>NC_054080.1:42523248-42832623 GCF_017639655.2 Falco naumanni | reverse complement strand
CTGGAAAGCTGCTATAAGGTCTCCCCTGAGCCTTCTAAATGACCCCAACTGTCTCAATCTGTCCTTTTAGGGGAGGTGCTCCAGGCCCCTCGTCATCTTCATGGTCCTCCTCTGGACCTGCTTGAGCAGGTCTGTGTTTTTCTTATGTTTGAGACTCCAGAGGTGAACACAGCACTCCAGGTGGGGTGTCACCAGAGCAGAGCAGAGCGGGAGAATCACCTCCCTTAACCTGCTGGCCATGCCTCTTTTGATACAGCCCAGGATACAGTTGGCTTTCTGGGCTGTAAGCACACATTACTGGCTCATATGCAGTTTTTCATCTACTAGTACTCCCAAGTCTTTTTCCACAGAAGACATATCCCATATCAAACATATAGACATATCCCCCATATAGACATAACCCATATAAAAACTCTGATCTAGCAAGATGTAACTGTATATAAAATATATGCCAGAGACTGTTTGGCATGCTTACTTTTTTCTTTGGTTTTGTATTTAATGTGATAATTGAGTTTAGAGCAAAATATCTTTTTTGATGTTGGAGCAAAACACTTAGGTGGACCTCTCAAACTGTCAGAAACTCCTTGCTAGATGCCTTTTCTGGTGAAGCTGACCTGAGCAGCAAAAGAGTTTTCTCTAATGCCACTCAGAGCATGCAGACCTGGCTACAGCCTTACACCAAATCAGTGGAAGAACACAGTGCATGTCCTTGATTCAGTATTAGGCAAAAATATATTGAAGCCATTGCATTAACGAAGGACTAGGCAAACTAAGACTGCACACAACTGTGCCTTCCACAGAAAATAAGGAAATGGTCAATGAATCAGGTTCAATAGTTACTGTGTTGCTCAAGTATCACTCTTACAAAGCAAGAAGGTTCTTTATGTGTGTTTTTTACAGTGCTAACTGCATCTGATATAAGTATGCATATCACAGAGTCATAGAATGGTTTGGGTTGGAAGGCACCTCCAAAGATCATCTAGTCTAACCTCCTTGCAGCGAGCAGGGAATGAGGTATCAAGATGCTGTCTTTACCAGCTGAAAACACTTGCCAGGCTTTTCACAGCTGGAAATTAATTTTTATTTGGCATATTGCTGATTATGTGTATTATTCGCACAGACTGCCTGTTGCAGTCTGAATTTCAGAGTGTTCATGATTACTTTTGCTGACTCTGTAACATCTCCTGGTAAGTACATAACATAAGTCAGAGAGATCATTTCATGCATATTGGTCAACTGTCTTTTTTTTCCAGACATGACGGGAATAGTATCTCCTTGCACGCTAGCCTTTGACTGGATGTCAGCGACCTCCAAACACAAAACCTGCTCTTGTGGTGTTCCTGTCTCTATCCAAGTGAAATAAATCAATGCTCTTGCCCTGCAAGGCCAGTTAAATTACCACAGGCAACCTTGCTGAACCTGCAAGTTTCAGATTTGTATTGAATTAATGAAAGCCAAAGGGGATTCCCATATTACAACATTTCTGTTGTAAGGGATCCTAGCTAACAGATTGTGCAGTAACATCTGATCTTATCGGCTGATAATGCATAAAAGATTAAATATATGCATCACTTTGTAATCTACAATTCATAGACAATGTTCAAAGTGTAAAAGTGTTATTTTCAGACTCCAAAGGAGATTCTGCAAGGGCACTGGATTTAGAAGGCCAATTACCATTAGATTTTTGATAGAAATTAAACTTCTGGTACAGATGCTTATTAAAATTTTAATTCCTACTGAAGGTGAATGGCAACTAGGCTTGTAATTCCCATGTGTGTTGGTAAGAATCTTCTTCTGTAACTGCAGAAGAAATAGGCAATTGACAGGGGCAGGAGCTCTTTTATTTGATCACTGGTTCATCTTGCTGATGAAAAGAATGTCCCAAATTGTGATTGCCTCCCTGCAAACTGAATGCCAGCTGTGCTTGTTAAATGGGGAAAAGCTAAAAGTATTAATGCTTGTGGTTATTTGCAGTACTTTTTTTTAGAACTACTGATTGTTTAGCTATGTCTAATTTGTACTAATCAACTGTTTCTTTAACAATTAGTCAGAAATGTAAGCACTGATTATTTTTCATCACTGACTTGTCTCACCCATGGCAGTTCTACTTCTAGAGCGGGTCTAAGATATATTGATAAGGGAGAAAGCTCACATCAACTCATTAGTAGGTAAAGATGACTTCAGTTTTCAGTGTCATCCATCCACCATAATTCATATGCACAAAGTTTAACACACTGTTAATGTTGATCAAAATAGTATGCTAAAGAGACAGAAAAAGCTTTCACAGAATAGTTTTGTTTTCTCCTTTTCCAGGTGTTTTGTTAGTTTCACAATCCTGAGAGCTGTGTGAGAAATAGGATGGGAGAGGGGATCATTCCTTGTGTGATTATGTTGCAAATCTGATTCATTTAAAGTGACAAAAAAAACTATATTATAAAGTGAGAAGTCTGCATGCTGTTCATTTGGCTATCTATGATTCATATTTTCTTTTAATTGTATGTTTTTCTGTCATCCTGCAGTTGCCCATTTTGAATTGTTTCTCTTTCTTACACTATTTTGTTTCTATCTTTTGCCTGACAAGAGTTTGTTGGGTTTTTTTTTTTTAGTTTTATTTTATCCTTCTCCTATGGGTTCTCCTGGGCTTCTTATTCCCTTTCCATTTATTTTCTATTAGTTTATAGCAACCACTGTCTATAATAGTGGTCTCAGATTTCTACAAGCTATTACTCTCTTATAGACAGGACACTTCATTGATTGTTCTGAACATAACATGTTTCAGTGATAAGATTGATGGATGTGAAATCTCAAGATGACAAATTGACAAGGCTTTTAAAATAAGGGGCTGTGGAGCTTTGTAATTTCTTTCTTAGTATGGCAATTTTAAAAGGTTTATAGAGTTCTTAATTTAAAAAATTAAAAAAAGATGGAAGACATTAATTGTTAAGCACAGGCTTAGATGTTTTGCTTTGCAGTCCTAAACACTTGCTTTGCAATGTAACAGAAGTACATGTTACTATTTTACAGAAGAGTAAGAGCCAAGTTACTGCAGAAGTGTACTGACATGATCCCTTCCACACCATGCAGAAAAGAGATGTTTCTATTGGCAGCACTAGCAGAAATACCAGCCTTTCAGGTAGGGGTGGCTTCAGATGAGTTGGAAGGCAGTAGAAGTTTCTGAAATGGGAGATCAGTAGAAAGTAAGATATCTATCTTTTTCTAAGCCAGCAGAAGTATTACCAAGTAGAAGAGGACACCACTTTTGCTTCCTTGAACTTGTTTGCTATGTTGAGCCCTGAACTACCTTTGAACTGAGACTTTCTAACAAGGATCAGATTCACACACTGAGGGTCCATCACCTCCCCCCCATAGTGGGCAGGTGGCAGACAGTATCCAGTGTTAACAAGTGCATCATCTGTTGATCATTGAATGAAAACATTTATCTTTCATGTTTCACTGAGTTCTTTATAGTTGTGGGACAAGGAGCAGGGCATCTGTATGGACAATTCAATATGAATCTGTAACAAAAAAAGCCAAAGAGCCAGCAAAATACAAAGGCAAAAGCAAGATACAGAGAAAAAGTCATGAGGATCAATATGGAAAGCACAGTAATGCAGATGTGTGTAGTGGCACATCTTCATCTGTGTGTAGCAGCAGTTTTGCTTTTTTCTGCCACAGTCTTGGTCAGGTATTCAAGAAACCTGTGAATGGTTAAGACATGAAAGAGGCTTTTTTTCTGAAGAGATGTAGAAAAGATGTTTTACCACAGAAAGGAGATAAGTGCTGTTTTAATGTGCGCATGTATAAAATGATCAGTGAGGTAAATTAGATAAGGGATTAAGGCTATATCCTTTCTCTAGCAAAACTAGAGCTATCCAATTTTATGAGCAAGCATAAAATTCCTAACTGATAAACACTGTATTTTTCCAGAGGTGTTGTATATTGAGCACATCAAATTCATTGCTACAGCAAGTAATCGAGGATGATAGTTTAATTTTAAAGGGTTACAATCTCAAAATTTAGAGTTGTCACAACTGTAGGTACTTAGAAAGGAAAGGTTTTTTAAACAGAGGCTCTAGAATTTAAGCTGAATTTTAACTATTAGAGTTTAGGTGAATACAGCTGTAAAGGACTTCTACTCTGTTGTCACTCTTGTAGCACTCTTATGTGTTCCTCTGAAGTGTCGGTGCTGGTCAGACTGAGAAATGGAAAGATGGATTAGGGGAATTTAAGATCTCATTGTAAAGCAATTCTTACTTTTGAAGATGATAATCCAGATCTCTGCCCCCATGTAAATATGCTGGTCTATTATACCACAGCAGTACTTTAGATCACCTCCTTTGCACAGTTTCCCTACCATATTTTTCAATTTGGAATTATTTTATTCTTAGTAAAATACAAATAATTTAAATCTGAGTGAAGGTGGTTAATACACAGGAAACAAACTCTGTATTATATCGTTCAATACATAGCGGATTGTAATTTGTTATACTGCTACAATAAAAATAATTTTGTATTTCTGATGTCTATATAGTAATAAAAAAGCAGACACTAACAATGATAAACAAGTCGGAAGATTTACCATTCCACAAAGGCAGTAAGTTTACCACATCAGCTAACAAGCAGCAGATGAAGACTACAGTTTTGTATCTGCATTTACTTTCAGCCTTGCAATGAAGAGACACAGATAGAATATGTGTCTTTGGCCTTTGTTCTTGCTACAAGTCAGAAAAAAACTTTCTAATAACATACAGACAAGAAAGTGTCTAAGCATACACCTGCACCTTCCTAGTCTATGGAGCTTACAGCTTCAGGCACAACAAAGCATTAACCATCTTCCCAGCTGGACCTGGCTCAGATGAATACACAGTGTTCCCTATACATTAGTTAATAACCAAAATGGCAAAGTTTTCCCTTAGCAGAGTGTGTAACATCTAAGGGAAAGATGTTCAAACCATCAGAGCTGAAAATCTAAGATAGTTGTCATTTTTGCCTGCATGGTGACCAGTGTAGATCAGGGCCCTGTTACGCAAAGCTGTGTCTGAATGCATAATACAAAAGCATCTGAATTCCCAGGAGTTTACATGCTAAAAGGGAATGTTGTTGACTGAGGAGAATGATATAGCACTATGTTGAGATGTATCCTTTATAATATGATCTCCACATATGAATTACAGTCATCTTCTGTCTAAGAACCCAGAAGCCCTTTTCTTCAGCACACAACCCTGTACCAACACTTATAATTAGGACCATACTAGATACTACATGGAGGTTTTCATTTAGTACTGTGCTATGTTTTAAAGGGGAGGGTTTTGTTTTAAAAGTGAAAAAAACCACAGTGAGACTAAAATGCCAGATCTGTGAGATTAAGCTGCCAGATCTAAAATGCCTGAACCATATGGTGCACAAGATGAAAAGTGACATTTTTATTTTCCTGGGGATCTTTGAGAAGTAAATGCATAACAGATGCAAAGTATCAAGGTGCCTGAACACCATTTTCAGGTCACGGTGCAATAAGGTTTAAAGCTCTGCAGCGCAATCCACAGAAAGCCCATGTTTACACAAGTAGTCAGGAATCACATATAAGAAGAGTTGCTGAATCTTGCCTCTGACATAATTTTCCTTCTAATATGATGTCTCACCTTCATTGACAAGGTATTAAGTAGGGGTCTAAAAGGCTGGGTATATCTTCCCATAGCTGACTGAGCCTATGTCCTGCGTGCCAGAAGTTTCACAGTAACCTGTGAACTTCGGGTCGGTATGGACCCTTGTGGACTGCAAGCTGCTTAAGTTTCATGATAGAGTCACGTTGACATACACCACAGTATTTAAGACCCTGTTTGTATTTGGGACAGTCAAGATCAAGATCTGCACTCAAGGTCTTTAGGCAGTAGTCCATCTTTTGTACTTCCTTACTACCAGGCTTTGTGTGTGATTGCATGTGAGAACATGGGTCTGACTCTCTCATGTCTTCATTGATTTAATCTTGGTTTAACTACACTGAAGCCAAAGGGAGGAATTTCTTTTTCAACCTCTTTGCAATGGACAGGACATGGTAAGGAAAGTCTTGCTTCTGAGAGCTTAAAGCCTTAGGAGAGTATCCTTTGTTCCCTTTTCTGCTTATTACATTTCTGAGACAAGATTAGAAGAAAGCAAAGGAGGTTGGGTGTTCAAAAGCGTGTAATTTTGCCTTGGAACTTTCAAAATTACAAAGATTCTTAAAATTTAGAAAAAATATTGGCTTTGTTGTTGATTTTCTATCTTAGCCAAATACAAAGCAATTTCTGATTAATATCCAAAACCACAAAGCCTTCCCAAGTCTAGTCTGATTTGTAATGTCAAGATACTTAAAATATGCTCATAAACACACTGAAAAATTTTTGAAAGAGAAATGGGTTTTTAAAGGACACCTGAACTGAAGATTGGGATGTCACTGTTTTTGGTGTTCAGTGCAAAGATTAGGTGCATGGGCTTTATACGTCTTGTACTTAATATTAGGGACTGGAGACAATGTCCCTCTATAGAAATTTCAGCTGCTGGGGCTCAGGACCAGTTCAGAGGGCAGCCTGGCCTGCCTAGTGCTATGGGAAGTGATTCCCAGATGCCCTGTGGGAAGGTGGTAGCCCAAAGCCCACCCCTGGTGGTGGTGCCCAGCATTAGAGTTGCACTTCTGCTTCCCAGCTGCCCTGGTCCTAGTTTGGGGTGGTGGGACAGCCCTGCCCCTCCAGGGAGCCCCCATAGCCCCTGGTCGCCAGAAAGGAGCTAGCAAGTACCACTTGAAACGCCAGTGCTCTTAACTTACTGTTCCCTGCCGGACCTCCTAATGCTGCCAGCTGGAGGGCAAGAGCTTCCCTGCCAGTGACAGTGCATGGATCAGGATGGACCTGAAGACCAATGAACTTCAGCAACTTTCATCTTTGCATGCAGGAAGCAGGGCGTCTTCCAGACCAGCCACAGTAAGAGTTCAGCTCCTGAGGACAAAGATTCCAACCTGCAATTCTACAGGAATTAAAAAACAGTATTAGTACTCTGGGCTGATGCTCCAGGCTTGGATCACCTACTTCCCAATGGGATTATTGTAATATTCTCCACATGGAGTTAACCTTGAAGATCCTACGGAGGTTACAGCTAGTGCAAAGTGTCTCAACAGACAAGGAAAAAGGCCTTACAGGATTAAGTGGGAGTAAACTTGCAAATGTTTAGACCAATTCTGTGGCTTTATGAGGAGGGAGGAAAAGCAGAGCAATTCTGTGATCCAGTTGTGCTTCCAGCAATCCATAAAGGCCTAACCCTAGCACTAGATTACCCAGTGCTCAGGGGTTCACTAATCCACTAGTTATTACAACTGCTTTCCAGGGTTTTCATAAGAAATGCTACAGCTGAACCCTTTAAATGCCTTTGGCAGCAAGGACCTATTTTAGAGATTCTCTCCCCCTTTCCCTCCAGACCAGGAGTGAATTGCCCCCATGAGATACCTCCATTCTACAACAGATGTGGGTAACCTCAGGCTTAAATCCTTAGAAGTTCTTGAGGGTAGCGCAAGTGTGCATGGTAGAGGAAAGCTGTTCTACTGAAAGTTGCAATGTCAGATAGGTTCTTTTTGTTTGCTCTCAGGCCCTCCACAAACATATCTTTAGCTTAGACTTTTATGAACAATGGCATAGGTAAAGTATTTTTAGGTATGTTGGTACACTAAACATTTATTCAGCTGCACCCAGGTAGCTGGAAAACTCGTTATTGTGCCTTAGGCCCAGATATGAACTTGCTGTAGTGAGGGAACCATAAATCCTTTTGCTAACCTAATGGAAAAAAGGGTAGTGCTCAAGTTTTTTTCCCCTCGGATTTCAGGAGTAAGTTAGGTGATAACATCTGTTTGTCCGCATTTTCCATGTAATTGGCATAGCTGCAGTTTCTTTTGGATCTTCTAGGGTATGTAAGAGGTGGTATTGCTTTGAATTGAGAAATTCTGCCATGATTCCTTTCTCTCATGCATTGTAGAGTACGCATTTGAAGTCTGAATTGGAATAATCATCTGCATTATAAGTCTTCTATAACTCATTCCTTATTAGTAAAATTTTGTCTTGTCCTGAAATGTACTTTTGTAGTTGAAAGGCAAAGGCATTAATAATCAGAAGCACTTTACCCTGCATGAAACAACCCATCCTGGAAAATGATTGCTGTGATTGATTGCCTGAATTGCAATACGCTGTTTCTTTTCTCTGGATGGATGGAGAGTAACTAGGAAAAGTCCTGAGGCAACTGAGTAGATCTTGATTCTCTCATGGCATGGCTGTAGGGAATTTTCTGAAAACATCAACAGAGGAAATGAGTAATTATGGCTGATAAGTAAGCTTAGGAAAATATGAAGCCTTTACAGTAGTTCCCACCCTTTTTTCCAGAGGGAAGCGTATGTGTTTCTGTGAGACACATTTCAGCTCTATATCTAAAGATACCTCAAGTTATCTTTCTGGGGGACAAGGGGAGCTGTGGTTTGGATAAAATACTTGTCCTTCTTCACAAGGAATTAATTGATTTGTATTAATTAAACTAAGAACTAAGGGAAGTTTCTTGTCCTTTATTCCCAAGTTTTGACTGCAAGTTCCAGGAGGACATGGATTGGTGCATTTAGAAAGTACTCCAGTACTATAGTAGAAATAACACCGAAACAAAGTGATAAGATGCCACTATTTTACCAGACCAAGTTGCATGTATGTGCATTAACCGCTGCAGTTTTTCTTTTTTTGTCAGGAAGCACATGATTTGTAAATGTACTCAGATGCTTGCAGTGTGGGAAAGGGAGTAGGTGACAGCACTGTGACAGGACTCTGGATTCTTCCAAGCTGGTAACGTGACAAACCAAAGGTCTCCATACACACTTATGAAGAAATTATCAGGGATACATTTTAATAAAAACAAAACGGACACAGGAATCACCAATAAGTTGCAACATGGTCACTACGGAAGTAGATGTAACTTCAATTATTGCATTTATTCATACATTAAAATCTCAATAAGCAACACTGAAATAATAGTGACATTTTGCATTTTAAAACTGAATTCAGACTTTACTTTTGCTGCAATTGTAGTTACACATCTTTATTTTGAACTAGTGAGGAACTTAAGTTCAATGTCCTAAGTAATGTGACTTAGACCACTTCTGAATTTGGTACTTTTGACTTAAACTCTTATCCAGTGAAATGAAAAATGTCTGATTTGTTGCACAACAGCTGTGATTTTACTACACATTACAAATTACTCCAAAATTAACCAGGACACCATTATTCCTTTTCCAAACAGCATTTGCATTAGGATTAGCTTTATTCTAACTAACTAACTAACTAACTAACTATATATATATATTTATACTGAAAATAACATAGTAGAGAAAATGACTGTGAAAACCTTAAAATAGTGTTTACTTTTCCAAATCTTCTGCTTTGGTTACTTTTTTCTTTTCCTGCATATTATCAAAACATGATTGATATGTCTAATTTTGCTCCATTTTTGTACAGCTTCACTGCAGTAATTATGCAGTACATAATTAAGTGCAAGAGCCAGTGCTCAATTCCATCAGTTTCCATGAGAGCAGATAAAAACACCCACGTGTTATATCTTCATGATGAGGCACATGAAAGCCTAAGTTTACCTCAGAAAGTAAAACAGACACTCAAAATGTACTATCTAAAGCCATACTAAAATATAGGAGGTGATTTTAAGTTTATAAAATAAAAGTTCGGTGAAAATGGGGCCATTTCCAGAAGACTGCTTAATCCACTTTATGCTCTGAGGGGCAGGATATGAAAGTTCATTAATCACATGAACTTGAGGGTCTCCAGGATACTACCACAGAAGACCACTGCAGCCAATACAGTTGAGCACACCCACTCTGTGCCATGGTGACTTATCTGCAAACCTCATCCATGAAACACACCAAGCTGAACCAAACCCCAATGACTCTTTGCTTTTCCTGCTTTTGTGCCGTTGAAGAATTGCTCTTTAATCTTGCTGTTGAACATTTTATAGGCAACAGCTCCACACTTAAAAGCAATTTTAGGAAAAACAACTTACTTGAGATTGTGAATTCAATCACATACCAGACACTATGAGGAAAGTACATCCTCTGTTAAAGATATTTCTCCCTCTGTGCTGCAAAACTCACTAGAGTCAAAAGGTAAATCCTTTGGATCTACTACAAGGATACAGAGCAGCTGTATCCTTGTTCAAAGTTAGAGCAGATGATGCATCTTCTTCAAGGGGTATGATTTCATAGCTAAATGTTTCCATAAATTTTATACTGAAAAAGAAATGTTTTCCATTTGGGGAACACCTAAACCTTTAGCAGACTTAGGAACCACTGGAGGGATAGGAGCTGTTTTTTCACCGGTTTTTGTTGACTCTGCCAGTGTATGACACTTGGAGAACCAGTCAGTGTGTCTCAGGATGTCTTCATGCAGCTTGCCGCAGCAGCATTTGTGTATTGTCCTAAACATCCCACAGGTCACTCTTCTTGTAAACAGGGAAACATCCAAATTTTCCCTTGGTGATAGAAAACCTAGTCCCAGGGTGTCTTTGTACAGGAGTGGAGGATAAAGGAGATAAGACAGCAAACTGTTGATAACATTAACTTCATTGAGAGGTTTGGAGCTACTTGATACAATCTAGCAACTCACCCATACGAGTGGTTGAAGAAGATACCAAAAGGTATGGTTGCCTCTACTTACCTCTGTTGTAGAGCTGCTGTCCTTTGGCATTGCTAAAAATAGCAGGCAAAATAGTTTAGTTTTTTCTTCAGTCTTGAATACAGAATCTTTAGCAAGGGTTCAAAGGAGCTCAGTGCCTATTTAGAAATGAGCCTTATCCAATAGTTTTGATAGCCATATCCTTCCCCAGGGATTTAAACTCAAAGATTTATTCACACATCATCACTGTATATCGTAATAGCACACGGAACATATGCATTGTAATGTATAGGAATTACACTAGAAGACAAAAACAGGGTTCATTGGATCATAGCAGAGGACACCATATTCCCAAACATACTCAGCAAGTATGTA
The DNA here is from genome assembly GCF_017639655.2 of Falco naumanni. Lineage (NCBI taxonomy): Eukaryota > Metazoa > Chordata > Aves > Falconiformes > Falconidae > Falco > Falco naumanni. The sequence continues at coordinate 42,821,572 of NC_054080.1, read as the reverse complement.
CTCAGCATGATACTTTGCTTTTGGGCAAGACAGTAGCAAAAAGTCAAGGTAAATGGGGAAATGAAAGATTGATGTTATCAGGTTTGATAGAATACCATCTCTCTCAACAGCAATAAAGTCATATTTTTAAGGCAAGTAATAGATAATGCCATGGTTATGTGTATAAAAAATAACAACAAAAAGTCATTAATAACTCCACTCATTTTCATTACCCTAAAGCATCTGTGGCTCTTGATATGCCTTACAATAAAGTAAGTGGATAGTTTGTATAATACGAATTTTTTGATGTTTGTGTTTTTTCCCTTCCTTTGAATTATTTTCCCCTTAGAGTGCAGAAAGTTTTCAGTACATATTAAAAAATAACAATTAAAATAAAATATCTTTTTTTCCATTAGAATACCTTGCTTTTATGTCTAGAAGCAGTTTCAAATTTAGGAAAGACAGAACCAAAGACCTTATTTCTGCAAGCTTCCTGTTAGCAGTGAAACAGTTTCTATTCCAAAGAATTTCAAATGGATTAGAAGAGCTTATATGCATGCAATTCAAATGCCACTGACAAATGCTGAAAATGAATGGAATGTGTTTTAGCAACGTTTCTGATGTTATCAACAAACAACCGGGTGGTTTTCTTTTAAGAGCTTATGGTTCTGATGTCAAAGACTTCTGCATAAAATGAGACATGTTCCTCGCAGGTCTAGTTTTTTTGAAAAGAAAGAAAAACATTCATTAAGTTCTCAAGGTTTTGAACTATTTTCCTACACTAATCATTAAAAAGGCGGATTTGTCGAAAGCTTTTTGTAATGAAAGACCATTGGCAATACAGATATAGGCCTTGAGAGAGCTAAAAATCTCAATTCCATTTTATTTGAAGGTGCCCACATTCATGAATAAGTTCTGCTAGCAGATTCATACACGAATGATAGGAAGTAGCAACGATATATTTGGGTGACAGGCTAGGAAGACACCTTACTGAAGTCTTCCTGAAAAATAATCCTGAGATCATATGGGGCTCCTAGGGTCTATTAATCAAAAGACTCCACTTCAAGTGTCAAAAAATAAAACAGAAGATCCTGATTTGTAATTGCAGAGTACAGAATAAGATATTTCAGTCTGTTGTAAGAATAACATAAACCGAAAGACCCAGCTTTCTCTAACAAATACTCTTGGAGACAGAGTATGGAAGGATAGTTTTGGCTTTAAAATTAAAATCACTTATCAGGAATATTAAGCAAGGGTTTTTTTCAGCTGATCACAGTAAGTGCCTCATTATTCAAATCACAGGCATTAAGATCTCATACAAGTTTGGTAAGTTTTTGTTGGTATTTTTAAAAGCAAAAGCCTCAGGCTAGTTGAATTTTTAATTGATATGATTTCTGTAACATAATGTGTTGGCATGAGATTCAATGTGTAAAGAAACAGTTTGTTCTTGAAACACCATTAAACATAATTATTTCAGTGAAAATTCATGGAGGCATTAATAGAAAAGGTGGAGATAACTATTTTCTAGATAGTTGTCATCTCCTTCAGCTGGAAATCCATATGAATGGATGACAGCTACCTAAAAGCCTTTTGACAGTGGAGCCATGCCAAGACATACCAAAACCTCACAACGCATAAAAAACTAGACCCTCCTGATTTCATGTTTAAGTGCATTTAAGAGATGAACACACTGGACTTTTCCTAACTTTACGTATAGGAATTCACATCTCTGCTCTACATAATTCTGTAATATGGGATCCTGAGTCAGTAATTTGCTATGTTATTATTTTCACATCTGGTTTTGTCAGATACAGAAGAGCTATCAGGGCTAAACTGGGTGACTCTGCTGAAAGGTTGTTCATATACCCCTAATGAAAAATCTGCTGTCAGAGATGGTCAATTGTTTTTATTAACTGCCAAGTATAAATCTTAAACTGCATCAGGCTGACTGTCCTGGCACCATTGCTATAATCAAATGGCCTTGGAGATCTTGCTCCCATAGCAGTAGCTACTAACAAATTAGAAAAATACTTTCACAGCCATTTCAAACCAGGGTGTCCACTGAATTGCTATTAGCCAGCAGTGAGGGCTAGGCCAGGAGGAGGCTTCTGAGTCCCAGGAGGAATCCAGTTTCCAAGTTATGTTTCAGTAGCCAGTTTTTTCAAACCACCTCCATCTCAGCCTGGCTAGGACCAAGGCAAATGCTTGCCAGGATGGAGACATCTGTGCAAGTTGGCACAGGCAGAGCTCACTTTCATTACATGTCACATAAGGGACAAACTCAGACATTTTTTTACCTATTAAGCTTCCCCCCAGGCTGTGGCTCCAGTCCTTGTTTGGCTTCAGGGTGTGTGTCACCATTCATGGCAATAAGTTAATTCCCATCCCACTGTGCTGCCTCCACCAACACCAGTGATGCTCCTTTATGTACAAAGTTGGATCTATTCAGTATGTTTTTAACCTTCTGAGGATTCAGAAGACAGGAGTCTCTCCTTTCCCAATATTTTTTTTCTAAATGAATAGTCACATGCCAGACCAGTTCTCTACATCCCAGTTAGACAATGGGTTAATGTCAGCTGCTTTTTCCCACATCACCCTTGGAAGGCAATCAGATAAATTAGTATCTTGGTTTATGACACACCACACCAACCGCATAGGTGCCTTGTTAGTCTTCTGACTGCCAACCAAGGAGGGCTGCAGTGAGGGCAGATCTCTGGGAAAGCATGTGTAATTCTGAAAATAGTCTTAAATCAGGAGGTGGGGGAATTCTGACAGCTTATATTTGGGGAGGGTTCATTACTGATGTGATTTTTTTTTGGTATCAATGGAATTACTAAAGCAATTATAAAAGCTCAGTATGAGGCCTTTGTAGGAGGATGTTGTTCTCACTGTTGACCAGAAGAGTATGCCTAAGTCTATACGGAAAGAGGAGGATTACTGATGCTACCCAATCAGCCTCCTGATTTCTGACAGGTAACTTTTGTCTTTCTGCATAGTGAAGCAATACATTTCTTCCATTTGGATGCTTAGGATCAGATGTATTCATATGATTATAATAAAATACTTGACATTAACGTTTAAGTGAAAGTTAGATTTCCTTTTTTCACAAAGCTATGGTATTCTTAGGTAGCATCGGTGTACCCTATAGAGCTGGAGAAGCCCAGGAAACTGGAAAATTTATATCAGCAACAACTGATTTAAATTCTCATGAATCAATGTTTTCACTTTTGCTTACAACTGAGACTCTTTCGGAAACCTTTTTAATGATCTTTCATGAAGCTGTGATAAGCACAGATAGATCTTTTGTTTATCTTCTGAACCATGCACAGTTTGCTATAGATGGATAAATTCTTCAGGCCCTACTTACAGAAATGATGTAAAATTTGAACAGTTGCGATAGCCAACATGATTTCTTTCAGTACAGAAAATGCCAGATCATCCCTTCAGTTCCTGTATCTTATCTGGCTTTTCTTTCTCCTTTGAATTTGTAATCTGAAAAATGAAAGTCAAGCACTGTGGTCATTTATGTGGCCTGACAGTAAATACGCTGAGAGTTTAATCTGTTTGGAGCTGTTTTAACACTCGCCATTAGAATTTTTAGCAAATTCTTCCTGGACTCTGTAAGAATGTTCGTGTTTCAGTTTGAACCACAAAGATACAGAAGTCCTTGTAAAAATACCAGCCAAAGCACAGGTCTAGTGACTGCAAAGTCATCACATACTTCAAAACCCAAAGGAATTTGGAATGGATTATGTTGCTTTAAGTCCCTGAACTGCTCCTCACAGAAGGAATGTTTCCATGAGAGATCCTGGCACCATCACAGCCACCAGGGTTAAGGATATTCAGCAACAGCCATCTCAGAGACTGCTGTGGGGGTCTGGCCTAGTCTTTGGGATAACTATCAAAATGAAAAAGGAAGTGCTCCTACAAGGCAGAACACTTCCCTTATCTGCCTTTTTCTCATCACAAATAGTTTTAAGCTGCAGTTAAACTGTCATTCTAAGGGCTTGTAAATGCCTTAAGAATTCCTCTGTCTTCCTTTCTGTCTTAGCCTCTTTGTGCTTTAAGTTTAGGTAGAATGGTAAACAATTTCATCCATGTACCCTGTTGAATACGTGGGTTTTCCATATATAGAGTTACTTTTACAGAATATAAACGTGGTTAATTAGCAGTAACTTTGTTGCTACAGAAAAGCTACATACACATTTTGCAGGGGGAGAGGCAGGGTGGGGGTGGGGTGGGATTTTGACAGGTGTGGAAAAAATAATGCCAGGCATTGCTCCTGGTGCTAGCTGTTGCTGTAAATGAATGTGTTTATCCTGAATTGACAAGTTAAACTGAACAAATAAAATTAATGGATTTTTTGCCTGAAGAAATTTGGAATTATTATTCAAAGTGAACGCCCTCATGCTTCATAATAATTACATGTCTTAACTCAGCATATCAGTAATTGTCAAACAATTCTATACACTTTTTCCACTTCTTTTGAAATGACTGTGCATTGCTTTGAACCTGGTTAGAGCAATCTGTTTTATTAGCCATCAGCTGATCTGCCTTGTGTGGCCACTCACAAGCTGCTCTTGCTTCTGTTCTAGCACAGGTTTTAGGTAAAGAACTGTGGATGAGGGCAGTGGGTGGATGAGGGCACCAGGACAGCCATAATCCAGTGCCAGATAAGCCAGTGTGACCTGGATGACCTGAGGAACATAGCAGTCTCATGTAGGGCCATCCCACTGCTGGGGCTGGGGTAGTGTAAGAGCAGGAGGCTGGGAGACATCTGGCACAGGATGTCCCGAAGAAAGGTGTTTGAACAGGGCCATCTTCACTCAGCTTCTCCCTCCTGCCCTTGTATATGGATGCAGCTTGGGTGTGGGTAGAATAGACTCACTAATGCTTTTTTTGGTTTATTTGATGTCAGTAGATCAGGTGAGAGTAAGAATTAGATAGAGTTGCAGGACAGGAAGTGCAAAAGACTGTTTCTGGTTAGTGAATGTAAATTTTTGGTGTGCCATACTGTGCGTGTGTGCATATGAGCATGGAAACAGAAAAAAATCATGGGTGGACAATGTGAGCAATGATAATGCACTGACAGCCTTCCGGTCTTAATCTCATTAACATCTACACTGAGGCGACTGAAATCATTATAGAAGTAAAGTAAATGAGAACTGGATCAGACATCATAAAGAACAGTCTATAGCAAGAGTAGAGAGTTCAATTCTATAAAGAAAAGTGCTTTTCTTCTGAACAAACCCTAAAGTTTCAGAAAATAAACGGCATTCAACATTAAAAGTTGAGGCAACCAAGCATCTGCGAGGCAAAGCATATTGAAACCTGAAATTATATCTGCTTCCTTGCATTAAATGGAAACACTTAAAACAAACACATTCCCAGCTATTAGTTTATACCTTCACAGTTGGTAAAATATGACATAATCCACTCTGCAATAAACCAATCCAAAAGTGGAAAGTTAAAAAAGACCATAAAATAAAAGTAGACTGTGGGGATTTACAGTATAAACACTGTGCTGATGCCAGCAGCATTGCTGGAACTACAAAGCAATGAAAACTGCTCTCTGGAATGACTTTTCTTCCTGCTGTAAGTTCACTCCTTTTATTTTAAAACCTCCTATAGCTATTAATGGGGGGAACCTATAGTGCAAATGCTCTATTTCTGCAAAGTATATAAAGCTGTGTATGCTCCAAAGCCATGCCTGCTCCTTTCTGCACAATATGATCTTAAACTGTATTTTGCTCTTTCGTTTTCTGTTCCATACTGGTGTTTTGGTTGAGGAAAAGCATCTGCTTCCCTTGTACCCTCACCTCACTTGATCCCACAGTCTCTGAAGTGACAGAACAGACTGATGTAAAGGCTATGACAGCAACAAACGTGGCCTTCTGGTGTTTATCCTTTGGACACTGTTGTCCACTGCACACTTTCTGGTACCTCATGTCAGCCGGGTAACGAATTAGTCTATGAACAAACTGTGCTGAGAGAATAATGTCCTCTGTTCGGCTGGGATAAAAGTTAATTTTCTTCTCAGTAGCGGGTGCAGATTTGGTGTGAGAACAATGTTGATGGCACACGGATGGTTTTGGTTGTTGCTGGATAATGTTTACACTAAATCAGGGACTTTTCAGTTTCTCAGGCCCTGCCAGTGAGAGGGCTGGAGGGACACAGGAAACTGGGAGGGGACACAGCCAGGACAGCTGACCCCAACTGGCCAAAGTGGTATTCCATACCATGTGACATCATGCTGGGTACATAAACTGGGGGAATGTAGAGGAATTGTAGAGGAATTATAGAAGAATGAAGGCAGGTTAATTAACATTGATAATATACAGCTGAGGGCTGGCTTCAGGGCTGATGGGTTGCCTGATGTGGATAATGTGCAGCTGTGGCTGGTTCCGGCTAAATAGTTAAATAGCTCTAAGGGGTATGGAAGAGGAGCACTGGATAAAGAGACAACACTGGAGGAAGAGGAGCACCAGCTGATTAGAGACCCAGAAGAAGCAGAGGGAGGAGAGAGAGCAGCCTGGATGTAGGAGTGACAAGGAGAGGCCCCAGCAGGAGAAGAAGGGGGCCTGGGTGAGGAGAGGCTGGCTGGAAGAGGAGCCAGGAGAAGGAAGACTCCAGGTGCAGCAGAGGCAAGAAGCAGGGTGGACTGGCCTGAAGAGGATGAAGAAAAAACACAAACAGTAGATGAACTTTTGAAACCTGGTGGGGGATTGGTGGCTGTGCTGGGGCAAGGTGTGGGAACTACTTATTGAAATTAACCTGGTATGGGATGGTAAAAGCCTTGTTGCAGCTGGCTAGTTTTGATAGTGCTGTGACAGGGGAAGAAGGAAGGGGGGGTCATCTGGCCTTCTGGCATTTGTCTTCCCAAGTAATTGTTATGCATGATGGAGCCCTGCTTCCCTGAGGATGGCTGAGCACCTGCCTGCTGATGGAAAGTAGTAAATGAATTCCTTGTTCTGCTTTGCTTGTGTGTGTGGCTTTTGCTTTACTGTTAAATTGTTGTTATCTCAACCCTCGAGTTTTACATTCCTTTCTGATTCTCCCTCCCACCCCTCTGGGTGAAGGGGAGTGAGTAAGCTGCTGCGTGGGGCTTGGTTGCTGGCTGGGGTTAAACCATGATGGTCCTCTTTGGCACCCAAGGTGGGGCTCAAAGGGTCTGAGATAACAGGTTCAACTGGGATGTGCTAGATCAAATTTATAGCTGTTAAGGGGCAGGTTTCTGTGCTTGCTACAGGGCATGCTTGCATCACTGTATATTAGACTCTGGTGCTTGTTAGTGGCTGCTTCTTGCGTTCACTGCTTGCTGCGCTGCTTATCACTCACTGTGCTGTGCTTGGGAACATTCTGGTAACAGCCGTGGCAATGCGCCGGGGCTGGCAGGTGGCCAGGGCATGGCTGCTGTTTCTGTGCTGCTCTGCTGGACAGGCTGGAACTCCAGTGTGATCTTGAGTCAAAGGGACTGTGACCTGTGGATGAGTCCACATGGGAGCAGGACACCCCAAAGCCCCTGTGGCCATGATAAGTGGCCTGAGCAGGTATTTCTCAGTGTCTGTGGCCATGGCTATGTTGGTGCCACAGCAAGTATACCTCTGAGGGAACTGTGGCCCAAGGACAAGTCCACTCTGGAGAAGGTACACATCAAAGCATCTGTGGCTGTGGACAAGTCCATGCTGCAGCAGGTACACCTTGAAGTATCAGTGGCTGTGCATGAGGCCATGCTGGAGTAACTCAAAGTGTGTGGCCATGGATAAGACCACAACAGAGCGGGTACAGCCCTGGAGGCAGCCAGGGATAAGGACATGCTGGAGCTGATTTACTTCTGAAGGGTCTGCAGTCTCTGTAATAGCCTAACCCAGAACAGGGGCAAGGGGAGGAGTTCATTACAATGTTAAACTTTATGGGCTGGTCTGAAGGGACCAAGGGTGGAGATTGCAATGGATATACCTTTACATTGTTGTAACCCATGATTTGAGTCACGTTATAGGAATGACTGCAGCAGGAAGCACCTGGACCATGGAAGTTCAAGCCTTACAAGAGGCAGTGCAAGTGCATCAGTGACTCGACCTGAGCTGGTGATGGTGTAACCCCTTATAACATACCTCTCCTCTCCTGAATGACCCCTATAAGAGACTGTATTCATGGACTAAATGAATCATTGGACGTTTTGTGGACATCTGTGGACATTTTATAGACACTTTTACAGGGGTGGTGCGTAGACTAGGGGAATGATATCTGTGTATTATATCAAAGGATGGAAAGGGTGGTGGTAGTTAATGAAGTTGTATTGGCAAATGTGGCATGAATAAATGGTATGGAATAAGAGGTGGGTACAAAAAGATCTGTTGTGGTTTAACTCCAGCCAGCAACCAAGTCCCTCACAGCTGCTCGCTCACTCCTTCTCACCCAGAGGGATGGGGAGTAGGATAGAAAAGGAATGTAAAACTCAAGGGTTGAGATAAGAACAATTTAATAGGTAAAGCAAAATCCACACATGAAAGCAAAACAAGTAATTCATTTACCACTTCCCATTAGCAGGTAGGTGTTCGGCCATCCCTGGGAAAGCCAGGTTTCATCATGCGCAAAGATTACTTGGGAAGACAAATGCCACAATGCCAGATGTCCCCCCCCCTTCCTTCTTCTTCCTCCAGTTTATATACTCAGCATGACATTCCATAGTATGGGATATCCCTTTGGCCAGTTGGGGTCAGCTGTCCCGGCTGTGTCCCCTCCCAATGTCCCGTGTCCTTCCAGCCCTCTCACTGGCAGGGCCTGAGAAACTGAAAAGTCCCTGACTCAGCGTAAACATCACCAGCAACAACTAAGTGTACCATCAACATTGTTCTCACACCAAATCCAAACCACAGCACTGCACCAGCTACTGAGAAGAAAATTAACTCTGCCCCAGCCAAAACCACTACAAACAATTTATACAGTTTTATATTACTAAGTAGGATACATGATTGTCCCATCTGTGCTAATAATGCTTTTGGAAATGCTTCGAATGGAACTGCCTTCCTGCAGCATGGGTAGAAATATTAGAAGCCAGCTTAATCTGCAAACGTTTGGAGTATCTAAACATAAACCCTTGAACCAACCGGAGCATTTGGATAGTCAACAGCTTTGCAGATTGGGCTATGTAGATGGTAGATGGATATCTAACTATGGAGTTACAAATGTCTCATACACTTGTTCCTGAAAATCTTGGCTATTTTATATTTTAACTTTGCAATATCAATTTTTATTCCCCATGTCCTTCCTTCATCTATTGTGTCAATTAAGCAAGAGGAAATAGTCTGAATATTTTATATAGTAATAAACTGACATAAATTACTCTAATGCATGTTGCTTTAATTTATTTTTCTTCATCCTTTAGCACCAAAAGTATGTGGCTTCATTTGATATTAGGTTTTCACAAGATCCCTCTAAATCCAACAGAGAAGCAGCTCTTGGAAAAATAGAATCTCTTGTTCTTCCTAGACAGGTCTTAGATGTTTAAGAAATAACGTAAGTTAACATGAATAAATATATTTGGCAGTTGAGTCTAAACAAAGAATTGATATGTTCTCCTTTGGAAATTTTGTTATGGGTGGGAACCACAGAAGTGGTACCTTTTTTCATTTGTCATCCTGTTGAATTCAGTGATATGATACATGTTAAAAGGATCTCTATTCAATATAATTAAGAGTGATACAATCCAAACAAAAATGTTTAGACATATAAGACACAATGTTGAATTACTGAGCTCAATATTAAAATAAATGATGATGGTTTGGAAGGTTATTTCTTTTCATACTTGTTACATGATCATTAAACAACCTTAGTACTTGTTTTCAGTGTATCTGTTTCAACACTCAATTACTTGCTATGATCTCAAGGTCAAGGGACAATCTTAATGGGGACCTTAAATAATTACTGGTTTCCCAGTGATCCAGAAGGTCCCAGATTAAAAGAAATTTTTATACGGTAAGTTATTCACTGGTACAGGTTCAAGGAGAACACGTGATTTTTTTTATAGTCATTGACCATATTTGCTCAATTTAATTTTCAAGTTGGATTGTACCCTAGACTGTAATGCAGAGCAGTTTTGGACTCAGGAGCCTTCACTTGTCTTTCTTCCTTCATTCAGTGCAGATACATGATGAAGAGAAAAAACCTGGGTCCTTCCTCTGAAGGCCAAACGTAACCTGGCCTGCTGTGCTCTCCCAGACAAAATAAAACCTGTTATGGATCTTCAGGTTTGAATGCTACTCACTTGACTGTTGACCAAAGTCTCAACATGAATTTCTGCTTTATGTGTTGTCAGAAAAGTGTGTTCAACTGGAGACATGTTGCCTATCTTTGCCTTTCCTTTGTGTCTGAGAGAGCAGACATCATAATTTTCAGAAAGAGTCAGAAACTGTCTTTGCCTTCATTATCTCAAACTAAGAACTGAAAAAGAAAGAAGACCTATAAGCTCTTTTTTTTAAGATGAAAAAGCAAAGATAAAGAACAAAGAGGGGAAAACTGATTTACATGTCCTGATTGTGTTTTAGGTATCTCTTGCAGTAAATTTTCTTCACTAGTAATGTCTGTCATTGCTGAGATTCACATATATACCTTAAGCAATCAAATTAATTATTTTTTGCATGTATTGCCTTGAAATATATAACATAAGTTGCATAAATGTTATTTATTAACTCCAAATTTAATTGTAACTCACTTCCTTGCTATTCATGAACTTAGCATGCTTTTGGACTATAAGCAACTCCTTAGAATAACTTTATTTAACAAATGATTTTTTTTTTCTTAAAAAGGTCTATCTGTTTGCAGGTTCCCCTCTCCCTCAAACTTTTTGGGGGCTTGCTTATGCACCTCTGAGACATGGGGCTTATCTGAGCCGAAGGGAAAATATTTTCCTTCAAGCATCTCCTGAAAATTTTGACAGCAGATCACTGACACTCCTGGAAAAGTGGGAGCACCTGAAGGGTAAGAATTCTCAGAATTCAGTAGGAAAACTTTTGCCTCCATCCACCACCCACACTTGCACTACTTCCAGGGTCTGTGGGGATTAAACAGCCAGAGGTTATCCAGAATCTCTTCCAGCAGCATGAAGCCACTGGGGAAGCTTCATCCTGTTCTAAGGGAAAAAGGAAGTGATAATCTCTGAAGTCAGTCATCGATTTAGGAGACATTTCAGAGATTCACAGCTGTGGCATTTTTTATGAAAAACCTGGAATGCAGAGTAATAGCTAATGGATTAGTGAACCCCTGAGCATCTGGTAATCTAATGCTGGGGTTAGGCCTTTTGGACCGCTGGGAGCACAACTGTGTAGTACGAAATTGCTCTGGATTTTCTCCCTGCTCAAAATATGATGTATCCAAAACCTGCTGAAGTCAAAAAGAGGTGCTCAGAAAAGGGTGCTTTGGGTGGATCCCGGTGACACACCATGCTCTTTGCTAACATAAAGTCTTTCCCCCTTTAGGTTATTAAGTTCTCTCCTTTGTGATGTTCTTTTATTGTCCATCCCTGTGGCAACTGATTTTTGTGACCTTAGTTTTGGTTGTTTCAGTAAGTTCCAAAAGTAGGAACATCTTCCTTCTTTAATACATTACTGGCTTTGTCCAGGTGCTGCCTACAGAATCGTCTGTTGAGACCTCTACTCTTCTACACTCGTCTTTATCACATGCATGCCTTTCTGGTCAGTGAAGGCTCCTGCATGATCTCATTGTAGGAAATCACAAACCAATAGATTATCTGAACTTCACAGAGTATCTTCCATTTTACTGGGAGGCTAAGATGGGAAGGGATAGCAAAACCCTAAAGAATATGAAAAGAACACCTTGAGGCAACCTGAAGGCTCTAAAAGTACATTTCTGAAGTTTTTAAATGCCTTATTTAATACATGGGCTACTCCCTTGTGAAGAAGAAGTGTGCTGGTATTTTCTAAGATCCATGTAGGTGTGTATTCCAAAACAGAAAGACACTACTGATTCTCTTGGGTGGAACAATGAGAAAAGAAACTTGGGTGAAGCCCTGGCTGCTTTATTCTAGCCAAAGAATAAATAATTCATATATTGCAACGCTGTTCATTTCTTTCTGTTCCTAATCTAGTGTGGCCTACTGTAAGAAACCCATGTTGTACCAAACAAATGAAGTAACAGGACATTCAGCCAAAGTAAAATGAAAGAATAGCAGCTTAGGTTTAATATAAATAAGTGGAAGTTAAATATGTACATTTGTGCAATTTTAGGTACATATGAATATGTAAATGTAAACCCATACCCTGTATAAGTAAGTTTGCAATTCACTGAAGCCTTACATTTGAGAGCTTTGAGGATTTACAGGTCATTATTAGGGTATTTCACTGTGACTGATTTCTCAGTCAAAGGTGTTTTGGGTCTGCATCACAGTTTCAAATTAAATTAGATATACTAACAGAGAACTCCTTACAGTCACTTGTATGATACAGGCTTCCCATCAGTTTGATTATGATGTGTTACATTTTTTTTGTACTGTGTGTAGACTAAAAGGAGATAGCTAAACATCTGTTACACATTCACATTTCAGGTGTGAGCATGAAAACAAAGCTTGATTTTCCATATTTCACTCTGTGTACTGGACACCCTACTCTTGTATTATAGTCATATATGTTAAAGCTGTAACTCTACCATTTCTTCACGTTCAAGGCCTGATTCTAATATCATGCTGCTCTAAATTAGGTGTTTTCTCATTAAAATGGAGGATCTAGATCCTGATCTCGTTGTGTGTAATCTGAAGGAAGTCTTTGCAGTTCAACAGAGGTACTTTGAATTTTCGTAAGATAACTGTAACCAGACCCATCTCCAGCTGCTTGTGTATGTGAAAAGCTGATTAAATGAGATCAGAATCAAGTCTGTGCTATTTGTTCTTTCTCTGGAAAATAGCTGATAAACTTGTGTTTGCTTTTAAATATGATCAGTAATATTCTAGTCACAGTCAGTCATCTTGAGCAATTAGCTGAATGTTGAAAGAATAATCATTGCTTGAAGCACTTCCCAGCTCATACTTATATTTAATTCCTTCTTTTTCTTATTTCAGATTCCTCATGCTTCCTGTTTCCGTATGTCTAAAGAGTGCTAGAGTAGATATCAATAACAATATTTAGAGGCTCTGAGGACAATCCTTCCATTTTGATAGAAAGGTAAATTATGTGGCCATTAGTGAAAAATAAGTAAATAAAATCATAGAATTATAGAGCAGCCCAGTTGGAATGAACCTTGGGAGATCATCTAGTCCATATTTTCCTGGAAAAGGGAGCACAGAAGAGATTATCTAGCATCCTCTCCCATCACATCTCAAAAACCTCCAGTGATGAGGACTCTAGTGGTCCCTGGTGGTGTTGTTCCAGGGAATGATTGTTCTTTTCTTATGTCCAGACTAAACCTCTCCCACTGCAGCTTGTACCCTTTGCCCCTTGCTTCACCATGTGACTCCCAGTAAAGAGAGAGCCTCTGTACTCTTTGCAGGCACCTTCTAAGTACTGGAACACTGTAATGAGGTCCCTGCTGAGCCTTCTCTTCTCCAGGGAGAAAAGACCTAGCTCTTTCAGTCTTGCTCACAGGGCAGGTTCTCCAGCCCTTTGATCATCTTTGAGGTCCTCCTTCAGACCGTCTCCAGTCTGTCTGTCTTGAATTGTGGGGACCAGAACTGGACACAGTAGTCCAGGTGCAGTCTGACAAGCACTGAGCAGAGTTGGATGGTCATGTCTTTATCTCTGCTAGTAATGCTGTGGTGGATGCAGCCCAGGATCTGATCTGCCTTCATTGATGCAGTGATGCAGCAGTGCTGGACTGATGACTCGTGATCAGCTTCAGTTAACAGCCAGGAGCCCTGGGTCCCTTTCAGCAAGGCTGCTCCCCAGACACACAGGTCCTAGCCTGTGCTGGGCTCTTTGGTTATGTCATCCTTGGTGGAGGACTTTGCACTTGGTTTTGTTGAACTTCACACTGCTCTTGACAGCTGACTCTTCCAGATTGTCCACGTCTCTCTGCAAGAACACTCTCCCTTCTGCTGTGTTCACCTCACCACCCAGTTTGCTGTCATCAACAACCTCGTGAGGGTGCTTTCAATCCCGTCCTCCAGGACATTGATGACAATGTTGAACAGCATGGGGTTCCACATCAGTCCCTGGGGGACCCCGCTTGTGACAGGCTGCCAGACTGAATGAAAACCATTGATCACCGCCCTCAGAGTGCGACTTATTAGACAATTTTCTATACATCTCACAGAGCTCCCAGTCAGTCTGTGTCTTGCCAGTTTGTCTAGGAGAAGACTGGGAAAAATTTCCGTTGTTGACTCAGTTTCTATTCTACAGCTGTAAGAACAATTGAGCGGAGAGTGGAATTTCTTACTGTTGCATGAAACGTGTTCACTCCCGATTGCCATGTCTGGTGCATCATCCTAATACTTGCATAATCATATTTCACTCTGTATGAGAAAATGCTTCTCTGCACTTTTAAGCTGTAATTCCTACCCTGATGTTTTCAGAAGTACACAAGATCAAAGCCAACTTTATCAGAGAGGGGAGATTGTGTTTGCTATAAAGGACTTCACTGTAGCTGTTTTGATACGGTCTCTGTGAGAAGTTGTCTCTGGCTTTTCTGTGTATGACTGCACCCATTCCATCCAGCTTTGAGCTCATCTGGATGGAGGTGGGAGCTGCTGGCAGGCAGTGGATGCACTGTGTTTCAGCAGCCCTCCTTGGAAAGATCTGCTGTTGCTGGAGAGCTCAGCTTCACTGAGAGCCTTGGACTGAACAGAATCCCTCACCTAATTGATAAAATGTGTCATGACGTAATTATGGTGGTTTAACTAAGTTATTCTTGATATGACATTGGGCTAGAAACATAACTGGGAATGTGTGTCAGGAATGTATGTATATTCATTTAGTAAAAATCACATACTATTAAAAGCCTCCTTTACTAAGCCCAAGCCCACACATATCAGGGTTACATCCCATGTTCTTTAGTGATGCATTTCATCAATGATCTTAAGTACCATGACCGAAAGCCGTATTTTCTATTGAGTTTTGTTTTATCAAAATCAATCTTTCAACAGAAATATCCAGATTTCCTGTCTCTGTCGTTTTTTAACAGGCAGTGATACATTGATCACTGTGATTGGGTAAGAATAAGTCTCCTCAACTGTGATTTATTTCTGCCTATATGTATTTTCAGTTACTCAGAGGAACTACAAACGTTAAATCTTTATGGTTATGGTAACTGCGTAGTGAATTATAGATGACTGTTCATTGGGCAGTGTAATATAAAGGATCCCATCAGTGTGTGAAGCTGAGGTAGTGGTTGCCAGAATACCACAGTCTCCATAGATCTTATAGATGATCTGTACTCAAAATCAGAACAGTTTGTTAAATTAATACATTTAAATGGACAAAAAGCAAATAATACATAAAGTTATTCATTGATACTATGTATGTAAAAGTAGCAATGTTAATTGTAGGGAAAGAAAATGCAACAGTCACAAGGTTACTGAAAAGCTCTTATTTCTAAGATGGGTGTGCATATTAAAAACAAAAAAACCCCAAACCAACCAACCAACCAACCAATGAAACCTGAAATGAATTTATGCAAAAATATATCTTTTGGTGAACAACTATGCAGCATTTGTTTATTCAAATATATCAAGCTAAAAAGTGATTAGTTTCTTTATCCCTTCATTACTAAATGAACTGGAACTATTCTCAACTTTCACTGGGGAAATATTTCAGATAATTAAAATGAACGCGTTCCATTATCTTATCGCTTTGCTACTGCTGACAGTCTTAAGAAAATGTATCAAGCTGATGAATGGATACCATCTTCTTTGGATGGATAAGGCAATGTTATTCAAATCTCAGCCATCTTCCTCTTAAAGGCTGGAGTGGGATTTTTATCTTCTAAACATAACCGTATAAACCAACATATATGACTTGCCTAAAAAGTGTTTTTTTTCCTGGATCTCCAACATAGAGATTTAAAATATGTACAGTTATGCCAAGTAATTGCAAATTATGTTAGATAACTCATGTGAAGGAGAATGGGTTTTGTGAGAACCAGGTAGGTGACAGGAACAAAATCTGTGTTTATGCAGTTGTAGTTTCCTCAGTCTCTTGGGGTTTTTTTGCAAATGATTGACTACCTGTGTCATGACTAATGGAAATGGTAATGAATAATGTGCATTTACTTAGACATGTACAGACTGAAAGATCTCAAAGAAAAGATAGCAAGATAAAATAACAGCTGTTTTCTGATGGAAATTATTTGTATTTCTTCAGGTTATAGGAACATCTAAATGTTAACTCCAGCAACAGGTTATAAAGGGAGGCAGTTTCAATCTGATGAACCTATACTAATAAATGTATTGCCGCTGAATCATGGAGTTGACTAAAATATCACTTTGGATATTGAATCACTTGGGACCAAACCCCAAAATATTACTTTAAAAGTATTTCTCAGATGTGTATTCATAGTTTATAAAGACAGGGTCATGACTTGCCTTTATGTCACTTGAAGAAGGAAAGGATAAAACTTTCTCAGGTGACAAAAATAAAAATATGAAAAAAATTACTGTTAAGGAGCAATTCAGACTCATCTACAATGTCAGCACTAATGAAGCATAAGCCTTGCATATTAAATGTAAACAACCTTCTACCTAATAGGAAAATCTGTGTTTATAAGGCAAACTTGTGATTCAAACATAAAATGTCTATGTCACAATGAAAATGGCACGTGCTTGAATTTTCTGTTTTCAGGGTAAGTAGAATACCTTTCCTTCACTGAGTTTCACTAGGCTGCAATTTATAAAATTGCTCAGTGCAATAAATAGAGGGCTTGACTGTGTGAAGAGCTCACTTTCAAAATGCAGCATTTTTCTCAAATGGCAACAAGATTGATTGGCTAGCAGCAAAGTATTAAAGCAGCCATAACAATTCTAAGAGTGCTACCAGGTCACATCTTCATTTTATGAGATGATGAAGCACATATAGTTAGGATCTAGTGCCCAAATAAACCCACAACCTCTGCTAGTAATGCCAGAAATATTTTCAATTGCTGCTAACCAGTTCACTATTAAACAATATAGTATATTTTTCTTGTCTAAATACTGATTTTATTATTCTTCTACTTTTGCCATCACTTATTTGTTGCATTTAAAATTGTTGCTTTATGCTGGAAAAGACGTAGCATTTTTATAAGCAGAAATTATTTTCAATGGACAAAGGATTCTATGACAGTCATAGAGCAGCTATCTGCTGCTCAAGACAGTGGCAGGACAAGAACTTTGATATTTTACCTTCCTTCTGTTCCCAGCTAGGAAAGCTTTCTTTTTTTGGTTTTGTTTTTGTTGTACATATCTTAATAAATTGAATGTGTTTTGCTTTTCACCAGCTTTCTTTGTGTTCCAAAGGACTCAAACTTTTCCATTCAAAATTCATCTACAGAAAAAAATATGTTCCTGGAAAATTTCAGCCTCAAAACTATATTTATGACTAACAGAAAACATCATGTAAGTCTGAACTCCCATGGGTTTCTGTCTTAGGCCTGACTGACTTTAATTTTCTAGGAAGATGGAGGCCATAGCTGTTGTTCTCCTGAAGGTATGGGATGTGTAATGTGGATTCTTGGGCACCTAGTACCTTTGCACTTATGTTTTTCTCTTTTCCTCATTTAGGATAACAACAAATTCTACAAACTGTATCAAAAAGTCAGTTACTAATTTTAACTATGAAGTCACTTGTTTTCCCAGAACTCAAAAGAGCAGTGATCCCTCCATCCATTTGGCTGAAACTAGCTCATAGGTTCAAAAGTGATGGTTTATGGAAAAGAGCTTAACGGATTGCTGATCACATTGACAGTCAGGCTAGCAGGGCATGGCTGTATAACCCTTGTCTCCACAGAAAACTGGGAAAAACAAGAATGAAAGCCAGTATGCAGTATAAAATGTGATGACTGGTACTGCTTCTATGGTGGCTAGATTCTCATCACCTTTTACAGTGGGTATAAAAGAGGAACAGATCCATCAACTTCATTAAGTTACCTGTCTCTAATGCCGTTGTAAGTGAGAGCTAAATCTAGACCTTTAAGGTAGACCACAGTTCTTGATAGGAAAAGGATACATTGAGTGTAAGTGTGGAAAAGGAATCCTTTGGGAATTTTTATTCATTCCATGTCAATTCAAAGTTTGCTAATTCAGCAAAGTTGTCCATGATGACTTATTGAAAATTCAGAAGGAGAATATTGATTGAGTTTCAGTCATGTAAAGATGAAAGCACCCACACAAAAAGATGCAATCTTTTGAACGCTGCGGGACTGCTGTGAAACACTAGAATGCAAAACCAGCCAAAATGTTTTAATCATTCCTTAGGGGAAAAAAACAACCTTATAATATTTGGACTGTCAGTGGAATATTACCATTGAAAGTAATAAATCAAATTCTGCTCTCGGTTTTAGCCCTACAGCACAATTGGCTTACAGGTATTGCAAAAGTAATATTTTGCAGTTAGACTGCACAAGAAAGTTCTAGCAGAACCATTTACCAATTAATCTAGATGATCTGTAAAAATGATATTTTTGCTGCTTTGGCCAAAGTTTCAGGGAATATCTTCTAGAGGAACAGTCCAAAGTGCTTTGACATTTGTGGAGAAAAATGTTTTGGTTTTGGGTTGGGTTTGTTGGGTTTTTTTGAAACAGCTTTTCATGTAGCAATGTTACAATGCACATGAAAGAGTTTTCCTGGCTGCTCACTTGTGAGACTGTTGGTTCCATACCTCCCTGTGCTGGATATTTGTCTCAGATCTTCCATCATGCTAACTGGATGATTTAGTCTACTTCTTTCACATCCCAGAGGCAGCAGTTCTGGCATTCAGATAGCTCAGTGACAGAAACAGAGCAGATGACATCTGACTGATCCTCACCCTAGACACAACTTTGCTGTACCTCCCATGTGGGGACTAGTCTTGATTAACAGTTCAGCTCTTCAGGGAGATATAAGGACAAAGGCAAAGAAACACATAAGTTTACTCATTTTACAGTAACTCAAGAAATAATAAAATTTAGAAAAAAAGTAAAGTCTGTAATTCTGCTACTATCTTCTTAACTCCTGCGTAAGAGCCAGACTTCCCTCATTTGAACATCATTTCTACTGCAGATCATGATGTCTTTTTTCCTGTAGTTACTTTCCTTCTACCCTTCTCCTTTTTTGGCTCTGCCTACATTGTGTTCTTCCAATTTATTGCAACAGCATGATCCCTTATGTATTTTAAAAGAAGCATGTGGCATCTTAGTTGCCATGTTTCTCCCCAATCTGTATACTTGTGCTACTTTTGAGAAGCTGGAAAGACCTGATTTCCCCTATGATATGCCTCAGTACTTCAGTACAAATTGCAGCGTCTGAGGGCAGCCACCTCTCTTTCTCCCGGCAGATATACAGCACAGCCTGAATCCTCATACCCTGATACACTTAGCGGTGGAATTGTTTTTAACTTTGCTCAGAATTAATGTGATATATATGTACAATCATTTCCTAAACTGACATAAGTAGATTATTATTTTTGTTAAAAGTACTATTCGTCCATTCTGACATGGGCATCAAAAGCTAAAAGGTGAGGCATGAGCTAGTAACAGCAAGCTCTGTGTATAGAAACTAGTTACAAACAATGTTAATCTTCAGAATGTAATAATCCAGTTCTTCAGCTGCTTTTTGAGATGGGTTAGATGAGTTTCCCCCAGGAGTACCTGTTTCCCGTTGTTGACTGTTAAGGGAAACTTGCTGGTAATGTTGCATTTGATACCAAACTTAGGTGTCTAGATTTAAGTAAGATGAATCCTACCTAGTGTGTTTAGTCTTTAACAGAGTGAAATAATTCAAGATCTGCAAGCCTTTATTTTACAGATAAATTCCTTAATGTGGAGAATTTTTATGTTTAAAAGGTCCTTAAAATCCCTCAAATCTTTGTGAAGGAGAGTTGTCGTGCTCTGCCTTTTTTTCTTTTACACAGTAGGTTACAAGTGGATTGCAGTATTATTGACAGTCACAATGACTGTTTAATTTCTTCAGGTGTGCAAAGATAAAATCAGAATGTCAGCCACATTATCAGGATTACACATGGATTACCACCTACAATCAGTGGTTCACATCCTGATGGGACTGAGAGGTATCTTGCACTGGCCAAAGTGCACTCAACTCAGATTCTGCCTCGAATACAACTGAGTACTTTGAAAAAGAGAAAAGTACCATTAGCTGCATTTGTAGACAGGAAAGACAAGGTAAAGATAAATAGTCTTTTCAGGCTTCTTTCTAGCTTTGCTCTATGTCCTCATCTTTCCATCCTTTTCAGTGGCTATCCTCCTTTCCAGCTGTCTCTTCACCATTGCTTTCAACACTGCATGGACAAGTAACTGCCTTGTTGAAGCTCCTGGTTATGTCTGGGACCACCTGAAACCAACAGATGATACACCCAAAGACATTCCTGTATAAGGCTGTGGAACAGAAACAGAGGCAATAAACAGGCAACTAATATGCTACCTAGATATTCTTGTGTGCAGTGTCCCCAGATGGCCTTTGTATCTCTTTGTTGATAATGCTTTTATGGAAAGAAAGATGAAATTGGGTGGGTGTCAAGACCTAAAGGTTTATCCACTCTGTGGGCATATACAGATTGTGACCATGGGTTTGTAGGATTCTGTAATGCACAAGGGCACAGAGGCTTTATTCTCTAAATTTGTCTGCTTTAGTACAGATAACCACAAATACTACAAAAGTGACCACAGCAAGTAAACCACCACAAAAATAAAAGTAATAAAAAAATTACCTTTAGCAAGTATACTTATGATTAGTAAAGTGAACATATATATAAATATCTCCAGCTATTACAAATAACTATCAGCAATCAATAATGTAGTATCAGTCAATAGTATGGCAGCAGTCAGTAACAGCAGCAATCAATTATACAGCAACATTCAATAACAGCAGCAAACAATTAGGTATATATTATTACGTTACCATGAACTTTTCATTAGTAAAGAAACTTATCAACAATATAATGGCAGATATAATAGGTTATTTACATGGATTTTTAATATCGGTATCAAGTGAATTAGACAGATTTCAGAAGGGGACAGACCATCCCAAAGAGGGGGACAAACAAATTCCAGAAGTGAGAGGACAAACTGAGCTGATCCCAGAAGAGGGCTCAACACAGGGGGACTGGTGAGATTACAGACCGTCTCACTTCAAGGTGATTCCTGGCACAGTCTGGAGTCAGCTGGGCATTGTCAGTGAGAGCCCAAGACCTTGTAGAAAGTTTGCATGGAGAATTCAAAGTGTTTAGAGTAGAAAAAGTATGTGTGGTGAGGAAAGTTCTCAGGGAGGAAGGCTCCACTTCGGATAAAAATTAAGATCCTTTCATATTGTAGAGACATAAGAGGGCATAGGACATCACTGCTTTGAGCAGTCAATAGATGCTGTTAATTTCAATTTTTCACCTGTAACAGCCAATAGATGAAGTTTTCTGTTCTTCCAGAGCAATTTTTATGTTACCGGACTGCTTTCCATCTTTTCAGACGGTAAGGTGCCATTTCAGTCCCTTGTTCTTGCACTTATTGATAGCATCTCAGAATGTCTCCACTTTCTAGGTACCCAAGCTGTACTTCCAAGAGGTCAGCTGTCTTCTTTAAGGATGTTTCTGATTCACAGACCTAGTTCTCAGGCTTACAGATCCCAAGATGGCAGGCATTTACTGTCAGTATTTTTCAGCAGAAATTTTATTAAGTTCAGTAATTTTCCTCTCTAATCAGGCTGCCTTTCTGGCTGCTCATTGGTGGAACAGCCAAGCACGAGTCTAGCTGCCAGTCTGACAGCAAACCTCACAACTTTCTTCTCAGAGTCCTAGTTTTTTTGTCAGATGTTTCTTAGGTATCCCATTCATCCCACTTGATATCATCTTAAATATATATTTTAATTTGGTGTTATTTTGTATCACGTGTGTTGTTGCTTCAGGACTGTAACATTTCCAGAGAAAAGAGGCAAAATTACAGCATTCCAGAACTGTAAAGTGAAGTTTGCTTTAATTAGAAGTCACTTCTGTTCAGATGGGAACAGACCATGGAAATAGATGAAATAACATAGAGGATTTCAGGTTAAGCCTAGCACATATATTCTGGAAGATTGCCACAAATTGTCTACTTTTCTGTCATACATAATGCAAATTGGACAGTCTATGTGTTTTGGAGTCTTCAGATTTTCAAATTCAGGGTAGTATA
Source organism: Falco naumanni (assembly GCF_017639655.2). NCBI lineage: Eukaryota > Metazoa > Chordata > Aves > Falconiformes > Falconidae > Falco > Falco naumanni. The sequence goes on along the minus strand of NC_054080.1, from coordinate 42,799,303 downwards.
TCTCTATTCAGCTATTACGTAAAGGCTAGTAGCATTCTAAAAAAAGAAGGCAAGAGATATGCTGTGAGGGAATAACTGATCAGTCTTGACTGCAGATAGTAAACGCTAATTCACAGAAAGGCTGAGTTTGGAAGGCACCTCTGGATTCCTTTGAGTCCAAGCCCTCTGCTCAAAACAGAGTCAGCAAGAGCAGATTGATTAGGGCCATGTCTAGTCTGATGTTGAAGACCTTTAAGGATGGAGATACAACAACCTCCATAAGAAATATGTTCCAGTGTTAGAGCACCTTCACAGCAAAGAAGGCATTTTTTATGCTTAAATGGAATGTCCTCTATTTAAATTCCTCTTGTTGTTTCACTGAGTACCACTGAGAAAAGTCTGGATCCATCTTCTTTGCTCACACCTATAAGGTATTTACGTACACTGATAAGATTCCCCAAGACATCTCCAGGCAAAACAGTCCCTGCTCTCAGTTACTCCTCATGTGAAAGATGCTGCATCTCTTACTTATCTTTATGACTCTTTGGTAGATTTGCCTCAGTATGTTCATCTTTTGTAGGGAGCCCAGAACTGGACACATTACTCCAAACATGCCTCACAAGTGCTGAGTAACAGGAAAGGATCACCTCCCCTCAGCCTGCTGGTGATGCTCCATCTAAAGCAGGGCCTGTTGGCTTTCTTGTCACAAAGGCACATTGCTGCCTTGTGTTCACCTTGTGGACCCTCAGGTCCTTCTCTGAAAAGAAGCCATTCTCTGCCACTGCCCAGGCAGTCAACCTTCAGTGTATGGTACATAGTTCTCCCATAATACGTGTGATTATTCCTCTCCAGGGTCAGAACTTTCCAGTTCTTTTTGAAATTAATGAGATTTATTGTTTGCCCATGTCTCCTGACTGTCCATGGTCCTCATAATGGCAACATAGCCATCTGGCATATCAGCCATTCCTCCCAATTTTTTACTGTCTGCAAACATGTTGATGGTACACTGTCCTATCATCCAGGCCATTGATGAAGATGCTAAACAGTATTGGCACCAGTACTGACCACAGGAGTACCCAACCAGGAACTGGCTTCCAAGTGGACTTCACGCTGCTGATAACCTTTTGAACTCAGCAGTTCACTCAGTCCACCCCACTGTCCACTTATGTAGTCTGTAACTTCATTAGTTTGCCAATGAGGAAGTTCCAGAAGACAGGGTCAAAAAGCTGATATGTCTAAAACTCAGTCGTTGATTAAAATCAAGATAAACAATACCCACTGCTCTTCCCTCATTCATCAAGCCAATCATTTTATTGTAGAAGGCTATCAAGTTGGTCAGGCATGGTTTTCCCTTTACAAATCCATAGTGACCATTCCCAATCACCTTCTCATCCATCTTACGTTTGGAAATGGTGTCTAGGAGGATTTGCTCCATTGCTTTCCCAGAGATCAAGGTGAGACTGACAGATGCTTTCTTCCAGTCCTCCCCTAATTGCCATGACTGTTCAAAGATAATTGAGACCGGCCTCACACTGACATAGGCCAGATCCGCCAGCACTTGTGGGTACATCCCATGAGGTCCCATGGACTTCTCCATGTCCAGTCTATTTACACGTTCCCTAACCCTACCCCTCTTCAGTGAGGGCAAGTCTTCCTTGCTCAAGACTTTCTCACAGGTCTCAGGCATCTGGAATTCATGAAGGCTAGTCTCAACAAAGTCTGAGATGAAGGCAGCACTGAGTGGTCTGGCCTTTTGTGTGTCCTTTGTCACCAGATTCCATATCCACCAGAAGGTCTACATACCCCCCAGTCATCCTTTTGCTGCTGCTATGTTGCAACACTATCAAAACTAGCCAGCTGCAACAAGACTTTTACCATCCCATACCAGGTTAACTTCAACAAGCAGCTCCTGCGCCTTGCCCCAGCATGGCAGCCAATCCCCCACAAGGTTTCAAAAGTTCATCTACTGTTCGTGTTTTTTCTTCACCCCCTTCAGGCCAGTCCACTCTGCTTCTTGCCTCTGCTGCATCTGGAGTCTTCCTCCTCCTGGCTCCTCTTCCAGGCAGCCTCTCCTCAACCAGGCCCCCTTCTTCTCCTGCTGGGGCCTCTCCTTGTCACTCCTACATCCAGGGTGCTCTCTCTCCTCCCTCTGCTTCTTCTGGGTCTCTAATCAGCTGGTGCTCCTCTTCCTCCAGTGTTGTCTCTTTATCCAGTGCTCCTCTTCCATACCCCTTAGAGCTATTTAACTATTTAGCAGGAACCAGCCACAGCTGCACATTATCCACATCAGCCAACCCACCACCCCTGAAGCTAGCCCTCAGCTGTATATTATCAATGTTAATTAACCTGCCTTCATTCTTTTATAATTCTTCTACAATTCCTTTATAATTCTTCTACACTGATACACCTGTAGAAATGCTTCTTGGTGCATTTGGCATCCCCTTCGAGATTCAACTGCAGGAGGGCTTTGGCTTTCCTAACCCTATTCCTGCATGCTCTCTATTCCTACTGAGTTACCTGATCCTGTCTCCAGCTCTTGAATGTTTCCTTTTTATGGCTGAGTTTTACCAGGAGCTACTTTTTCACCTAGGCAGGTGCATCCTGCTACTTTTGCTTGATTTCCTTCATGTTGGGATGGACTGTTCTCGAGCTTGGAAGATGTGATCCTTGAAAATCAAACAACTCTCCTTGACCAGTCTATCTGCAGGACTGTATCTCGTGGAAATCTTCTAAGCAGGTCTGTGAAGAGGCCAAAGTCTATTCTGCTGAAGTCCAGTGTTGTGATCGTGATTTTTATCTTGTCTTCTCCTCCCAGGACCCTGAATGCTGTCTCATGGTCACTGCAGCCAAGGATACTCCCAGCCTTTAAATTCCTGCTCAGTTCTCCATGTTTGTAAGCATATCATTTCCCCTCACTGGCTTCTTGATTACCTGCCAGAAAGTTGTCATCAGCAATGTCCAGAAACCTCCTCACTGTTTGTGCCCTGCTGCACTGTCCCTTCAGCAGACAATAGAGGTAGCTGGTCAACCACAACCAGGTGCTGGGAAATTCTCAATGAGAACCAAGGCCTGTGAACGTGAGGCTTCTCCGAGACATATTCAGCTGTTTGTAAGAGTTTATCCTAATGCTGTTTTCTTGGATTTCTTGCTGATTAGGTAAGAAAGACCCAGGAATATGGGTTCCTCTGAGCTTGGGGCCACATCACAAGTTTCAGTGGAGGTGCAAGTCAGCAGCATGAGTTCTATTCCTGTGCTGAAATACAAGAGAAGTTCTCATTAGCATCATTGGTTTGGGAGACTTGAAGGATCAACCTCCTTATTTTATACACTGCTTTCTGTGACACATGTGCCTTTTCTCTCCTGCCCACTAATTAAAAAATCAGGAGCAAAAACCTCCTTTTCTTAATTTTTCTGCATGAATACATGCAAGGAGGACAGTATGAGGTGTTAAATTGTTCCATGTTGAAACCAGTTCTAATCCTATTACAGCTGCGCTGATCTGGTTTCACCAGTCAATCTTCGTTGGTGTGACAGCTGAAGGAAAAAATAAGGTTCAAAGAAAGTGTATACATGCATGAATACATCCATTTAAGGATGAAATTATATTTTCAGATTTCTGGCAGGTACTAACTGTTGCATCCAAAGGGCTAGGAATTATCAAGGTAACACCTGCTTTGTGCAAGATGAGGGAATGCTCATTGAAACATCATTAAACAACTAATGATTTTTTACTCCCCCTAACTGTAAACCATGGGGCTGTTTGAGCAGAATCTGAGTGTTAAAAGTACCAATCAGATTTTGTTTTTCAAAAAATACTTCATTTGGCAGCCACATTTTAACAGTATTTTCTAAGTTAAAAGACAAGCAATGTGTTTTTGTTATGAAGTCAGATACTGATAATATAATACACATCAAAGAGGTTGTTTAGAATACAGAATATCCAGAAGTTGCCCTATTTTTATTACCTGGCAGGCAAATCAGCTCTGTGGTATGTGAACAAGTATTTATATTAATACTTTTGAGGAGAATTGGGATACAGTAGTGTAACCAGTATTAGTTTTGTCCACATGTTGCAGAAGCACAGTAAATTGGAAACAGTACCAAGCAATTAAGTAGGATGAAGAACAAGTTTTGAATTAACTTCTTTGTTTGTTTTTTTCATTCTTTCTTTTGTCTAAAGACCTCTGTGATTTATGGAGTTGCAAAGCATTCTTTGCTACAGAAAATTCATGTTCAAGCTGAGACTTTTTTTTCATTTGAAGTTTAAAGAAATAAATTATTTATCAGCCCACAACTACTTGCAGAACTACACAGGTAACTCACTACCTGTGCTGTCATAAGTGTCCAACTCATGGTTGATTTTTAGAGCTATATTTCTCCATTGTGTAAATAATTTTATGACTTTTTTAATACACTGTATAAAGCACTTTATGATGTTTGTAATGGACTAAAGGAAATCTCACACAGGTATCAAGCTCAAAAACTAAAAAACCAAACCCATAGCTAACTAGGAGATTTATACCACCCTACAGGACCTCTCTTGATTTGAATGTGGTTGGGTTGCTACAAACAAGATTTTTTTATCAAATTGAGGTGTTCATGGGAAGACATATAATCTTGACTGTTTCCTCTGTGTCCCTAAAAAAAAATCTAATTAAACCAGTGCAGCTGCTGGCAGGTTTAGCAGATTTAGTAAGAAGGATTGTGTAGGCATTGGGTTTTCTACTCTGTTCAATCCTTTTAGTCTAACAGTGGGGACATTATTTGAAACTTTGCCATGTTCTGGCCTTTTTGAATAGAGCAAATAGTGGTATTTAGTCCTTGTCTTTTAATTCCAAATGAAAAACACCAGTTGTACTTCAGAGAAACACCTCTTTCAAATCTTGGAAGACCAACCTCATCAGGAGCAATAAAGAAGTAAAACCGAAGTTAAGTTGTGCTTGCAGGAATCAGAGAGGTTAGAAAAACTTTCTAAATCTACTGTTAATTTATACAGTGATCAGAATGGCTTTCCCAGTAATTCATGACCTCTTGGCCCTACTAAATCCATGGCAAAACTTCTGTCTGCATTGAAGAAATCTTGATTTAGCCTGACAGACTCATCAGGAGAGCCTATTAGCCCTTTTGTATTCTTCAGTAGTTTAAAGCAAGTTTCATTACACTTATATGAATATCTCAAAATTCCTTAAGCTTGCACAGATAAAGCTCATTGAAAGAAATTCTGCAACAGCCTATATATGGCTATCATTCCTTTAGGACTGATAGGAAAGTGAAGAGTTCAAAATTGTGATATGGTTAAGCTGATTAATATCATAACCTATAGAAACAATCTCTGTGTCTCTGCATCACAATATTTGGATGAGAAATAGTAGGCTGTAGCTTTTGCATGTATTTAACTTGGGGTTTAGAAATCAAATAATGTAGTATAAGGGGAAATAGAAAATTAGGACATGTGAGGGATGTGTTTTTAAAAATCAGTTTTTTTCATGTTTAATGATAAATGATGTTATTTTGAAACAGTAGTATTAATTATGGGGATAATTGTGAAAAATGAGGGAGTTACATTTCACTATTGTGCTCCTTGTCAGACTAACAGGAAGCTACATAAGTCCTTGGGTTAGAGAGAAGAAAGATCTCTTACTTCAGCACACCCCCCATCTCCCCCTCCCCCTGCCCCCTCCAGTCTTGAGAGTTCAAAAAACCAGGCTGGTTCCTTTTCTTTTCTCTAGATTTACTCACCCATCAGTTGTGCTCCATATTAGCAACACTGACATGGCAGTGGCAGGCAGCCATCACACTCCATAGCTCACCACCATACAGGTATTCTTCTCCAGTTCTGGAACTGCACATCTTGAAGTGCCTGTAGACATTACTTTGGTAGCATGTAAGCATTCCCAGGCAGCAGCTCGGGCCTGGGGTTAGCTACTTGCTGCACAGCAATCAGTAAGGTGATGTGGAAAAGCACAATTCACAGATCATTGGTATTATACTGACAGATCATTCAGCAGTTTGAATTCTTTGTGGCTCAGGCATAAGCATGTGGTCACATTTCCTGATTTCCTTTCATTTGATATTTTATCATTTTTGACAGCATTTATGAAAACCAAAATAAGCCATGGAGAAATTCAAGATCAGACACTTGCTTAGGTTATATTTTAGTGCAGCCACTCTGAAAGTGAAGCAGAGTTATAATGAGAGAAACTCATCCAGTGATGTATAAGACTGAATATATCTGAGTGTTTTGGTAGGTAGAAGTCAAATCAGACCTGCTGCTGTGAAGTCAAAGAGAATTGTGGTGTAAGTTGTGATGTGCAGAATAAGGAGGAGAAGAACTGAGGCTGAGGAGCATTTGTGGTTGGTTTTGTTGGCTCACAAACAAGGCCTTTCATTAGCATCAAAAAGCAGTATCGTCCTATACTTTCAATATACTCTTAACTAGTTAACTGATTAGCTAATTAGCTATTTTTTTAAATAAGATGCTGTACAGGTAATGGGATAGGAAACACACTTGTCCGGGATTCCTGATGAGGAGAATTGATTCAGTGAGTCACTGATGGAGTGATGACAGAGCAGTCTAACAAGGCTAGACCAAACTAAGAAAATACACTGAGAAAACAAACAGAGCTACTGACGCTCTTAAGAATTGTTGAAGATGTTTGGAGAAGCCTTAAAAAGCACTTGGTGATGCTGACCTGTCAAGAAGATGACCACAGTCATTTAAATAAATCAACAAGCTGCCCATAGAGGGTGGCTGGGCAGAGTATAGTCAGAGAGCTGCAAGAGACAGGCTTTGTGCACTGTGAATGTATTAGAAGTGTACGTGTATGTACGTGCTTTAGCTTCTGTTAATTGCAAAATGAAGGGGTAGGGCTGTGCTTCAGCACAAGCATCCCTTTCTGTTTGCAACTATAGCTGAGCAGGCAACAATGGCTCAATATGCACATTACCGTATGGTAAGAATTTTGTGCATGGATGCAAATGGTTGAAGCAAGAGTATGCATACTGGCCCACAGCAGTCTGAAAGGCAATTGCAGAGAAAGCCCAAGAGCAGAGCTACCTGTGTTCGTTGCCCAGGTAACACCGACTCACATCGGAACCCTCCCTTTGCAACGCTTCACTGCATCACACCCATGCTTTTCAAACTTCTGCTTTCTAGCAACAAAATAACCACAAAGGTCCATTCCCATAGAGAGTGGAACAGACCCTCCCTAGAGATACTCGTATTAAAGGCAATTGTTTGGTGTCATATTTTCACTGAAATCCTTGTTTTTTCTGGGGACGAAGAAGAGTTAAAGAAAGTAATGAGATACGTGGGGCTGATTCATTTGCAGTTTAGTGTTTGCATTGTTAAATTTTAAAATATCATGCATGCTTTAGATGCTATTTTAGTCTAATGGCAAAGTAATGATTATATTAAGTCAGACTTTATTATTACATTGCCCTTATTTTCTTTTTGTGATTCTAAATTCTTTTCCTAATCAATGATCCATGTATGTATTGATGTGCTATGCTATAGCTAGACAACTTCATTGCTATAATGTTGATTGTTTTCCTTTAAAGCTGTTGAAATTCCTTAATGTTTCTTATTAATTTAATGTCAGTAGAAATTAGACAGTGCATAGTACCTTATTATTTTACTAGACAGCTTCCAGTGTGGTGTTCTAAAGACGATGGATCATTAAAAATATTGCATTATTGATGTGACTGTATAATAAAATCACAATTACTGTGCACTTGTGGTACTGGGCTAGATTGAAATGTTGAACATAATAATCTGTTCACTCACCAGAAAGTCTCAGTGACTAGTCTTACACTTAACACTGTACAGAATCTTACTGCTCTGCATGATTAAACAACTATTAATTTCACCAATGCCTCTGGTCTGGAAGATTAATCTTATTATTAACTTTCTAAAAATAAGATTCCATTACAGAAAGCATTGTACTTTATTAGAACGATGCCTGCTTGTGTATACAGATTCTATCTTCTCCGATTTAATCTCAAGACATTGAGTTAATTGGTATGTAACATAACAAGATATGAAGGATTCTCAACCTGAAAGCTGATGGATTGCATTAGAAATATTTGGGGAACGGGAGAAAGGGAATTCAGATGTATGGATCAGTGTTACTGGCATGTTAGCACTGTAGTTTTGATGTGTTTTGGATGGGAGAGAATGGGTACTAGCATGTATAGGCCTACACTTCTTTATATACCACTTGGTAGTCCCATTTGGAAAGATTGTTGAGACACAGCCCCCCCCCCCCACACACCCACACACCCACACACCCACCCCATATTTCTAGCATAATCTTGTCTTGTGGTAGTTAAAGGGCCCAATCCAGGACTCAGCTGTGTTGAGCTGTGGAGCTGCAGCAATAAAATTGTCCCACCTCAGAAGAGCTGCAGACCAAAGGAAATGAGGAAGGCATAACTGAGATGGGGGATGGAGAGGGAAGAGCAAAGCACCATAGAGGGACAGGGTCAATCTATTAGAAAGATGAAGTTTTGCATTAGTTTAGAACATGGAAATTTCATTGACTTCCAGAAAAGATTTGTGCAACTGAAGCTGGCAAGTTCATTGGCTTCCAGGAATGTCTTGGACGTCTTCAGGCTTCTGTCGTTTGGTTCAGTCAAATGATTTTTGGTTGGCCTTTTACTGCAATAACAGAAAGGCACCTAGAATCTATAAGGGGGGGTAGTGTTTCCTGCTGTAAATTTCTACCTATGTTTTTTAGATACTACGGTTTGTCTTGGATTTACTAGCAAAATCAAGAATAGAGCAAATAAGAAAATAGTTCTGAAGGACACTTGTGTAATCACAAAATACCTATTAAATATATTCCCATAAAAATAATCTTGGAATGTGTTATACTTAGTAATAATTAGTAGATAAATATTGAGTAAAGATCAAACTAGAATTTTTTATATAACTTTAAATGAAAGCTGTTATCTAGAAACGTCAAAGGTTGTCTTTTTCATTCAATTCATGCTTTATAAACCTTGTATATGTGTCCCTTGTGCTTAGAGAGACTGCTTCAGACACACTTATTTACTCTGCTGAAGAAAACTCAAACTTTTTTCTTGAGTTTACATGCTTGTTATATAACTGTAATTGCATTGCTATCACATGCCTACAAATACTTTTCCTCTGCCATTTTCAGTATCTTTTATGCACAAAGACAAAAGCTGTACTCTCCTTCAATATTAGCAGTTAAGTTTAAATATAGCTTATTTTAATTATAACTTTTTTGTTTGTTTGTTTGGTTGGTTGGTTTTTTTTGCTATCGCATTCTTACATTCTAAAAACTCTCGGAAATTCTTACAGATGTAAGCTGCAGATAAAGTCTCCAATCCTCATATAAATAGCAGCATGTAATGCAGTCCAGGAAAAGATTAGCCTCTTATTTTTGTTTTGCATTTCACCAGAATTTATTTCTGTATGAATGCCTTATTTCTTTTTTCCCTCCATAAATGTAGAACCTGACTCCTGAGAAGTGACTTAAGACAGCACTGTGTCCTGAAGTTCTCACATTTAAATGGCAACAGTGTTGGGTTAATCCCCTATGGATTGTGACCTCCCCTCCTTATGTCTAACAAACCTCACCTCAGCTACAAAAGGCAGCTGATGTAAAGTGTCTCAGTGTCTTGTCAAAGGGATGAAAGAAGTGACATCAGAGAGACTAAGAGCAAGGGGGGTGTCTTTGTTTAGGTATCCCACTAACAAAGTCTGTGCCTATCCCATCACAGCCCATAAGTGTTTCACATTCAAAGCAGGAAAAAAAGGACCATCCAGAGGTAGAAGGTCCTTCAGCATCAGCTTATACTTTTCAAATTTTCTTGGCTATCAGGAACAGTAAAAATAGGGATTTAAAAATACAAACATAAACTGTGCTTAACCTTATCTAACCTAAGAAGTTCTAGTTCCATCATGTTGTACTTGCGTATCGTACCATGTTTCTGTTTTGTTCAAAACCCTCTGTCGTGGTTGAACCCTGGCCGGCAACCAAGCCCCACGCAGCCACTCACTCACTCCCCCTCACCCAGAAGGATGGGGAGGGGAATTGGAAAGGAATGTAAAACTCAAGGGTTGAGATAAGAACAATTTAATAGGCAAAGCAAAACCCATGCATACAAGCAAAGCAAAGCAAGGAATTCATTCACCACTTCCCATGGGCAGGCAGGTGTTCGGCCATCCCCAGGAAAGCCGGGCTCCATCACATGTAATGGTTACTCGGGAAGAAAAACACCATAATGTCAAATGCCCCTCCCTTCCTTCTTCTTCCCTCAATTTATATACTCAGCATGACTTCATATGGTACGGAATATCCCTTTGGCCAGTTGGGATCAGCTGTCCTTGCTATGTCTCATCCCAATTTCCCGTGGCCCCCCCAGCCCTCTTGCTGGCGGGGCCCAAGAAACCAAGAGTCCTTGATTTAGTATAAATGTCACCCAGCAACAACCAAAAAGATCAGTGTGCTGTCAACATTGTTCTCACACCAAATCCAAACCACAGCACTGCGCCAGCTGCTGAGAAGAAAATAAACTCTATCCCAGTTGAAACCAGGACACCCTCTTTACTTGTTTTTCCTAAGTATGATTGTACAACTGTCTGAATTCCCAAATATTTCTGTGTCTTTGAACAGCAATTCTCTCTGACCTCAGGTCCAGAGATGGTGTGAGTTCCTTCATCTGATCCATGAACTGGCTCCCAGTACAAACATTACCTATCCACATCAGCCCGCAAATCAAGCTGGTCTAAACAGTATGCTGGAGGGATGGCATATTGGCCAGACCCTGCTGTTCCCTTCTGAGAGAGGGAAAGCGAGGGATGTGGGAACACATGGAGTCTGTGGAAAGTCAGATGATTGCCAAGGAGAAGCAGAGGACAGAGATGTGACAGAGACAAACTCTGCATTTGAAACCAACAGGAAGTTTAGCTTGACTCTCCGGGAAATTCAGCATACATTGCTGTAACCCCTTCATTGTTTTAAATTCCCTTTCAGGGCTTTTGTGTGGCTTGGTTTCTAATTAAAGTCCAGTAACATAAGGATTTCAGGGCACAGCAGGTTTTTTTCTTTTTTTTTCTTTATTTTTTCAAGCTAAGATGGCTTATGTAATTGGACTGGTAAGATGCGGTGTACAGTTAAGTATTTAGAAATTCCCGAGACAGCAGGTACTTTGCAAAGCATCTGTCACTTTATCGGTCAAAACTTGCTTGGAACAGTTCCTTGCCACCCATGATTGTTGGCTGTGGAATTAACAGCAGTCAGTGGAGATGTGGAGAAAGATCACCAGAGATTACTGTATATTATTTGATCTGTCACCATTTGCAAACCCCACATACTGATGTTCAGCATTTTACTTTTATGGACAGGTTTTGCTAGGATCCTGCCTCTCCTTTCTAGCTTCTTACCTGCTGATCTGAAAAGATCCTGGGATCTCTTTCTTTGTTGCTCTCTGAAAACATACAAATGTGATAAAATATTTTCTGCAGTACTACTATTAAATGTCGGTATGGTAGACACTGGGTCCTTGTGATGTTAATACAGCTGGTCAGCATCAGGACTTCCCACAGCTCCTGTATTTCAGCTGCACAGCCCCGAGGATCGCTCCAAAGCTTATGCATCATTCCTTGCGGCCAGCGTCAAGAATTGAAAGTCTCCGAAGACCACCTGTATCACTGGAGCCTTTTTCTGGCTTTATCCATATGGCTGGACCGTGGAGCTGGTTTTCCCTCCCAGCTCTGTGTTTTCACCTGGCTGTGCTGCAGCAAGGCCCCTCATAGTGGTGGACACCAGAGCCCTGGGCTGGCTGCTCCTCATGGAGCACGGGCTGCAGGGGCATGGCAGCACTGCTGGCAGGGTGGTGGCATGTGCCAGTAAGGGCCCAGTCACATCTCCTGCGCCTGCTGAACCCCAGGCCCAGTGCAAGGCATTGTGGCAATGTGAAATAATGTGAAGGGGGATGTTTTTTAGAACGATCTGCGATTCTGCTGGCCCTGTCTGGTGTTTAGCCTGTGGACTGTGCAAATCAGACAAATTGCTCTGGAGCGAAAGATTATGGCTACTGTGGAAAGTTCACTGGAGATAAAAAGCCTCTCTCTCCATCTAGGAAGGATGAAGAGATCCTAAACATACTCGGGGGAGAAGAGATGTTTTTCTGTATGTCAAGGAGGGTGCTTGGCTCATGCCTGAGCTTTGTACCTTCCTTCAACTTGTGCCTTTGTAGTAAACATTATATCAGACATGGAAGAGGACAAACCAATTTACAGCTGGCTTCTAGTCTGAGTACTGAAGAATATTTTTACTGTAAAACATGAGCTGCCCTAGGTCAGTTGGAGACCGTCCAATAGTTTTAGAACTATGTGCTTGGTTCTTATTGCTCTTTAAAGCTATTACAAGAGAGGCGGGATATAAATCTATGTTTATTAAGGCAGTATCTGTGTGTATTACACTTCTATAGGCCTGAGGCAGCATATTACTACAAAAATGATATGTAATTCCACTGAATCCCTGAAAAAAAATCTGGATGTAAGAATTGCCTGAAGAACATTTGACTCAAAACTTGTTTAAAGTATATTTGCATGTATGATTTGAGAAGTATGAATCTCTGTAACTTGAGAGGTAACTTAGATCTCTGTGACTGAGATGGATCCAGCCTCTTTTAGACAGGCAAGTATTGATATTTTGGCTTTATTTCCTGTAATTGGCAAACATAAATTTTTGCTTCAGTGTTTGGAACAAGCTTTATAATATTTGAGCACAACTGTCCCATGCTTGTGCTTCATAAGCCTGTATTACTGGCAGCAGCAGACAGAGCAAATAGGTCTCTCAAAATCTGAACAAAGCAGAGACGTTTGCAGATTTAAAAATAGCTAGCATGGACTTATATGTGCTCTAAATTAGTAGTTTTCAAAAACTGTCAGCTTACTCTATACAAAGAGAAGTGCTATCAATAATGCAGAATTTTTATTTAGAATGGATGTGAAGTTGCTAACGGTGCAGCTGTACAATTGTATATGTATTTCTGAAGTAGCACGTGCATATGTGGTATTGCAAGGTTGGTTGTCATAAAGTGGGTAAGTACAGGCACTGGAAATATGGAAATAGTCACTGTATTCTAGTCACATCTAGCGCAGGATTTCCATAAAGTTTTAACAACTTATGATAGAGCACCTTTACTATAGCTAAGGAAGCTGGTAAGAAAAGGCATGCGATAGGTTTTTCTAAGTAATACTACTGGCTTTAAAGCAGTCTTTAAAAATTTTCACTTATGTCCTGACTCTGGAGTAAACGTAGAGCTGTGGCTGCGCCTGAGGATGCTACTACTTAGGATGGACTACCGCAGGATGGCCTTGCTGCACCTTGGTATTCAGATCCTGGACTATCAGGGGCCGTGACTCGCTTCTGGAAACATACTTGCTACCAGGCATTAACAATCTTTTCTCTTTCCTCTGCCATGTCTCTCTGATAGCAAAAAGCTCTGTCCAGCTTCAATGCTATTGTTTGATCCTCTACAGGTGGCTATTTCATACTTGGGTCTCAGTGTTCTTTAGGAGCAAATTATGACTGCAATAACTGATTTCAGTAGTTAAATCAAAGACCAGAGTGACATCTGCTTCTTTTCAAAAAAAAGGTCACATAAACAGAATATTCAGGCCTCATTTTTTAGGGAAAAGTTAGAAACTTTCACCCTTAAACTTGACTGAAGGACAGTAATTCTAAAACCAGCCCACTATATGGAAACTCTTAAACTTGACTGAAGGACAGTAATTCTAAAACCAGCCCACTATATGGAAAGCAAAGTGGACTGAGGTTGCTGTGATACAAAGCTTCCTTAAAGCATCTGTTTTATTATTAATATACTTTTAATAGCATCTTTCCGATGGTTTTACAGACTGACTACAACTTATGTTAATGCTGAGACATTAAAAGCTTACCTTTTAAATTTTTAACAGGAATAAAAATGTACACAGAGCATGGACTTTTGTTGAAATATCCAGATTTGATGTGAAAACAAGCTAATACCATTTCACACTTTGGTTCAAATATTTTATTGGAAGTCACAGATGCTTCTGATTTGCATTTTTGTGACCATTATTTCCTAAGTACTCTAAACGCACTAGTTAAGTGACCTTTTAGAGGCTTCCAAAAAACTGAGACCAACTTTTCACCTCGGTGAAAGATATTGGGAAAATGAAAGGTGGAAATTAATTCATTCAAATTGTAGTTGATCTTCCCCTCTCCCCACTCCCCCAAGCCAAACAAAAACCATTGGAGGGAAATGGAAGCTGAAGACAGAAAAGTAAAGAAAAGCAAAGTTGTCTTCATAGCTTGAAATACCACCTTTGTTCCCTTGTGCCTTGCAGAAAGCTGTAACAAACTGGTGGCCTAAAAACTCAATAAATTCTGGTTGAATTACCAGCAGTTTGAGATTTCTGGGCATTTTTGACTGGACTCTTCACCTGACTATGACTTAAATGTAGAAGGGGAAAGCAGGTTACCTGGTAGTGTGAGTGTGTTCCAGTTGTGTAGTTTAAGAAAAAAAAAATAAAAAATGCTCCTCTGTTTAAAGCATAACTTGCTATTCTTTGTTTTCTTTTATTCCCCTGTTTCAATTTTATCTATTAAATCCTGTAACTGCAAGGTATTTGGTGTAGCAGAACAGTAACTCTGACTAGCTTAAGTGAACCACAGAGTTAAAGCCTATTTTGAATATGTAAATCTCTTAAAACATTGTATGTGCCACATGTACAGTACAGTTTATGAAACCTCCTTTTGCTGTTTTTCCTTCAAATATAGTGGTAAGGACTTAATATAATTTTTTGTGTGCTTTTAAGAAAATGCTATGCAAATTCTCTTTTCCTTCTTTGAGCAGCTGTAGAAATCTAGAGATTTAAAAACGTTAGATCATGACGGTAATTTCTAATATTTCCCTCCTTTTCAGTTCATTCTTCTCATCCTGAACTGTTACACACAATTACAGGGGACCTAAGGAAATGGTTCTAACGTCACAGGCTTGAGGGGCTGCACCACCTCCCAGTTACCATCAGGACTTGAGGAAAAATGTTGATTGTCACTCCAGATCTCCTACCTGAATCTGGAGGACCCCAGCTGCCCAGATTTGGGACCTTCC
This sequence comes from Falco naumanni, assembly GCF_017639655.2. NCBI lineage: Eukaryota > Metazoa > Chordata > Aves > Falconiformes > Falconidae > Falco > Falco naumanni. Next base: position 42,784,186 of record NC_054080.1, on the reverse strand, counting down.
GGAACAAGCTGTGCCTCAGGTTTCCTTTGCAGACATCTGCAGAACTGCAAGGCGGGGAGGACATGGCTGATGCTTTCCAGTGTCTGGAGTGCGTGTGCCCATGGAAGAGACAGGGAGTTTGTCTGCAGTTCCTGATCAAAAGAGGGCTCAAGGGGTCTAGTATTCCCCTAAAGGGATGCACTAAAATGCACCCATGTGAGCCACAGATGTTCCTAATCAGTCAATCTGCAAAGCAGAAATACCATCTATCCTTTACTACCCCACTGAAAAAAAGCTGCAAAATTATGCACTTATGACTGGCTCCTATACACCTAAGACCTGCGCCTATGATTATAGATACAAGGCTATGCCATATCTTACTTGCTAGCAGAATTTTTGACTAGGGAAAAACAGTAAGCAAAACCTAAATATTACGTGTTTTGGCAATCAAATTATTCTTTGCAGGTTAGATAGAATACAAGGTAGATTCAGAAAACTAAACCAGCTCATTTAGTGAGCTGCTTTTGTAAATTTATCCCCTAACAACAAATAAGGAAATAGGTTTACTCCCTTCAGAAATTAGAATCTCTATGCAGCTCAGAACATAGGATGACTTTTGGGAAAAAAAGCAAAGAATGGCAGAGAAATAATACTTCTGATTCTTGCAGTGAAAACACAGTTATTAACAGAAGAAAGCTTTCTTTTTCTTTTTCTCTTCCCCTTCCCCTTCCTGTTCCCTTCTCCTCTGTCCTCTTCCCAGTTTGGCTGTAATGGGCAGTGTTCAGAGATCATGGATTGTTTTACACTGCTGATGACTCAAGCCAAAACAGGAGGAGAGCTTCTGAGCCAGGACCTGCAGCAGCTTACAAGCATGAGTCATAGTCACTGGGGTGTCCGTTCTCTGCATCTTCTGGGAATCACAGAGTCAAGAAAGCTTGTCACAGACATCAGCCCTACCTGGAAGCCCTGATCTAAAGCAAGAAATGACAGAGATCAGGGAAGGATCGAACAACAGGAGTACAGACAAGTGCAAAAGTGACTGAGTTACAGCTGTGAATACTTAGCTGAGAAGAGATAGTAAGTGCTATTCACTCATTTGCTCTCACTGTTAAACAAAATGCCTAGAAATAGAGAATAAAGGAATCAATAGGAATTTGTCGGCTATGCTCAGCCTCATCCTGGAAAATAAATGAATGAACGTATCATATTACAGAGAAGCAGTGATATGGGAAGAGTGCAAGTACTTTAGAGGACACATGGAAAGCCTCCTTTGTTGAGGGATTAGTGGCGGCTACTGCCTCTTATGGTGCAATCTGATGCAGTTTACACCTTGCCACCAGGTACCCACTAATGTAACCTCTGTGCTTTTCATCCTTGAAGACTGAATAACTGGGTTTATTTTTGTTTGGTTTTACACTATGCCAGGAATCTCAATAGCATTCTTGATCTTTCCTTTAATGACGAGAGCTTGCGTCTGTGCCAAGCAATTTGTGATATAATTTCTAGGAGTGGATGCTGTCCAGAAAGTACTATGCTAATGCCTCATCTCAAGAATACCAGTAGTACAGTGACTTCTTTGTAATTAATTATGATGTCAGCTTCATGTAGGAGGGCCAGCTCACAGCCTGTGAGTTTCTGGGTTTCTGATCCAAGAAAGAGAATCACACCATGCACAGGCAAGCAGTATTTGATATAGTTATAAAAATTTCTATGAGTTTGCTCTCTCAAGATAGAAACCCGATCAACACTTATGGGAACTTTTATTTCTTACTGTTACAAGGTCTGGCCTACACAGGATAATAGAAATGCTGTGCACACAGAGCACAGAAATGTGTCATTAGAAAACTCATTCTGTTGAATGAGATATAAATTTTCCCAAATGATTTGTAAGTATCGAAGGTGAATGGAATACAGGGTGGAGAAATTTTTAACAAAGCGTTTGTATATGATGTTAATTTCTCATTGTTAAGGTGCATCCTATAAGAGTGACCCTAAAAAAATTTAGAAATAGAGTCCATCAGTCCCCCTGAAATTTGCAGGAGAATCTCATTGACTTCACACTGGTCCTGTGACTGAAGTTCAATGCTGATTCTGCAAAAGCAGGTGAAAATTTTCTTATTGGTTGCAAAGCAGTTAGACTTTACTCAATACAGCATAATTAGGGATGTTAATTCTGTGGCTTCATACCTACAAACCACACCTCTCTTTAGTCTGCTGGGATGAGGTGTAAGAATGTTTTTCTTTGGAGATATGGGACAAAATCATGGTTTTAGAAAATATGTCTATTCATAAAAAGGAGTAAAAATTAAAAACAAATGAACAAACAAAACAAACAACAAACCAGCTCACACATCTGAGTACAGTGACCCAGCTGGTTTTGGGTTTGTTACCTGACTCTGTACTCAGCTATAACTTCTTGGGAAGTTACTTGGCATTGCATTTGGTTGCCTTGATAACCACCCTGCATTTGGGAACTGGGACGTCTGAGCCTCTGCGTTCAGCTAGGGAATACTTATCCTGGCAACTCTTTCTGAAAGGAGCTATCCCATAGGCCCCACTGGGTTTGCCCCGGTCACCCACCATTCAGCACCATGACTAAAGGTTACACAGGTGAACCCTCAGGAGTGCCTGGAACTCAGTGCCTTAAGAAATTGCCTTTTATTACAGGAGATAATCCCTACAGTATTTCTTCAGCCTCACAGAAATATAATTAAATGCCCAACACTTTTGCCTATTTTTTCCAATATCTGTGTCTCATTGTGATCCCAGAACTCCCCTCTGGTATGAGGTAATACATACTCAGGGTCTTCCAGGTGGTGAAATTAATGATTTACGAAGTCTAGGATTACTCCAAGGCATATATTTTGTATTCATGCTCATCCTTGCCTAAAGGTCTTTAAATGGCATGTAGCAGACCTCTTTCAGCAATCCAACAACAATATTTGTTCCTATTTTCAGATACAAATTTTCTTCAAAATCTGCCTCCATTTTGAGACAGGGGTAAAAACTCTTCTCCCAAGATCGCTTGCCTTCATATGGAATCTCCTTCAAGTTACAGTATATCTTCTTTTGCTTGTATGTTAAGAAAAATAATTCAAAGACTCTGTATTGGTAGTGCCTGATAATAATTGCCATAAAAACATAATTAAGATGGGTAGGATATGACTCTTGTAGTTTGCTATGGCAGTTATGGTATAGTGTAGTTTAGAAAATATACTATGGAATATTGTCTAGTGCTCTATTTCAGCAAAGTGAGATGTTTTCATTAAACAAAACTGGCAAGCAGAAATCTTTGCCTTGACATGAGCTCGATTAGCACGTCTGTTTCCCCTGTTACATCTTATTGCCTCTGCTTGTTTTTAGAGGAGTTACCATGACACAAAAGTAGAGTAATTCGTTGTTGAGTCAGGCATTTTGTCTTACTATATCTTTTGTGACAGCACAGTTTTAGTACCATTATTGCCAGACAAAGAGATACTGACACTGTTGATAAAGATAGCTTTGCAGGCTCAGCACAGCCTGACTTACTCTGGTGCCTCAGGCCTCTATTAAGAACACTCCAGTGTTGCCTTTGTGTTTACAGCTTGTATACTACTCAATTTGCTTTGTTTTCCTTTAAGCAGGGGTCAAAATGCTGTTGCATTTCCTTATTACTTTGCATTTCTCAATGTTGTTACACTCTGCAGTCAAAAAGCACACTAAACTTCAAAAGACTCCACCTCCTTGGACTGAGATTGAGCTAAAAGTTCAAATAGTCAGCTACATGCCTGCAACAAACCATTGGGCAATTTTCAAATTAGTTACATCCATTTTCGCAGTGTCTGAAATCTAGCAGGGCAAATGTATACCATATAAGTAAAAAGTTATGGGATGATCTGGGAGATAAGAACTTGTCTTCTATAAAGGTAAGACACCCAAGAAAGGGCACAGAAAAGTGAGTGGACTTTAGTGAGATGTGAATTGCTCCTTCATTTTTCCCCCACTACTCTAGAAAGATAAATGCTAGAAAAATTCTTATTTAGCAAAATGGCAAACAACCCTGGACCCAACCCTATATTTATGTAAGCATGTAAATAACTTGAAAAAGAAGTGTTAGGTCATATGTTTGGAAATTAGGACATCAAATATTATGATTCTGGGCATCAGTAGGGTAGAAGAATAGCATGCCAGTGAAAGCCCATTTCTTACAGTAGAGTTTCTAGTGTTTTATTTAATGTCATTTCAGATGTGCCAAGTATTGGTGCTTCCAGCAATTTTCTCTTGGGAGACCATACCATGGCCTAATAATTATCACTCTAAGGCAAATGGTTTCTTTGCTCTTCTCTGCCCTTGCCAACTGAATGCTGTCTAGTAAAATACTTGAGCCAGCTCTGTGTTCTGTGTTCAAGTCTCTTAGTAAGTCCTCAAAGACGCTGTTGATTTTGTGAAGTCCCCTTGTGTTTTGGCTCAAGTAGCAGGCACTTCCAGTATTTTTATTTTTATCTTTATATTCCCAGCATATACTCACCATTTTCCAAGTCCTCTTGAGTGACTATTGAACAGCCTGCTCAGTTTAACTGAGTCACCAGGACAGATAATGCTCAGGATGTGCAGACAATTGTGTTAATGCACACGGTGACTCTATAAAAGCGTTGTATTTTAGGAAGTGGAATAAATCCCATCCTTTTTAATAAGGGACTGCCTGCTTTCTACACTGTTGTACAAGTTTTAAATCAAGACCTTGGTCTTCATATGTCTCTGTGAATTCTCAGGAATCATCCTGGATATTCAAGAGCAGGAACTTAATGCAAAAGCAAGAGCAGTCAAAACACATTTTCATGGATACTGCTTTGCTTGCAGAAGCATGTGATTTCTGTTTTGTCAGCTTTAAAGTGTTTGCATCCTTGTGCTTATGGTCTGCATTTCTAGGTCAACAGAAATAACATAGTGTAGTGACTTGATCTTAGATAATTTTATAAAATACTAGCTGGACCAGTGACTTCTAGGATAGTGCTGCCACACTAATTCTCTCAATGTCATAAATATATTACCTAAGCTTCTTAGACTATAAAGGTGGGTATGTCTTATCGTACACAAATGTGGTTTACGTATTTATCATAACAATACTCTATTAATAATTGAACCAGAAACTAATTTTGTTATACCATTGTTTATATATCATCAGTGTTACTGCTACTTACATTTACTTCTTATGTATCTTATCTTTAAATTTAAATAAAAAATCTAGAACTCCGGGTACAACTAAGGAAGCAAGGCAAACAACTTCTTTTAACATCAGATCAGAAAAAGAACAGCAAACATTGGGCAGTCCTACCAGATTTTAAACACGCATGCAATTTGTATATCATCGTAATGATGATATAAGCTTTGCCTATCATCTTACTGATCATAGTCTTAGTATTTCATTTCTTGTTTTTCAGAATGGTGACAGATTTTTCCACATATGGCTAAGTCTATGTTAGCCTGCAAAGTCAAATAAGCTCCTGAAGCAATAGCTGAATATCAGGGTTTTAATGTTAATAACCTGAAAAGATTTTTTGGCATTCAGCTACACCAAATGTGTTGTGCAAACTCAGCCCCTGATTTTTATTAGTTCTCTCACTGTATAGAAAATTACACTGAAGGTGCAGTGAACTTTCATGTACCCAGATTTACTAAACCACAGTAATTACCGCCCATGCACTTTAGTCCTTTGACCCACATTCCGTGGTCAATTAATAAATTGACAATCTGTTAGGCTGTTTCACACTGGGATTGAATAAGGATGACAAGGAGAGGGCCCTACATCAGTGGTTTCCTTTCAACGTACACTTAAATACCATCAAATCCACAATCAATGGCAATGCACACACATGTTTAACAAAGCTTTTAACCTTTTAACCATCAGGCCATCTGCCACCAATAGAAATATAGCTCTTGGTTCAACAGCAAAGCAAGGGATTGTATTCATCCTACAGGTTTCTATGACTGGAATCTGTGGGTGGGTGAAGCCCTGGGAATCTTTTCAGCTTCCCCATCCCCTCTCAGGTAAAAAAGATAGTTGTAGAGACTACTATGCAAGAACCATTCCATGAAAAAAATCCAGTCAAGACACAATAAATAGTGATGGGAAGGAAGACTAAACTGGGTCTCAATGATGACTCCTGAGCCTCCCCAGTAGAGCTGCTGTGGGTATATATGCAATATGAACTAGGACATGAGGCATTTTTCCTTAATGAAGTAATGGGAAAAAAAATCACTTTTTGAGCATAAGCACCTTAGCCTCCAAGCCTAGTCACATAAGCAGCAGCAGCAAAGCCAGGAAGCTTGTCCCAGGCTTGGTGGAAGCCCTGTATCTGCAACAGAATCTAGATTGGGTCAGCAGCTGGGGATGCCAAAAGTGAAAGAAAGAGTCCGTCCAACCAGGAGTAAGCCATATCTGCATTAAAGGACAAAACCAGGACATAACTGGGTTTGGCCATGTGTGAACCATAACTACAGATAGTTATTCTTAGGTACAAAATACCTGGGGAGTCCCTGGCTGACATGACTGCACGAAACTCTGACAGGGCAGTCTTGTGTAAGGAAGAAGAACGCTGCACAGGAGGTGTCTTGTCCATACTTCAGGGGCTATGAGAAAATGCTGCACCACAAGAACTGTAGGATTTTTAACACTGGTGAGGACAGTAGAGGGGAAGAAAAGATTACTGTGGCAGGTGAATGTATCAAACAGGAGTGGGCTACAAGAACATGAGCTTTAGGGCTAGATGCTGGACATGAGTTTCAGAACTGGCTTTGCTTCCTGAGGGTATATAATGTCCTCAGCCATTGATCAGGAGAGGGTGAACGATTTGAGTAGCTGCAATTCAGCAGAAAAAATCCAATCAATTACTCCAAACACATCAGAGCCCCCAAGGGCAGATACCAAAGGGAAAAACTGGGCTGATAAAGGCGGGGTGTTGTCTTAAGAAACAGACACTCACTGTTGTTGAAGTAGTTCCACTATATGTAGACAAGCTGAAGAAACAATCATTGGCTTGAACCAAGATGAAAACTAAGTGGTACTGGCTATTAGTCAACTAAATTAACCTTGTAGATATACAAACTGTATCAGAATTTGATACACTTGAAATTGCAGGGCATTTTGCTCACTGTTCTTCTGGAAAATGCTCTTCCAAGCCTTTATACTTCATTGACAGAAATAAAAGATGGCCAAGGCTTGTAATCAAGAAATATCTTTTTGCAGGACTGTATGATCAAGGAGTCAAGGTAGTTTTGTCTTTAGTGCTTGTATTCTGCAAGTATTTACAGGAACATTGATAGGTTTACCCACTGCATCATTCAAAGGCAGAAATCCCTCCAGGATCAGTATCTCCTTAATATACGTATCTGGAATAAAAACTTCCACATCTAGATAGTCACCTTACAGTCAGTAGATTAACAGGCGCTTTCAGGACGTGATCCATCTGACCTATTCAGACATTACTGTAGGATGAGATATGTCAGGCATTGTCCATTTCTCCCTATTAAAAGTAAAAGGAACATGGAGTTATGCTGTGAATGTCGACATGTAATCATACGAATCCTGCCACTAAAGCCTGCCTCTTTTGCCAAGGAAAATGTATCTCATACCTCCTGCAGATGATGCTCATTCTTCAGGAGAGGTCTTCAAAACCAGGTTAAAATGGACACAGTTAAGAAAGGCTGTATTTGTTTGATATCAACAAGTTTAAAACTTCTGGCTTTCTTTCATCTTCTTTTATTGGTGTGGGACCAAATTTCTAGCAAAATCAGAGAATTCTTGCTGCAGAGGCGAGGCAAAGAAGGTACTTGTGAGAAATAAGTTAAACCTGTGTAATGCAGACTTCATCTCTTAAGTGTGGGGAGCAATACATCCACAGTAGGCATTCTCCTTTCCCTGTCACAGGGTGAGTTAATGTCCTGGTTTTTCATCTGCTTGTTTCCTCAGGTGGGATGGACTGAAATCCCTGAAGAAACTGGAGAGCTGAAAGATCTGGCAAACACCTGAGAGGCACTGATGATGTGCCACTGGTGCTGGCAGTTACTACACCCATATATTCACATTTACCTGAAAAGCTTAGGAGAAGGCCTATGACATGAGTGAGATATACCTCTACCTGGCAGTAGAGGCCCAGGAAGAAAAATGAAGCCATTAAGAGGTACTTCTGACAGGAACAGCTCCCAGAGAGCTTTGCCTGTATAAATGACAAGCACCAGTGTCTGAGGAGAGAAGGAGCTTTTCAGGTAGAATGAGTATGAAACTGTCCATGATGGAGGGAAAAGAAGTTTAAATGCTTTATACTGGCACCTTCAATAGAGGGTCTTGAATTTTCTGTGCAACTTGCCACCATCACAAAGGTTACTAAAACCTGCCTACTCCATTTGGAATGAGTGACATATCCTAAGATGCAGGGATTCAGCCAAAGAGCTGGAGCAGCTGAGTCACTAAGTGAAAAGCAGTGCTTGGAAGGGTAACGGGGGCTGGCTTGCAGCAGGTTCTCAGAAATCTGCTGAGTTGAATCTTCTAGTGGGCAAAGAAAGACAACACTCTTGGCTTATGTGAAATTACAGTCTAACCCAAAGACCAATAAACTCAGGGAGACATTCATGATGGACAGATGGACATTTGGATCATGTCCTTCAAAAACAGGAATGCAGTTAACTGGAAGGCAGGTTTTTGGTTTAGGTTTCGAAAGTGTTAGCATAAACGAATTCAAAATAAAGCAAACCTTAATCTCCAATTTGCATTGACATAGGTGAGTAAGGAGGAGCCATCTCTTTCCTTGCCTCTCTCCTTTTTTGCTCTGTAATTCTTGGAAGAAATGTTCAAGTGAAAAATATAACTAGTGAAAGTTCAAGCATCAACATGCAATGTAAAAAAAAAAACCAAAAACAAGCAACACGGGAAGAGAACATAATCAAGTATTTTGGGCATTAATGGAGCATATTAACAAGAATTTTTGTGACATCTAAAACCAATACTCCCTACAAAAACCTCAAGCAAATTCCACTGGAAGTAGGTATAAACTTCTGCTGCATTATTTCAGTCTAACAGAGGAACCTAAGGCCAAGCCAAAAAAGTACAACTTGAACCAGCATTTAACTGCCGAGGACTAAGCTGTGCAGGATAGATAAGCTTCAGCTAAGGCAATAGGAATCTTTCACTGACTTCAGCTTCAGATCCTAAGATGTAAGGTGAACTCTCCTTAAAGAAATGTAAATACTGTTAACCATCAACAGACACTGCTTTCTGCACTGAATTGTATGCAATGTGCTTCACGCAATAAGCCAGCTGCCTGGTGGAGGCAGCTGTACCATGGCCTTAGGTAAAGATTTGGAGAAAGCATGCAAAATAGTGCGTTTAGTTTATGCTAACACTTTCAAAACCCAAATGTTCTCAGCCTGTGAAGTTTTATGACATTCTTTGTGAACTGATGGGAAACTATCAGCTCTTTCTTTGATCCAGATGTTGCCAAGCCACAAGGCAATGTTGCTTGCTTGAACTTCAGAAAACTGGCATGACAGCACGAAGGACCAATGTTATCTGAATCTTGTGAAAAGAATTAAGAACTGATGATGATGGTACAGCTTAAAATGTCTCCCGCTCCATGTGGTTGCTGTGGGAAACTGAGTGAAAGTACCATAGTAACCTGCAGAACATTATGTAAGAGAACCCCTAGTGCCCTGTGACCAGATCTGGGTGTTGTGGGGAGGAAAAAAATCTGGAGGAGATGGGGAAAAGATTACAACATCTTGGTGGCCAGCAAAGGCTGCAGGAGCCACAGGAAATAATCAGCAAGGGAGTGGTTTTATGCAGAGTTGAGGGCAGGAGGAGAGAGAGCGAGCAGTGTGAAAAAAGTTTTGATCAAAGGGATATGCATAGCTTCCACTCTAGACTAAATCCTGAAAAAAAACTTGAACAGGAAGGCCTCCAGTTGATAGCAGAATGGCTTAGCAGCAAATTGGTCAATATGGTTTCTCAGCTCAGGCTAGAGGGTTGTAAGGAATTTTGTCAGCATCAAGAGATGAACAGGGGACAAGACAGACATTTTGTGACAACAGAGTAATTTATTGTTCTGTCCAGAAATTAGTAGGTCTTTTATAACAATTTTCCTGTTTTCCTCTTGCTCAGTCTTAAAAATTGTTAATATCATGTGATGTCTTCTGTTGTATAGAAGCTGCTCAAACACCTGTTGAACATCTGTAAACAAGCAGACCAAAAGGAAACAGAAACTGCTAACAAGTACATTTATACAGTACACCTCTAGTACCAATATTTTTAATTTAACAAAAGAAAAAAAATTAAGAATGCTCCCATATACAAGATTTTCAGATAGAAGTAGATTTGATTTACCTGATGGCTGGAGGTATTGATCGCAGTTCCTGGTAACCCTTGGTCACATTTATATTATCCATAGAAATATATCCATCAGCAAGAGGAATCCTAAATATCCCAAATATAAGACAGACACAAACCGAGAGGCTGAGTTAAGTGCCTTGCTGTCATTAGGTCACAGGGGAGGCCGCAGCTTTGAAACCCTGTGGGGATATGAAAAGTGACTCTGTGGTGTGAGCAGTGCCCCTAGAAGAGTGATTGCCCTTGTGAAAAGGTCCCAGGTAGACATCTCAGTGAACATCGAATTGGACCCAACCATTACACCCTCAGGCCCTTTTAATTCCTCGTTTATTGGAAACATGGTAGTTACAGTTAATTTTTCCTTCCTCTTTCCTCCTTCCCTTCTTCCCAAGATAAAGAGGTGTGATAATCTTCTTGACCACAAGGTGGCAGGATTCAGCTTCACTTTAAAGCCAATAAGCGCTAAACACTGCTTGAAAAATATCGATAAGGTAAAAAAACCCGCATCTATTATCCAGGGGTGAAAAATCAGCTATGATCAAGTTAGCTAGATAGATCTGCAAATAGGCAGAACACTGGAAACAATAGAAGTCAGGCTATTTGTGTTTGGAAGATGTTCAGAAAAGGGCTGTGTAGAAGACAATTTTTATCATTGAGGGAAAAGATGTAGGAAGTTAGGGAAGAAAGGCAAGTACATGTCAGCCCAACAGCTGCTGGAGATCTGAGTTCATGTGCTTGCTCTGGGTCACAGTGCATCTGTGTGTCTCTGACCACAGTTCTAGCTTGAATGTAAGAAAATCCTCATGTGAAAGGTTTCATAGGAATCAGGATATTTCTCTTGAAACAAAAGGTTTCTGACAAATTTGAGAGTTCCCATGAGCTGTCCAAGCTCCCCCTCTTGTAACATCTAAAAATCCCCCAAACTGTATGCAAAATGTAACCAGTTTATTTCTATACAGTTTTGGTAAGACTGATCTTTCTGTATGCACTCCTTTGGACAGAATAGGATACATTATTATACCCACAAATTATGTGGCCTTTACTTTTTCCCAGACTCTGTGGTATAATTTATTATTTCCCCACATAAATAGCAGTACTCTCACAGTGATTCTTTGAGTTTTCAGCTCCTGCCTCCTTTCTAGAAATCCAAAGCAGAAAGAAAACTTCTTTGCTATGGTACAAAGGTACTTTCCATACAGTGCATGAGTTTAAGTTTCAGAGCAATCAATCTCAATTTCAGGGCAGTAATTTCAAGAAAACACATTGAGTATTTCAGCATCTTCAGGTTTTGCTTCTAATATATTCAGATGAGTGCACTCTCTTAACTTTATCTATGGCAGTAAAAAAATAATAAGCAAAGAAACGCGTATTACAAGGGAACAGAATCCCTGGGAGGTTGTTAATTGGCTCTCACCTACCTAAGGCAAACCTGACTTTACTTCACCTGCTCTGAAAAGGTTCTATTGCTCAAGATTCCGGTGTTCTCCAGGGTGATCTGTTGTGCTTAACCATCCTTTCCATACAAAAGTTCTTGTAATGTCAAACATGAATCTTCCTTGCTGTAAATAAAGTGCATTACTTCTTGTCCTGTCCCACAGACAAAGAAAAAGATTATTACCTGTCCCTTTACATACCCTTTTACATATTTCAGGAATGTTACCGCACTTGCCTTCAATCTTTCATGCACTGAAGAAAGCCAGTTTTCTCAGTCCTGACTCAGAGTTCATTATTTTCTAGGCCTCTGATCAGAGTCTATAGCTTTGTCATATTTTCAAGTCTTTGTTGTCGTTTTACTACCTTCAGGATGATGTTTGCTCTCACAGCATTACCAGAAAGCTTCTTGTCTCTAGTGTTCAGTTGTGGTTCTCCTTGAAGTGGTTCATAGGAAGTATTTGAGTATTTGAAGTTCTTTCCTACATTCCTTAATCTGAGAGAAAAACCACAGAAGAATGGTGTTACCTTTATAAACAAAACTTAGCTATGTAGAAAAAAAAGTCGCAATTTATTACAGCAATTCTTTGCACAGTGATGCTTTTGTGAATCTAGAATTAAAAGAAGCATCTAGCTGTGCCTATTGAAAGAGCTGCCGTTTCCCCCAGTAGGCCAGCAATGGTATTTCGTGGTGGAGCATTCCCTAGCTTTCATTTTAGCAACTCTGGTGGCCCTAGCATACTACACTTTCAGTTCATTATCCTCCCACATTCTCTCTGTCAATCTATTTTGATAAAATACTGATTTCAGGGGGGGAATATATTTTTAACATAATTTGGTATTTTACCAGCATGTTTTCACACTTGGTCATTTTTGGCATTGTCACGCACAAGTACATATGGGTAAGTCTGAACCCTTCTAAGAAATGATTATTGTACAACTCAGCAACACTCTTGTGAGATCTATGTTCGAGCTGCGGAAAATACAAACTATGTTTACCACAACACGTGATGGTACCCCCTTTCCAAGTGTGTGCACTTTAGCATTATTTAACACTTATCAGCCACCTTACGAGTTCAAGGTCATACTTACAGAACTTTACTCTTCCAACACTACTGAATTATCTAATTAGCCAGTTTGATCCAACTGCATGGTTTTATTGGGAAACCCCAAATCCCAGAAAATAGAGACATAAGATGTCTATGAAGTAATAAAGTCCAGTAGGTCCCCATATGTGATCAGACAACTTTGAGCTTATTGTCATAAAATCGCTGGGAGAATTATGATGAGTATTTGTTGCCTTAAAGAGCTGGTATCTTTGTGTTCATCCAGGATAGAGAGGGGGAATTACGCATATTTTCCAAATTTGTAAGCAGACTTGGCTGGAGAACAGTAATGCAGGTTTTGCAACAACTTATAGGGTTCCATAATGGCTGGTATTAAGGACCTTTCTCTAGGTGTTTTGAAAATGGAATCATATTGCAGTTTATGCCATTAGTTTTTCTGTCTCTCTTTTCCTCTTAAACACTTTCCTCCAAATCCTTTAAAAATCCCAAACTATTTCGCTACTAAAAGATTGTTGCATAAAATTTTTATCTTACTTTCTATGCTTCTATAAATATTTCTATTTAGAGAATTATTTTTTTAAAGTTATTAGTGCCCTTTTTTCCCAATTTTGTGATACTTGTAGACAAAATGCCATGTACTTGAATGGTATTTTTTATGGTCCTTCCATGTTTTTGTGCTGCATCATATGGTTTTGTTATTCCGTGGGACTCTCCTGATCTTCCTTGTTTTATTCAGAAAGGACAAAGTGCTGAACTGGTAAGGAGGAGATATGTGCTGAGTAAAAAATGTATCTATGCAAAAATTTTACTTAAATTTCAAATAAATTTGGTTTAAATATGATAGCATGATCGACAATATTTTCCATCACGTCTATCTGGTCTTCATTCTGCCTTACAGGGCCTTATAAATCAGCGTTTCAACTAGGTATGGATATGACTTTCGTAGCAGGATGTTCTTTGAAAGCAAAACCGGCCCTGCCTGTGACTATGCCAGGCCTACCAATGTACCCAGTGAGAACTGGATTTTTCTGTAGCCTGAGCAAATGCGGAAAGAAAGGAGTGTGTTTTCAATTAATAAGTGCCATGTCAAATTGATTCCCGAGTACTTTCTATCAGCATTTTGACTGCTCGTTCTGTACCTTTGTTACAAAATTCTGTAACCTTTCTTTCTTTAATTCACCCTGATTTACTCATTTCAAAATATTCAGCTCAGGTAATTAGACAAGAAAGGACTGTCACCATCTTTGGATATAATGGTACCAAGACAAGTAAACAGCCTGTCAACTTGAAGCAAAGGTGGCCTGTCGTTTGACAGGACCGAAGGAACACAGTCTCAGAAATGGCAAGCGAAGAACATCGTTATTATGCCCAATTTCCCACATCAGCTGCTCTTTGCACCTGCGAATATGTGACACACGAATGTAAGTCGGACTTGCCTCAGCCGCGATGCAGGTGAACGGTACCTCCTTGCCGCCCCACCCCGCCCCAAAGCGGGCACTGTGCCGGTCCGTAGGGCGGTCAGGGGTTAATTAACCCCTCTTGCTAATCGCGGCTGTGCGCCGCTCCCCTCCCCCAGCGGGACCGGCTGCACGGGCCTCGCCGCGGGGCGCGGTGCATGGCGGCGGCGGGACGCGCGGTGGCGCCTGCTGAGCGCTGCGGCAGGCTCCGCGCACCGGCGGCACCGCTGCGGAAAACCCGCACCCGGGGGTAGGGGAGGAAAACGCAAAACGTCCCCGACCGCGGAGCCGTTAAGGGAAGGACAAAGCGTTTTGGGTAAAGAACGAGGCTTCGCAGGGTCGCTCATCCGTCGCCTGACGGGGCTCTTACAACATCCCCGCTTATCACCCGCTGGGCGAGATCCCGCCCTGGCGGGAATGCCCAGTGGCCCTCGGCGAAGTGTCCCCGTCCGCCCGAGGGGTGGGGTGGGGGTGGCAGCCCGCATTTACGGCCCGGTCCCGCGGGGCGCGCGCGTGTGCGTGTGCCTGTGCCCGCGTGTGTGTGCGCGCTTCTGAAGGCTCAGGCACAGGCGCCTATTGGTATCTCCTCTCCGGCATCCTCCCTTCCCTCCCCCTCCCCCCCCCCCTCCTCCCTCCCCTGCTTGCCTTTTTTTTTTTTTTTTTTGATTTCAGGCTCATTTTGTAGAGTTTCTGCCCCTCTCTGCGTCAGCCCCACGTCACTTTGCCGGCAGCTCCCCGGCTTGGGCTGGAGCAGGAGCCGGAGCTGCTTTATTATCAGCTGGAGGGAGGAGGAGACGGTGCGTAAAGCAGCGAGCGCGGCGCCCCGAGCCCCGCTGCCGCTGCCGCGGGCTGCGCCTCCCTTCCCGGCCGCCCGCCCTCCCTCCGGCGGGCAGCGGCCGCTCGGGCCCCCGCAGGTAGGAGCGCAGCCTCCGCCACCTGCCCCCGCGGCTCCGCGCGTTTTGCAGCATCATCGGGAGCCGCCGCGGGGGCAGGAGGCGCCGCTGCCCGCCCGCCCGCCGGGCCGGGGGCAGGTGCCGCGCCGCGCCGGGGCCCCGCTCGCCCCTCTCCGCCCCGGTCCCGCCGGCTCTGGCTCCGGCTCTCGTCGCGCCGCGGAGCACCCGTGGCGGGCAGCGCCGCGGGGCGTCGGTGGCTGCGGCTGCGGCGCGCCCATGTGAGCCCCGACTGCGGGGTGCCCGCCCGCGGCGCGGAAGGCTGCGCACCCTCCGGGCGTGCGCCCCGCCGGCAGCGGCCGGAGCAGGCGGAGGCCGTCGGGACAGCGCTGGAGTGAGCGGGGCCGGCATGGTGTCCGGGCGGCGGAGGCCGGGGCTCGGCCTGGCGCGGCTGTGGGGCTTGTGCTGCCTGGCGCTGGGCTGCTGGCGGGGCGCGCTGGGCTGCCCCGCGTCCTGCCGCTGCAGCTCCTGGCGGATCTGGTGCGCGGACCCGGCGTCGGACATCTCCTCCTTCCCCGTGCCGCAGCGGAGCGCCGAGGGCGACAATGTCACCGAGATGTGAGTACGGCCCGGGCCCAGCCCGGGCGCGGGGGTGGCGGGACGGAGCAGCAGGGGGACGCGGCGGGAGGGGGCGGCGGGCGGCGGGGAACTCCCCCGCGCCGAAATGCACCGGCTCCGCGGGCAGATGCGGTGGTCGGACGCGTAGAAGCCCGGTGTGATTTAATTCGGACGCGACTTCCCAGAGGTGCCGCTGCGAGCCCATTTGGATGATGAATCCTAATGGCCCGCGATGCGGTTCCCGGGAGCGGGGCGGGCGGCGCGGCGGGAGGAGCGCCCGGGGCCACCGCCGGCCGCAGCGGGACCGGGACTGGGACAGGGACAGGGACCGGGAGCGGGGGCGGCGGGCGGGGGCCGCCTGCAGCCCCGGCCCCGGGCCCTGCCGCGGGGCGCCCACCGCCCACACCTCACCCCTGCGGCGGCGGCAGGTTTGGAAGGTGTAGGGGGATTTTATTCTGTTTAATTTTTTACTTTCGCTCTGTTTATTTCTGCGAACTGATAGTTTTGGTGGGAGGCTTCTCCCCCTCCCCCCGATCTCTCCAGTACTCTTTTTTTCCTATTAAAAAAAAACAAACAAGAAGGAAGGGGCGGGGTGGGGGTGGGGGGGGTGGGGGATAGGGGGAAGGAGGGGGTGCGGCAGATTCTGGTGAAAGGGAGAGCAAACTATCTTCCCTGCCCTGGCCGTAGGCGTGCGAGCCTGCGTTGCCCTTCTTCAGTAAGGTGGCTGGAAGGAGAAAATACTAAGCCTGTAGAGGAATGAGCAAGTGCTAGAGGATTAGGAAACCCTCATTAATAGTGAGGAATGTGCAAAAAGTTGGGTTTTTTTCTCTCTTACTCATGTGTTGCTGCCATCCTTGCTTGCCTACAGATGACACTTGGTGAGGGAGTTCTGTAGCTTTTTGTGTTTAATCCTGCATTGTTTCACAGCTCTGTGCTTGGTGGTGTCTACCTACACCGCCTGAGCAAAGCTGCAAAGGCTCTTGCTGAGCAAAAAATTTTGGATACTGGACATGTTGACGATAGGTCTGGGGAAAAAAAAACCTTCTCAAGCTGTTTTGTCCATTCCATATTTCGCAGTCTCCATTGTTTCTGGATTGTTTTCCATGGCATTTAATGTAAAAGATACCAGAGTATTTTTTCCAAAATCTATACAGATTTCTCACTATTTGCATTTTCCATCCTTCTTCTCTTTTTCAGTGTGCTTTAGAAACAATATAAAAATACTGTGTAATACTGTGTGATTTCAAATGGAATTCTAGCTTTTGGGCTACCTTTCTGCAGTTTGCTGAAGTCAGTTTGCTGCATTTCTGTGCGTGTGTTTGGGGAAAAAGCTGGAGATATTAATTTCTACTGCTCATATATGGCCTACCTTTGGTAGATTTTTAGGACCTATGGTAAAGAAACAGTCTCTTGAGTTGTTACAGCAGTTATTGTTTCAGATGTTTGTTTAGTATTCTGTGGATTGCTTCATTAAAAAAAAACAAACTGCTTTGATCTATGCATCTCTGCTTATTTTCATGGCTTTGCTAGCCTTATCCGGTGCTTTCAGTTTGGAGGTAACAGAGCAATTTCCCCCTAGAATTAAAACTCAGTTTAAACGGCCAGGGGAGAAAATAGATATGTAAATATGTATTCCGGCCATGATCAACTTAAAACATGTTTAGTCATTTTTCACTGATTTTTTTTGTTTTAATTTTCCTGTGTCTTTTGAGCATCACTGTCTTTACAGTTCTTTTCAGATTTTACTGTATCATTGTGTGACATTGCATGTTGTTGTGTTCAGTGATCTCAAAATAATTTTGAGTCATGGATTTCTCAGGGGATTGTGTTGCACATTTTTAAGATCTTCTTTTCAAGTGTACTTTTAACAAAAAACACAGAAGCCCTTTGATTAGTTTATAGGCACAAATTAAAAATTGGACTGCAGTAGCTGTCATGTTATTTATTGTGGGAGCTCGGTAAACAGTAAAATATGTAGGGAAGCGTTCTAACATGGTAGATAGAAATTGTGGAAACACTTTTTAGTGCTGCACATCTTGCTTTATTCTAGCTAAGAAACAGGTTTAAAAGGCTGGGGCATTGCATTTTACTTGGGAAGCGTCAGGCCTGATTTTTCTTATATGTGCTCTATAGATAGAGGAGCACAATTTTATTGGTCTCTGGCGGAATTACTCTTGGTATAAATAAGAGTGGGAAAAGCACAAGACGATTAATTTCTAGTGATTTATTCCCATGTATTTCCTGAGTGTCTGTTGAAGCCAGACCTTCATTGTTGCTTATGTCCTTTTCTTGACAGGAGTGGATCCCGCAGTCCTGGGCAAAACATCCACAGGTGCCTGGGGCACGTGGGCTGAGTAAAGATCCTCACCTGAGCCACATGCACTGGGGGTTGTTGAGATTAACTGCATGGCTAGGGTGGGCATGTGAAACTCATGGTGATGCGGGGGCTGGCAGCAGGCCAGGTAGATGGCACCCGGCAGGCAGGATGTGAGTGGGCAGCAAGGGTTTCCCCTTGGCTCTAAAAAGTGGGAGAGAAAGCCAGGGTGGTGCTGGTAGAAATAATAGACCTGCGGTCCCACATGCTGGGCAGCCTCCACTACCTGATGCTTCAGCTCTGTTTTGGCCCGTAGGTAAAATGCAGTTTAGAGCTTAATAAGCACTCTCCTCCCAGTCTAGCTATTTCTTGATTGCTGGTTGGATCCCCCGTCCAAATCTACTGAGAGCAGTAGAAAGATACCTAAAACACTTTGTATCAGCCCTGTGAGGGCCAGCTGCTGAAACTTGGTGTGGCAGGGCATATGAGTATTTGTGTCTTGTGTTCTTCTTAGTCACCTTCCTCACTCTTTCCCTTCCTAGTTGTTTTTGCATCATTTTCTATGAAGGTGAATAAAAAGCAGCTCTGTCTCTAACAAGATTTTAGATTTGTCCCAATTGGCTAGAGTGCTGACATGGGCTGGTCTTTATGTGGAAAGCATGTGCCAGTGCTAAAATTGCTTATCCTGACAGAGCTTAACTGTAATAATTGCTTGGTAGTTTTGATATTATTAGAGATAAATTGGACTCTAGAGTGAGATCCTTCGTTAAAATCGTATGAGTCATTAAAGCTCACATTAAAAGCCAAGGACCAAGAGTGGTGAGAGCAAAACGACTGTGTAAGTGTTATTCAATCCATGCATTGTAGGCAAAATAGCAGATAAATAGTCCTTGGTGAAATCACTTGAGCAAAAGTATAGGTAGGGTAGTAAATGAGTAATTTTTAAAGTGTTCAGGGCTCCTTATAAAGGGACTGGTCTAATATTTCCTTGTTAAGTAAAATGTATTGTCAGTATATCTTAGTGTATATGACTCTTCAAAGACTTTGATTTTGACGTGTCTTCTTGCAATGCAAGTATATTCCTGGCCTAGTTTCACAGTTCTGATATCAAGTCATTAATATGTTTACTTACGATTATTCAGGTGAATGGGGTTTGAAATTAATTGCTCTAATTCAGGCAGAACTGCTTGTCTGAAATATAGTAGGTGACTTCTAAGCTTTTGCCTATTAAAGGAGAGGTGATTGTGTATTGCGTACATTTCAAAACCACAAAATAGATGTCTAATGCAGTTATATAAAGCACTCTAGAATTGTTAATAAATAAGACAGGGTAAGTAATTTATAGAGTAAATTATTTAACAAGTCATGTGAGCTTGTGCTAAAAAAAAAAAAAGGCATGTTTAAATGCATGCAAAGCTCAGAGCTGTTGGTATTTTGGGTCTCTTTCATTTTAGATTCCTAGGCTGCTGCAGATTTAACATAGTATAAAATGCTCTACAAGGCTCTTCAACCCCCACCTCTTTCTTCTTCAAAGCAACTTTTCGCTGTGCAGCATTGCATGGCTTGGCTGGATTGGAAAGTTATTTCTGGTGACTTGGAATTTTATTATAAAACATGAGGCATCAGGCAACAAATCACTAAAGGGGTTTTGGACAGTGGTGATATAATAGCTGCTTTTAGAAATTTGTCTTTTTTTTTTTTTTTTTTTTTAATCTTTATTTCAAAAGCCATGTAATTGGTTAAGGTGAGTTGAAAGTAAGCATTGTGAAAACCAGTTTTGTAATTTCTAGGTTCTAAAAATACTCAAAACATCCCAAAGCATTGGGTTTTGTGTATACTGGGATTATTTTTTTGCTCCCAGGAAACCTTTTGCATGGCTTATTTTAGTCCTTGTCTTTCCTGTTGATGAGGACTGATGGGTCTCCTTGGGGTCTTCACTGGGGCTGCCTTATCCAGGCTGATGCCAAAAGCTCATGCTGGGGGAGGGCAGCATCCTTCAGGAGGCACTCAGCATTGGGCAGCATTGGGCTGGCAGAATACTGCCTCTTCTTCTACATCTTTGGTCACTCAAGAGTTTTGAAAGTGGTTTGGGATTTATATCCTAAAATGAAAGTTATTTGTATGAATTTAAGGTTTTGGTCTTGAATATGTTGTTTTCAAGAATCTTCCACTTTTTTCCATACTGATGAGAAAAGAGAGGGCCAGCACTACAGCCTGTGATATCTTTAGGATGGCATTTTCCAGATTTCTCAGGTTCTATTTTTTCTTTTATTATTTTTATGCCGACAGTGTAAGGGAGAAAGTAGCTTAGCAAGATTCTCGATCCCAAATTGTAAAGCAGAAACTTCGACATAACTAAACAAGGGCCTTATTTCTCCATATTGGATTTAATTTTAAAGTAAGAAGGACCCTTGACACAATCCCCCCCACCCTGTTTTGTTTTTCTGTTTTTTTTTTTTTAAATTTATTTATTTATTATTTTTTTTTTATTGCAGCTCTCTCTCTCCTGTGTTTGTCATCCGTCACTGCATGAATGTCTTAACACTATGTCAATGAAGGTGGTCATCCAAATTTTTTTGCCCAGGCTGGATGAGTGTATCAAGTAATGAAGAGTAACAAGAGATGAAAAGCAGAGCAGAGAACTCTAAAATCTTCTTATGCTTTCTTGATGTTAGATGTAAATTTATCTTGTTACATCTGAAAAAACTCTTTTTGAAAACTGTCTTATAAAAAGTGAATCACTGATTGTATAAATCCATTAACTTACATGCATTTCAAACAGAGAAATAAATTCACGGGGGTTTGAAAGCCTATACTGCCTGGGATGTGAATGCTCAGTTACTGGCTGATCTTTGTGTTTGCCAAGGTCTCTCCATCCAGGTGTATGTAGGCACACAGCTGCTATTAAAACCAAATAGAATTGGGATGCACCTTAATTCCTGTTCAGTTGTGAGCCTGTATTTTCAGAGACTGCAAAAAGCAAACTAAACTACCCCCCTCCTGAAATATGCATATGGAGATCCTGTTTCTCACATAGCTACTATTAACCGTAACGTTGCACAATCATAATGGGAAAGGAGCCATGCCATGGAAATTCTGTAGTGAATATGCAATATTCTTTTTTATTTTCTGGAAGAAAATGACCTGCATTGAGTGTTGCTCATCAACAGAAGTTATAGCTGAAAGTTAAATGTATTTAATACAGATTCAGCTGTTCCTGTTTCTGGCTTGTGTTGTCATCGGTAGGATACATTTGTGAAGATCAGATTTCAGATCAATATTCTTTTGTTATTAGACCAGGCCTGAAGAAGTGCTATTTTTTTGCAGAAGTGAGAGAAAGTGGAACAAGGTAGGCCAAAGGCCCAAGGCATTTTCAGAGATTGTAATCTCTGAATGGTGTGACTTGAACCAGCCTTTTGCTAAGCCTGGTCCTGATCCAGCAAGGTACTTAGATGCCTTTTATTTCACGGGGAAGCTGAGGCTGAGCTTCTGGCCTTGTTAAAGTCAGTGACAAAACTGGATGCAATTAGCATTCCACCAGGGTAGAGTAGTTTAGAGGAAATATGGGAAGGATGAAAAGAACTTTGATTCAAAGCATTTTCCTGCCTAAGTTTGGAAGAGAAGGGGCCTGTTGCTCCATCATTTGATATGTTTTTGAGTTGTGGCTTTTCTTGGATCTCAAGTGTTTTCCTACTGTGTGAAGACTAAATACGTTGAGGACAAGAGGAAGTTGAGATTGAGTATTTTAGAGTGGTCTTTTGTAAAGTTTCAGGTAATTCTGTATTGAAATGAACCTGCACTTCCATGTGCAAAACAGTAGCAGCTGCCGTCACTACAGAAGCTTGTGTCTATTTCACTGTATACAGTTGTCTAATGTAGAAGAAGGGCAATACATTAATCAAGGTTACTCCATTGCTGAAACAGAAAAGTAGTGAAATGGCAACACTTCTGAGCTCCTTAGGGAAGAGTCTGTCAATAGAGCTGTAGTTGGGGCTGGGCAAGTTACCTATTTTTCGTTTTGGTTTGACAGTTGAGCCAAAAGAAATCTTCCAGTTTTAGATTTAGCTGTAAGTATTTTTACCTTATTTATTTCCTAACCATACATGTAAAAATAATTAAGGCCATATTCAGCAGATACCTTGTGAAGCGTGGATGTCCCACATTGCACAATCAGATGCTGTATTCCATGTGACCATTGTATAGGACGTGACTTTTCCCTTTCTTTTGCAACAACTGTCTGATTTTCTGAATGCCAGACAGCACAGCAGGCATATGTGGATAAATCATGTGCACATACTGGGCATGTCAGACTTATTGGGTATGGACTGGGGGACTTTTCACAGCATGTGCAGTGGGTGTCATGTGCTGGACTTGCTGCTCATGCTGGGACTGTCCCAGGCCTCAGTGTTTAAAATCTGGCAACTCCCTATGAACTGTGTAGCGAAGGCGCTGAACTCAGCTGGCTGCTGTCCTGCCAGCAATGGAGTGCTGGCTTCTTCCAGGAAGTGATTCAGGAGGCTAAATTAGGGTCCTGCTGCAAATTATCTAATGGAGGCGTACCCTTCTCCTGTCACTGAGCATGGGAAGACCTTGGGGACTTGGTTCACTGGGGTGAGTGGAAAAAGCAAGACCTTCCTTTTAGTGAGCAGAGTCACACTGTGGACTAAGATGTTTGTGTGGTCCCAGATGAACCATTTCAGCGGCGCACGTGGGGAGCTGCTCTGCCTGAAGCAGAGCATGGGTATGAACCAAGGTCTTATATGTCAGCATCTTAACTACTGTCCTGTATGGTGTACAGATGTGGGCTTGCTGTGGTTCTTCCTGTCTGAGTCGCCTTACTTGGCATGGAACATTTAAATGTGCTTTTGGGTCAGCGAGCAGGACAGTCTGTTTAGCTAAGCAACTGTGATGCTTATTTGTCTAGCGAGACAGCTGGGTCCTGATCCTCCACTGAATGCTCAACTACAGCAAAAATCAGAACAGCATGAACAGGTAAGGTTGAGACTGCCCCCTCTCAGGTTGCTTTATAGTATGGTATCCTCCAAGAGACTGGGGGTCAACAATATTCCCTTAAGGAGAAGAAGGAATTGAACCTGGTACCACTGGACACCACTGGAGCATTATTTCCAGCATTTCTTCCAGATCTGTGGTCCTTCCAGATCTTCCAGATCTGCCTCACACAGACATGGATTGCATTTTTTTGTTGTTTGTGTGTGTGTGTGTGGTTTTTTTGTTTGTTTTTAAACAGGTGCATCTATTTGCTGAATGTAGGTCTAGTTCAGGAAGGAGAAATTCCTTCCCCCCGCCCCCCACCCCACTTTAGGCATGTGAATAGTCTATTGCACGGTCATCTCCTACTCCCCCCTCCAGTCTTGCCTCTTTGTAAGTTTTAGAAACAGGCTTTGGAACACAATATGCATACCGTGATCCTCACCTGGTAAACACATATGCTGTACTTTTCTGCTGGGAGCAGTTGTGTTGTCTTCATGGGACTAACTATGTAGTATACTTAGGCATATGCTGAAGTATTTTACAGTTTGGAGTGGTAGCAATGTAATTATCTTTTGAAGACGGTATTGCACTCTTATTTATACGTATACACAAGTTGTTAAACTTTTCAGGTTAGATTCAAATAGATCTACAAACATTTTGAGTTAGCACAAATCCGTGTGACATCAAGGCACCTATATAGAAAAATATTAGTGCTGTATACTACTTCTGTGCTAGACAGCACTGCAGATCCTGGACCATGTTTTCTGCATGGAGCTTGTTTCATTTGGGGGACATGGACCTAGGTGGCACAGCTGCAGAAATAGATACCACTTGTCCTGGAGGTGGGTGTGGGTGGAAGAAAGACTCTGTCCATCTTCCCTGCCCTGAACGCTTCTCCCAACCCTCCATGGGTCTCTGCATGGAGACAGGGCAGTTGTTCCTTCTGTTTGCTTGGCCTGGTTGTATGCATAGTTTTTGGCCTCTGTAGAGCACTTCTGCATATTCTTACAACTTCTAACAAACAGTTTAACTTGAAGCAGTTTTGCGTGTCACACTGGGTATCATCTGAAGTGAAAGGTTTAGGAAGTGAGAGTCCTCACAGCTGGAAGTATCATCAAGATGTCTGCTTGATCTTGTATAGTTGCAGGTGAACACCTTCAACACGCACATCCTGGGGTGGGGGGAATGCTGCCAGGTTGTGTAGCTTGGAGGAGTGCTGAAAGGTGTATGCAGCAGTATGGTGTGGACATGAAAACTATAGGGAACTATATGCAGGCTGATGGATGAGAAAAATACTACCCTACTGCTAAGCAGTGGCAGGGGTAATAGCTGTAAAGGTAAATGCAGAATGCTGTGAAAATAGTGGTGGGTAAAGGGGAAGGCAGCTTTGCAGAAATAGTATAGAAGTTTGAAGCCTACTGTAGCAAAAGATGTCACCTTATGAAAAAGGTACCTGCAGAGTGAGAATTTAATTTGAAGGGAAAATGATAGAGAGGATGATCTAAGACTTGAAACTATGTAAAATGGAAAGTGAATGCTTACAAAAGAGCATATTTTTTCCTGAAGTATAACAGTAAAGATGTCTATGAGGGAGGTTCTATGAGGGAGGTTTTAAGTAAAGCTCAGCTCACTCTAGAAGAGTCAATTCATATATGTCAGGCAGCAGAATGAACAGAAATACAAAGAGAAACCTTAAAGACAGACACAGGATGCTTGTCTGTGTGTACCATTGCAAGAGAGAATTTTCCCAAAGTCAGACTGGCCAGGTACAGGAACATGGAAGGTTATGGAAACAGTGGCAGCAAGTGGCGTGAGTATTAGAAATATTCTGGTTATGGACAAATGTGCAGAAAGTGTAATAAACATATCATTATGCTAATATATGCAGTGCAGGTAAGAAACTACTTAAGAACAGGATTCTTCAAGTGAAGAAGAGGAGCTTTTTTAGGAATACTAATGGAAGAAGTTATAAATTCAAAAGATTGACCAATTAAAATTAGGAGAAATGGACTATACAGAATGAAGAACAGAATAGAAATAACTGTTACAAATGAAAGTGAAATAAGGAACTGTGAAAAGCACGTAAATGTGGAAGAGTGAAGAGCGCCTCTGAAAGACTTTAGGAAAAAAGCAATTTTTATGGTCTGGAAATGCTCTCTGAAAAGGGCATTGGTTAAATATAAATAATAAACATACATAAGGCAGCAACCTGTTCAGGGCCTAGAAGACTGAGGTAAACATCAAGAGAGCCAACATCATGGAAAGTCAAAAAGGCAATGTATAACCCTTTTGGAATGATTTGATAACCTATGAAGTTGTATTTATGTATGTCTTCCATTAAAAGACAAGATATGTCTTGGAGAATACACAGATGTGTGGTCAGGGGTACACAAGATGTTTCACAGGTCTTGGGAAAGAGGCTAGGAAATCAAGTGTGAACCACAGCAGCAGATGGTATCTTTTGAGGAATGGAGAAGCATCTAACAATTGAGTTTTCTATGCAATAATTGCAGAGAAAAAGGGAAGAGATCATGACCATATGTAGACTCTAAAGGCTTAAATAAAAACAGAAGAAAGAAAAATTTTGCTGGCTTATGGAAAGGGCAATATTGTTTAAGATGTCAAGAGTCAAATTATTCAGCAAATTTAATGCATTAACAGGATGTAGATGGATTTTCATGGATAGATGGCTTCAAGTTTTGCAGTTTCACTCCATCATTTGGAAGTACTACCTTTAAATCTGTATTTGGCATGAGGTGTACTGCATGCAGTGGACAGTGTATCACTTACGGACATATGTCTCAACGATCCAGTGAATATCAGAGCAAATTGAACAGAATATTTGATGTTCCAAAAGCAAGTAATGTTAAACTGAATAAAGCCAGGTATTAATGTCAAACAGTGGAAATAATATATGTAGGGGGAAGACTGACCTGAGAGGGAAACTCAGAGGGAATTTCTTACACTGAGTCAAAGAGTCAGGGAATACTGAACGTGTCAAAACCTGGAGATAGGAAAAAGACTTAAAACATTGTGAAGTGCTGGCTTATGTCAACAAGTGCTTATCCAGCTTTGAAGGATGCGGAACTCACTGTCATGGTTTAACCCCTGCTGGCAACTAAGTACCACTTTGCTGCTTGCTTGCTCCGCCCCTCAGTGGGAAGGAAGAGACTTGGGAAAAGGTAAAACCAGTGGGTTGAGATAAGAACAGTTTAACAATTGCAATAAAGTGACTACTACTACTACTACTACAACTATGACTATTGGAAAGGGAGATAACAAAAAGATAAAGGGAAATAAAACTCAAGAAAAAAACCCATGTGATGCACAGTACAGTTGCTCACCACCCGCTGACCAGTGCCCAGCCAGTCCCCAAGCAGCGATCCACCTACCCAGCCAACTCCTCCCAGCATATATACTCAGTATGACGTTGTATGGTATGGAATATCCCTTTGGCCAATTTGGGTCAGCTGTCCTGGCTGTGTCCCTTCCCAGTTTCTTGTGCCTCTGCACCCTCTCGCTGGCCGGGCCTGAGAAGCTGAAGAGTCTTTGATTTAGTATAAACACTACTTAGCAGCAACTAAAACCATCTGTGTGTTATCAACATTATTCTCATACTGAATCCAAAACACAGCATTGCACCAGCTACTGAGAAGAAAATTAACCCTATCCCAGCCGAAACCAGGACACTCACTTTAAGACATCCCTTCCACAAAGTCACTGCATGAGCATGGGTGCCTGGTAAGAAGAGAATTTAGTTTCGACATTAACCAAGATGCCTTAATGTTTTGATTCACTGAAGGACCTAAAAAAATTCATATAAAGGATGGTTAGAGGCAATCTTATGGAACTGATGTTCTGCTGTTTCCAATTGTGTCAAGGACAGTGACAGCTACAGAGGTGGTGTATGCAAATGCTGAAAAAGAGTGGTTGTGTTACTAATCTTTGAAAAGTAACTGCGCTAGGTGGTTCTGTAGGAGAAAGAAATGTTACATGTATTTATATTTATTTTTTCCTTTGAGATGCTCTTTTGTCCTTGCAAGCCAAATAATAATTATAATAATAATGATCCTAGTAGTTCTAATAATAATAATTAATTAATTAGTCTTTTGTCTGCTTTCTGCTGAGAGCTAATGAAAAGCCATATTCACTACTCTCCTTTTTTTGTGTAATTTAATGTGCGGTCTTTAGTGTACATGCTATAAAGAGACTGTACAGGAGTTTAAACTTCTTCCTAACAGCTGGCAGAGATTATTTCATACACAGTGGATTAAATGTGTTTTATAGATATGCATAAGGTCAGTGATTAAGACATACCTTTTAAAATAAATAGGTTATTATCTGGCCAGCTGATACTTCTTTCTGACTATATATATAAAAAAATTAAATATTTCCAAAATATCTTTGCTAAGGAAAAGCTAGACTGTAGCTGTCAGTTCTCCTCTGGAGAAATGTCAAAAATTGATGTCTTGTTGAAATATCAAATGTACAAACTTCAAGGAGCTCAAGGGGGAGGACAGGTCTCTGAACGGAGAAAATACTTAAATAAGCTTTGCATGCATTTTGGGGAAAGTAATGCTGAAGGTGGAGCTCGTCAAGGGCATGATTCTTACATCTGGAAAGCTGCATGAAACATCTTGAGAGTTTGCTTGATTTGGTAGTCTGCTATTTGAAGATACTAGCGCAAACACCTTAAAGCCAAACTAGAAACATAAGTAAGCCCAAGGGTGCATTATGTTTCGTTTTCCCTGCCTCTAAATATAGTAACCATTTCCTTAAACCCTGCATTGCAGACATGTTCATTTATTTTTACCTTTGCATTCATGATTGCATACTGTAAACAGGGAACTAAGGTTGTCTGGCAGACCATGGGCTTTATTTCCCAGGGAGCTGTAGTCGTAAGCAAGAGTATGGATCTGGTCCTGCAGTGCCAAAACAAGATTGGGATCTCCACTGAATTCCTGCTTTCTCCTGCTTTAAGCTGGTGCTTGGCACTAAGTGTTCAGGATAATGGTTTTGGAGAAGCAATTTGCAATGACACCTGTGTGCTACTAATTGGATACTACTAATTGGATAATGATAGTATATTGGCACAGAGCAGAATGCCTGAGCCCCACTGTTTCCTGGCAGTTGATGCAGCCACACATCAAGAATAGGGAATTCTTGAAGGTAACGGTGATCTGTGACCTTGGCTGTGAGATGCTGAATTCCAGATTGCCCTGAACAGCACATTACCTGAATTTGGGATATGTGTAGTGAAGGGTTTACTTAAAAAATGTGCGTGCCTGTGGCTGTAAAGAAAGATCCCAGAGTTAATTATATCAGCTCCAGGGCTGCTGTACTGGCACGTGGAGAGCTGCCTCCTGTAGTCTTCTCTGACTCATGGTTAAATAAATGGGAAGGAAAAAAACCAAAAAACTAAAGTATGACTTAAGGAGCCTATGGTAGTGGCAATCAGTTTTTCACTCTTTGTGAAATAAAGAATGATTCACAGTTTAAAAAAAATAATACCACGACAGCACTTGCTCAGAACTTGTCAGGAGACACCAGACAACCAAGGAGTTGAGCACCTGCTTGTAAAATTGTTCAGTGCTAGGTAAGTCCACCGTGGAGTAACTCAACACACTGCCTCTTTCCTAAATTATGGCATGCTTCTAGCAGCAGCAGTTCTTCTTGAGATTGGCCTCGTGAAATCTGACACTGATGGTACCAGATGGAGACAGCAAAATAGAATAAAATAATTGGAGTAAGCCTGTATACTTTTAGGGAACTTGCCACTTGTAGGTATGTAGATCATGCTCTTTTCTTGCTGTTAAAGAGTTTCCTTCCTAGGGGAAGCTTGGTCCTATGTAGAAAGATTTCCTGGTTGAGCAGAGGTCCCTACATCTGTCTGAAACCTGGCATTCCTGATACGCAACATTATGTATCTCCATGCTTCGTTTTCAAACTATGTGAGTTCACACCCCTCGAGCATTATTTAAAATTTGTTTTCAGAGGGGTTGCAAGTGAAACTCATTTGAATCTGCCCAATTTCATCGAGTATTTTGTCAAGCTTACAAATGTTGCTTGATTTTGATGCATAACCATGAATCAGCCCAGGTGTGTTGAAAATGTTGAAAGTTTTAGCATACGTTTTGATTAACCTGGTCTGACGTTCGAGTTTGTAAGAACATACAGCCCTAGAGAACTTGGCAATGTTTTAATTGTCAGTGTTACCGTGTAGCTCTCACAGTAGTGTAGACCAGGGACATACGTGACCTGTCATTAAGTGGTAATTCATCTACTCACAGTTCAATGTCTGAAGTATGCTGCCTTATTCCCTAAAGATTTAGTGGAAAAATAACTCAGAGTATAAAGTTTTCCCAAAGTTCAGAAATATTTCACCAGGGAATGTTCATTAATTTTAAAATTTTTTTCCCAGCTGTATGATTCAGAGCTAGACATATAATTGATTTATTTTTTTTGGAGTGTTAAAAAAATATGTTTCCCATAAAGGGAGTTTTCTGGCAACGGAAAGACTTCTGGAGCTGAATTACAGTGTTATTTGCTTGCATCTATGTTGTTAAGACAAGTGTGCTCTAGTTTTCCAGCATGTCTTTATAGCTCCAGATGGAGTGGTATACCTTAACATACATTAATACAGAGGGAATAAAGTAAATCAAGTAAGTTAGGAAGGTGTACTTCTGCTGACCAGTTTTTTTTTTTTTTTTCCGGTTAAGGGAAATACTTGAAAGTTAGAGTGAAATCCTCTTTTGAGCTACTGAGGCACAAATTAATCTAGACTGCTTTCAAGAGCAGAATCTGCTTTCTCTTCATGCTGCTGCAGTTCAGGGGTTGCTTCACTGACCTCATACGGACTGTAGTCTTTCATGTGTGACAAGCAGAAGTGAAGACCTCCTTCTTGAAGGAGAGCTTATTTGGAGGAGTTCACTCTCTTACAATAGGATCTTTAAATATCCTTTCCAGAATGTTGCAGAAGTGGTGAAGTATGAGTGTGTGACATTCAGTAGCTGCTGAAGTGTGCTGAGATGAGCATGTTATCGTAGATTGCAATGTGCAGTCAGTAGGTGTGTGATTCTTGAATGCCTTTATTAGAATTAATCAGTAGTTTACAAAGGGGAGATGAAATTAAAGATCTGAAAACAAATATTGTTTACTGATGACTCACTGGAGGAGAGGCAGAATGCTATAGTATAATCAAGCAAATAGTATTGTAGGCAGAAATCTGTGTTTGTGAGCTGATACGTGTGATGTGACTGGGTGCTATCCAGCCAGGTTTTGGCATTGCTACACTTTGCTGTGGTGTGCAGCGGGAGCTTCCAAGCCCCTCACGTGACTTCAGCCAGCCGTGAGTCAGGATGTTTTTCTTCTGTGCTACAGTAAAAATGTTCAGTTAAAGAACAGGGTGGATATTCTTAAGGCCAGGCACGCAAATTACATTTCTCAGCGTCGCCCACCACGAGTCAGAGCTTTTAGTGTATTAATGTTTGATGATAAGTTACATCAAGGTAGAGTAGTTGTGAAAAAGGTAAAAATAGACTTCAGTTAGGGATAGGTTTTATTGCAAACCTCCCTCTAAATTAAAAAGAACAACGTCCCCTTACAGTGTATAGCTACATCATTGCACTCCTTTCTTTCTCACTGCTATGAAATAGCTGCAGAGGCTTAACTTAAAACAGACTTGTTAAGCATAAGAGGACATGACCTGCTTATGGTAAATTACATCTGTCCACTATTTCTTCAAGGATTTCCAACTGCATGAAATTCACTTTACTGTCATGTTTTGTACAGAGAGTGTTTTTACAAATGTATTGCAGAGCAGTTATTGTTTTCAGTTAGTTGCACTTAGCCATTTCTTCTAGGTCCCTACTCAAAGGTATAGCTATGAAAAATCAGTGGTTTCTTTTGGGTCTTTCTGTTAGGAACTGGAATCATAAATCATTCACCATAAAGAAACTAGCAGCAGCTAAGAGTAAAGTATGCCCCCCCTCACTTTTCTTTTAAGGAATGCCGTAAGAGAAGGAAAGAAAAGATCATAAGTTCATGTCACTTCTTCCAAAATATCATCCTTTTGGTTTGTTCCCTAATGGGCCAACACTGATCTTTTTTTTATGTAGATTTTGTGCTCATACTCAGATTTGCATCTGATATAAACTGTGGTAGCTCCATTGACTTCAGCAGAGCTAAGCTATTTTACAGTGGCTGAGGCTTACCACAGGATGTAATGCACCAATGTATTTCTGTGCAACACTATAAGTTATGTCAAGTTATGGAACTTCTTCTAGTGGGAGGTTCTGGTTAAATGTTTTTATGATTAAAATTGCAGTGTCAGATTTAGATGGGTGATAAATGTGTTTAAGTGATGGATCTGCATTCTGGCAGTGTTTGTCAGAGGCTTTTTGATGGCTTAATCTTGAGCTAGTACAAGTCATTGCTCAGTTTCTTCTCTTTTACTATTCTGAGTCTCTTATTCCTCTGTTTTTCTCTGTCCATTTTCCTCAATTCCTGCTCTTCCACGTTTTCCCTACCTCTGTCTGGTTGGACACTGAGGGCAGGATGAGGAAGGTATCTTCATATGTCTTGCATATCTTCATATGTCTTGCATAACTTTATTTTAGTATTAATAGGTCCCAAGTGACAGAGAAGGTGATAATTAAATCATGAGTTCTTCTTCAGGGCAGGTTCAGAGGAAGTATGGTCATTCACTTGCAGGACACTCGAATGGAAGGATTGACAGTCTTTTGTAAACTACTTCATTCCTTTTACTTGGCAAAATATGTAAATTTACCAAACAGCAACCACCACAACAACAATGAAAGATTAATAAACCCCAAGAGAGTAAATCAGATTGCCTTAAAAAAAAACAAGGAAGGAAACATAAAATATGAAGGACTATTATCTTGTAATGGGTACACCGTGTTAACCTTATCCTAAGAAGTCCTACAGAGCAGTTGGTGTCATATGATGCTATAGTAATGTTTTGTCTAGCGTCATACATTGTCTTTTTACTGCCCTTCTTTTTCCCAAGAGAGTGAATCCTATTAGGGGAAACTTTACTTTTCCTGGTACTTGGCAAGAGCATAGTGCAAGTCAGATTTGCAGCTTTGGAGGAGAGCCCAAATGCAGTTCTCAAGCTTTTATTGGGATGTGGGCACACAGTGAATTTCTTCAACACACCAGCTGAGATAGATAGGTTGCCTTTGGGAATTCAATACACTTTCTTTCCAATTCACCAGATTTCCCTTTAAATAATAATAATAATAATAATAAAAATGCTTAAAATGGAGACAGACTTTATTCTAGCAAAGAAAGACTCCTTTTTAGGAAAACTTGCAGCTTTGTTCTGGAGTTCTGGATTCTCATGAAAATATGGGTCAGTCTCTTTAAAGTTTTTCTGGGACTGGGGTTCTCTTTTGAAGTGCATGGACTCTTTAGCAAGGCGTCTCATACATCAGGCTTACTTTTCTGCTCATAACACTAGTTGAGTTGCAGTTTCTACTGATTTCTTCTTCCTAGAAGAAGAATGCATGATTTGCATTGTGAAACTTTTCTTCTTGCTGCAGAAGAGGTAACAGATTATATATCATCCCATGCGTTACCTGTAACACATTTTGATTTCAAGTGTGTGGGATGTCACTGGTTATTCGTAGATCTCACATGACCATAATACAAAGGACTGGCTTGCATGCCCGCATCCTTTTGGGATTCAGGCAGATATTCATGGTATGTGAGTGGACTCAGCTTTGGTCTACTGTGACATTTCCTCTTAATTTCTGCTTGTGTATGTAACATCATGAAGTACAGACTCCATTTCCTCAGTTTTCCCATTGCCACACGCTGCAGATAAAACTGAAGCTACTTTGTGGCATGGAGAAAATCAGTTTTACAAGTGATGAAGTTATCAACATGAGAGAAGAGGCTAGGGCAGTCTGATCCTTCCTCCTTGTAAATGGGGGTAATTCCACTGCCACCATTCAAGTTGGCCCTTTTGCTATTGTGAAAATCCATGAGGTAGGGAAGCGACTCCTGGAAAGTGATGACACTGTAATACAGCTTTATGTACTGTGCCCTCAGGGTGACTTGCTTCCTTGATGAACAAGGCTTCATTTCCCCTGTGTAAAACCCAACTGTTTCTCCTCCAGCCCGGTCCCACGAAGTACATTTAAATGATGTGGAATATTTTAAGGAGCACTTTTGTTCTATAAATGCTCTAACTAGACCTTAGTGTTAATGGCAGTAGGTCAGCAATCACTGCTGTCTTTCTGACATCAGTGCCTCATCTCTAAACAGTCAAAGCCACGGAAGGATCCACTTTCATACTTTTTTGTGTCTTGCTTTTTCAACAGTTACATCGCAAACCAGCGAAATTTAGAAAGTATCAATGACAATGAAGTTGGATTTTATGTTGGACTTAAAAATCTGTGAGTATGTGAGATGTATATTTTATAAATCTTTTTTTTCTTCATTTCTTTTATAGAAGCATATAAAGGCCTCATCAGAGTGTAGGCCTGACTTTTTGTGTTACAGAGGATAGTTGTAAATCTTGCAGTTCAGCCTTGTTGAGATTTCATCTGCTCTCTTACTTCAACCGTTATTATAAATTAAGAATTCCATTATAGCTAAACGAAATATCCTAAGAGTTTTATGTATTTTCACAGGACCGTGGTGGATTCAGGCTTAAGATTTGTGTCCCGTCAGGCATTTGTGAAAAACGTCAACCTACAGTACATGTGAGTAAGAATAGCATCTGCCTTCTAAATCAAAACGGCCCAATTTGTATTAATTTAAGTAATTGTTAATTTATTTTTCTCTTTTACCATTTACTTCATTAAAAATGTTTTAACTAGACAGATTTATAATGATCTTCTGTTGTTAATAGACCCTACATAAGACATGTATGGTAGGGAACTGGCAGAGCATAGGACATGCATGGTGGGGGACTGTCAGATCATAAGAACATAATGTGAGTTGATAAAAAGACCATGGTTCATTGTCCTGGTCCTAACAATGGACTCTGGCTGTGTCTTCTGTGGTAAGTAGTGTAGCACAGAGTGCCTCTGTCAGCTGAGTGAGCTGTTGCCGAGGGTGTGATGTCCACATTATGCACCACACTCAGTGACATAGGTTTGAGTAGCTCTAATCTGATTCCATGGGCTGAATGTGTTTTAGCAGCTACAGTGCAGTTAGGTGCATGCATGGAGCGCATCTAATGTAATTTTCACCAGTGCGTATGCCCAGAGACTGTGACATGACTATGCACGTAAGTCCTGGGGATGATCAGAAGATACACTTTGGAAGGTCACTTAAGATTTGAACTAATGCACCCAAAGCAGAATAGAAGAATGAGGTTACTTTCACACCCAAATGCAATTTGTGGTTCATGAACTTCAGGAGGCAGAGTTTGTGTCTGTGCAGCTTCTTGACTGTGTTTTTCTAGATTACTTACATTTTAGATTTAGCAAAGGCTGAACTGATCAAAGTTATTTATAAAAGTAGAAAGAAAAATAATCAGCTAAAATGAAAGGCTTTGTTTCTTTTTAGCGTAAGTACACGTCCCTGAAGGACCGCAGTGTCTTTTGGTGGGACAATGAAGTAGCTCGCTTTGCTACTTACATGGAAAACCATGGATCTAGCCCTACAAAACATTAAGATCATGTGAGAGGCTCAGTTCCTCACAGGAGCCCTGGTTTAGCCAAGTATTCAGGTGTGTGTTTCAGCCCATCCATCCTTGTTAGATATATTTAGCACTTAACTCCCTGCTTTTGTTAAAGTCCTAATGAGACTGGGAAGTCATAAGGCCAAGCCTTGGACTTGGAAGATGCTTTCTTGTAATAGGGAAGAACAGTTGAACAGAGAGCAGGGCTGATTGCTTTGCTAATGAAATTTAATAATTTCCTGCACCTGTGTTTTCCAAAGAATGGCAATTAATTCATGTAAGGAAGTGGACATGAATGTCTGTATCTGCCTAAACAGTAACTGCTCTCCTTGATGTGGAACAATCACTGGCAGAGTGTGAACAAGATCTTGTCAACCTATTAGGCTTACGTATTACTTCATATAGTCATTAAAAAAGTAAAGAGCTTTTAATATCATCAGGTAGTGATATAAGGGAGGTGTCTTCTAGTCTGAATTTGTGTGTTTACCTGTGTAACAATTTCTCAGTGAACTATGGTTGTAAAAGATGAAACTCCATAAAGCCGAGTGCATATGTGCTGGCTGTGGAAATGTGAATAAGAACTTACTGGCTGAGAGGCACATTTGCACAGAAAGATCTAGTGGCTGTGCTGGGGCAGAATCTCAATATAATGCAGCAGAGCAAAGCAAATTCATTCTGGGATCAAAAGGAATTTTGTGTTAGATTTTTATATCACTTCCCTGTTACTTGAGCTGCTGGGAAGGCATCTATCGGAATGCTATATATAGATTAGGACACTGAATCTACCCATCTTGGAAGCTATTACAGGGAAGAGCGACAGAGCTACAAGGAGCTTGTAAAGGAAATAATTTAAGGAGGCTCAGAGGCTGACTGAAGCAGGGTAAATAGATGTTTGGAAGATCTTCCTAGCTGTATGGGCAAGTAGACATGGGAAAAGATAACTGAGACAATTGGTGGGATCCTCTTGATAGGCTTTTTTTCCTGTTTCCTTAGGGAAATGGGTTTCATGCAGTCATGAAGTGTCTCTGTCCCAGGTGATTCTTCTAACCAAAACTGATACAGGTAAACAGGTTTTCTGAAAACTGACCATTGGACAGAACAGGGAGACCCTACTAGATTACCCACTTAAGGGGAAAAGTATCACTGTGTCTGTATGACCTGCTAGGCACTACAGAACCCATGTGGACAAGATGTCCTTAAAATACTTCAGCCAAGGGAAGAGTTTCAGCAGGAAGACACAGTCAAACGTGGAATATGGATCTGTTGGTAAGCAGGCTTTGCTAGATCTGTAGTTCATGAAGCTGCTTGTTGAATTAGGCTGACTGACATCTGTTTGGTTGATGTACATGGAATCCTGATCCACAATACTTACGTTTTGGACCAAAAGCTTATCCAGTTTCATACTGTTTTTTCTTTTTGTGGGGATTTAGTAATGTTAACAGACACAGGATTAAGGATAAGCCCAGATAAGATGGAAGATACTAAGTGGCACCACCTCCTCTATATGTACATGACAAAGTAGTTAAGTATGCAGGCATTTTTTGCTGAGGCTGATCTATTATCCCTGAAAAAACCCCCAACAACATATGTTTATTTTCTCTGGCAGGTCTTGATGCACACTGAAATGTTTCTGAAAGTCCTAGTGAATCACTGCTTGTTGTCATCAGCAATAAAACTGTTGACTGCACTGGGAATGAAGTGCAGCTCCTGTTGTGGTTGTGACAGTGAAAAGTATTAAGAGCTGAAATAGTTCCACTTTGCAAGAGTAACCTCTGGGTACAGGACTTTTAGAAGTCTTGCATTTTACTTTGAAACAACAGTTTGTTACTGTCCCATAAAGAAAACGGAAACTCCAAACACTTCTGAAGACTGATGTTACTGTATAAGTTTTAATTTTGCTAGTGATATTATTACAGTTTATCTTCTATGAAAAATCTTTTTTATGTAGTTAAGGAGCTTTACTATATAGACATAATATGTATTTTATGAATCATACAAGAATATCAGATTTTAAGAAACTCATTAACACAAATTTCCTTAAGCATTTTTTTATCATTACCTTATCTTCTTGGCCAAACTTCTGTAGCCCAGATATCTTTCCAGAGTTATGTATAATGAGAAGATTTGAATAATAACATAAACTCCAGGAAAATAAATGCTCTAATAGATATTACTAAAATGTAATTAATTGGCTTGCTCATCTAATTCTGGTATTCTTATTGACCTTAGACTCAAATTAGTCAACAGTTGTATTTAACAAGCCAGTAAACAGTCCTAGTTTAGTAGTGCTGTAATTTCTAAGATTATCTGCTGCTAACGGTAATTTTAATAGACCTGTGTGATACACATGCATGCTATAGCATCAGTACCTTTAAACAAAAAAAAAATACATGACACAGCAAGTGGCTATTTCCAAAAATGTTAAAAAATAGCTACTGTTATATGCCAGGCTGTGTATAATGCATCGCTAAACCACAGATTTGTGAGTGTGGAATATGTACAGCTCTAGGTATTAAGATGTGTTTGTATCTCTGCACTGTTCAGGTTTGGGATAAGGCAGACAAATGAAACCATTTGAGACCTTGCTACAGATTTTCCCTTGCTTGCACATTGGCCTGGCTCCAGCCATAGGTATAGCAGGCAGTGGAGAGAGGCTGAGCATAGCAAAATGGCCATTTCTTGACCTTTTCCCCTAGTTCTCCTTAGATCTGTTCTCTCCTCTTCCTTCTTCCCTCTCCTTGCCAGGAGTGCTATATGTGGTAGAGCTGTGCCCATATTGCTAGCTATGTGAATATTTATGCAGTTTCTCAGGCTGCTTTTGCATTTCTCACATAGCCACAGGTTGCGTTTATCTGAATTAGGGCTAGCAAGTTTAAGGTGAGCTTGATACTTGCATGTAAATCATGGGCTCGCTTTGGACTGAATTTGGGTCTTCTCCTTAGGTATAGCTTTGGAGTCAGGCTCTGTACTCCAGACTTTTGGGTTTTTTGAATAAAATATCCAAAATATGGATCTTCTTGGGGCTGCTCACCATGATCTTTTTATGTGTCGTTGAATTGGGCAACTAATTTATGTTACGTCTTTCCATGGAAGTGGAAGTGTGGTCCTTAATTACTCTGGAATAAGCCTGGTAGTGATTTTTTCACTTAACAGGAATTAAAGAGACTGCAGCAGGCATCTCTATAAACAATATAAAGTGCTCTAGTTTATGAGAAGTACATTTGCTGTCACAGTATTGTTTAAGGTGATAAATCTGTAACAGTGATCTGAAAAATTTCTGTTGAATTACTTGTCAACTTGGAAAAACCTTAAAGCACTAAACTACACGAGAGAAAAGGCTACAGTCTTGGAAGCACTGAAAGGTTTCAACCCATGATCAAGAATAGAGGCATAGGAATTTTTAATTACTCCTCTTACTGTTCTTACTTCCTTTTCCTGGTGCATATCAAGCACAATGGGTAAAAATGTGAAGAGATAATTAATACTATCAGGGTGCTTTTGGTTTTTGAAAATTTGAGTTGTTAAAAACAAGATAATGACTCTCTGTTCTTTTGATAGTTTTATTTAAATTATCAGTCCCATTTTTTCACTGGCTCACGTGGAGTCATTGCTACCTGCACCTGCACAAAGTGTTCAGAAAGTAACATACCTGGTGAAATTTGGGCAGTAAATTTGGCTATTCTGCTGCCTACAGTTTGCAATAATCCTCCAAAAGCAATGACTGGCCTGAAGCTAAATGACAAGAAGATACGGCTGTGGCAGCACCTGCTTCTTGCAGTCTGTTGTCTGATCGAGTTCATAGCTCTGAGGCAGGCAGTTCAGCACCTCACAAAGAGATGGTGTGAGTTAGATGACCATGCGTAAGCTGAGGAAGGAAACATGTAAGCAGCCAGGAGGAAACCCTTAGGAAAGCTGGAACTTCAGTCCTGCGCATGAAGTAGGTGGGCTGTTACATCCATTCTGAGTTGCTAACAGTCAAGTGTCTCCCAGAATCAGTCTTTATGTTTTTAATGTAGGATTGAAAATTTTATTTAAAGGTGTTACTTTCTTAAAACGAAAAAGAGAGAAGTACTATCTCAGAGGATGGCTGGGGTCTTACGTGAGATGTTTGTGGTCCGTTTTCAGATTTGTACTGTGATACTGTTAAGAAGTTGTTGGTGGTAGAGGGTTTCAAATCCCCTTTGATTTGCCTTTGTCTGGAATCAGAGTTGGAGTCTGGCTGTCCTATTAGGCTTCCAGGGAAGATCACACAAAATCAAATGGCCTCAGCTGGACAAAGATTTCCGTGAGGAACCCACTGTCTGATGGTTAGGGAGTTCTCCTGATATGGAGGAGCAGGGTCCTATGCTGTCTGGAAACCATGAGTCAAACCTGGCCATCACATGACCTGGAATATGTTGCTTCCCACTGGAGTAGGGAGTGGCATGGGCATCTGTCTGCAGGTAAAGCCCGCTGTTTATCTGGTTGTCTTTTGGGAAAGGTAGGATTTAATTGATGTACAGGTCAGAAAAGCAGGTGCATGCCTCATTTTGTAATACCACAGGGGCATCTGCATGTGCTCATGTGTTGCTTGGCCATGTCAGAACTGGAGGGGTCCTCCTACATGGCAAGTGAAAAGGGATGGAGTTTGGTGTGCTTCACATTGCCTTGGTGCTGGAGACGGAAGCCCAGGTCCTTAAGAGGATTCAACTTCTTCCTTTCAACCTCCCAACATATGGCTTATATGTATTAGGGAAAAAATCATAGTGTCAGTTTTTACTTAAACATGACTTCTGTCCTGGGTGCAAATTGGACTTTTATTTTGATATATCTGATCAGGGTCCATGAGATGTTTCCACCAGTACCTACCACAGGGAAGTCCAGTTCACCTGACTAATGTAACAGTGGCTCATCTGTTTTGTTCTTACACATCAGGACCAGTCAATTTATAAACTTCAGGCTGTTGTTTGCCAGAAGGCATCAAGAAGGAAGTACAGGAAATAAAATCTCTTAAAGATTCTGTTCTAAGCATTTATGGAAGAACCAACTTGTAATTTCTCTGAAAATTATCTTGTCCTTGGAGATCAAGGATTGAAAGTTCGGGAAGTAAACACTGTGTTCTTTAGTCAGAGTGGGGAAAAAAAAAAAAGATATTTAATCCTTGGTTTTAAATGCAATCCAACTTTAACTGTAGAGCCCCTGTGGCACCTCTATAATACTGCATGAAACTGGTGGTATTTTGGCTCATCACGTTGATTTGCACTGTATGCTGGCAGTTACACAGTTTACTGCTCTCACTATCTTTTTAACTGGTGGACTGGTAAGACTGTATAAAAGCAGCATTATTTCACTTTGGGGTGGAGAAGGCAATTTTGTCAGTCTGGGAGGGGAGGAGTATTTCTGATGCAGATGAACATTTCTTTGCTCCGCGTAATGGGAGAGGACCTTTCACTTAATTACCACTGGAAACCATAAATGCTTAATTGACATAAAAAAGCCTAATATAGGCATTTTACAGTTTTCCTTTTGATCTTCCACGTGGGTGCATATTGTATATGCAATTTGAAAAGAATAACTAAAAGGCTCTGATGTGGATGTGTGCTAGCATGCGAAGAGGGCTTATGTGAGTACAGAGTTTGGTGCAGCATCAAAGAAAGGGATCCACCCATTTCACTTATGAATAAATTGAGCATGTAATTAACACCTGGACTTTACAAAATACTTTTGAAACACAATTAAATCTGCTGCTTTTCTGCAATGAACAGTAGTGCTAAAAGTGAAAATACTGATCCTCGCTGAGTTTGATTTTGAATGTATTTGACTTTATATGCAGACTGGATTCAAACCCTTGAAACCCATCAAATCATAAACCAAAGCTGAGCACCATTTCTTTACAATGGAAGTCAAAAGAATAAGGGCTTTTTAGAGCTGGTTTGAGTTCTTAATGTTTTTTTAAGAGACACAAACTATTTCAGTGCAAGAAGAAGCAATTCTAATTTGTTCAATCTTTCTCTTTCCACAGCAATTTATCCAGAAACAAACTCTCAAGTTTGTCCAAGAAGCCTTTTCGCCATCTGGGTTTGTCTGATCTGTAAGTTGTCATTTCTTAAAATAAAGCTTATTTTTGGCTGGAATGGAAGAACAAGACTTTGAAGTTTGTTCTGTTGAAGGTGGAGGTCCACTGATGGTTAGAAATGAAATTCTGATCCAAAGAAAGCAGCAATGCTAAATGCTTAAATGCAGAGAAACTTTAATTCTAGGGCTTCAAGAAGGTCAGGTATATCTTTTAAAACAATGTAGAGGTCAAAATAGCCTCTTCCCTTCAGCTTTAAAATATTTTATTCTGAGATGACTTAACACAAAACTGGTGTTTGTATTAAGTATGCGAGCTAGTGAAATTACAGCCTTCTACAGATCTTCAAATGAAGCCTGTCTCTCATATTCTTATATTGGCCCTGCAGCTGCTATGCTTATGGTGGGCTATTGAAGAATATTTTTATTTTCTCAAATTCTTTGAGTTACATTGTGCTTTATATAGTCATTTGGTAATGAAGCATCGTTAAACATGTATTTGCTGATTGTTTCAATATTGCATTTTATCATCTGTTCCATCAAGCAAAATTTCTGTATTAGTATACATTGCAAAATTTTGGTCATCTTGTGCATTCTTTGCTAATATGAGGGACTACAGAAGGCCTGCAGGAGCTTTGGGAGGGCAGGGGCTGCGGAGGAGAGGGAGATTGCTCTCCAGGACCTCAGAGCACAGTCAGAAGTTGTCCAAAATGCTGATCCCAGTATTGCAACACCAGCCTTCCAATCTCCAACCTTTTCGGGTAAACTTTGGCATGTGAGAAATGAGAAAAGAAAATCCCAGTGCCACAGAAAGAGGTTATGCCCCTTAGGTATGTTTTGTTGATGATTAAGTTGGTATAATCATTTTCTTTACAGCCCAGGGAACATTGCTCACTGGAATTTTCTTTCATAACTTGGCGGTTGCTGAGCACTCCGATGGAGAGACTGGCTAGCTGCTGTATGCCCTGCATAGATGTGTTGGTTCTGAAGTCCCTGTTTCTTCATTGGCTGTATCTGGTCCCTGCGAAAAAGCCATTGTTAGTGTGTACTTGGCTGTAGGTTCTATATTTTGTAGTTGTGACCTCAAAAAAATAGGTACAGGACTCAGACTGGTGCACAGTGTTAAGCTTGAGGTTCTCCAATTTTTTTCTGAGCTGTTACTGGAGAAATGGACTAATTTTTGCCCCTGTCCCCAGGCTGCAAATGTAAGTGTGAGCATGCTTCCTGAAGCATGCAAAAAAGGAAATAACTGCAGTTTTGAAGGCATACTCTGCTCCCAGTTTCTTGGAGTTTGTCTGCTGCCAGTAACATGCTTATTTGGAAGGAGAAATCAAGTCAGTCTTGAATCTGTCCATCTCAGGTGAACAGCTTTTTGGCCATGGATAGAGTGAGTGCTTACAAAGATTTTGAAGAACAGTGTGTGTTGCTAATGTTTCTCAAGAAATTGGTTTGCTCCTGGGCAGAAACAAATACTAAAGGATTTGGGACAGAGAGAATCAAATGTTACAAATACGTGACAAGAATTATGGAAATGAAGTTTAATGAAGCAGAGAAATAGCACTTAGAGGCAAAACAACTGGCTGATGTGAATCAGGAGTGAATATATTCATGTTTTTAATACAAGTTAAACAGTGCCCGTACAGTGTTCTGGTAGTAAAAGCAGGGGAAGGATACTGGGAGTGAGGCAGACATGGGAAAAATGGATGGTGTGAAGGTTACACTGAGTGGTATTTGAGGTATGGAGGCAATGTGTGATGAGGGACAGGTTGAGAGAGAGGGAGGGAGGGAGGGGTGGATACAAAATTGAGGTGGAGTGTCGTGGGCTTGGGAAACAGTTGGAGTGTAGGGATAGAAGAACTAAAGTTATGCAAGTAGAGACTGCAATGAAGTGAGGTAAACAGACGTGGGGGAAGTGAGGGAAAGAAACTAGAGGGGAAAAAATCAGAGCTTGAAGAGAGAAAAAACAGTGATAAAATGGAATAATTCTGTTGGTAAGTGGCTAGAATACATAGGGGGAGTATCAGAAAGACGGGTCTTGGAAAGGGAATCAGAGAGGAGACTGGTGCCATAAAAGGCTTCTGAGGAGCTTCCTCTAAATCTGACGAGCAAGTGTCCTGTTGTTAGCACTCTTGTAAATTAAAACGTAAAGGGATGAAAAGTTCAGGATAGGGTGAAGTAGGAGATATTCACCAGGCATGTAGAGAAGGAGATGCCACTTTGAAAGGCTGCTTCTTTTAGAACAAATTGTAGCTGCAGCTGTAAAGTTACAGTGAACAAGATAAAGACTTGTAATTTGCTCTTACTAGGTCATAATTCTTTCTTTCACACAAGTGTATGTGGAGGGCCATCATGACTCAATCCAGCATCCTGCCTGTGATGTGCCTAACTCCCTTGGTGTGTGTGACACAAAATAAAACAGTGGAAGAAAAGGACTGCTCAGCCACTGATCAAGGCAAATTTCTCTGTTACAGGGAGCTTATATGATGAAACAGGAGATGGGAACTAAATCCTGCTGGTTTTGGAAATGAATGCTGTAGGTTTTGACCCAAGGGATCCTAATGTTCATATTCTGTGTCTTGCACAAGCAATTCTGTGGTGGTGTTAAAAGTCCAACAGATTACTTCTGTGAATACAGATTGCTCCTTCAGAGAGTTGCAAGAATGATCCCTACAGCTGTTAATCCTCAAAGAGCTACGGATGGCTTTTGGGGGAACAGGTTACAGCTCTCATAA
Organism: Falco naumanni; assembly: GCF_017639655.2. NCBI lineage: Eukaryota > Metazoa > Chordata > Aves > Falconiformes > Falconidae > Falco > Falco naumanni. The sequence goes on along the minus strand of NC_054080.1, from coordinate 42,740,642 downwards.
GCTGAGTTTTTCCCGATTTGCACACTTCATACCCTCAGGAGGCATTTATGAGCATAGATTCTGTGAGCAACCTGAATTCTGTACATCAGAAATACCCATGAAATTTTGTTAAGAACAATTGTTCTTGTAATGAGATGCCTTGAACAGTCACTTGCACATGCTTTATTGGATCTCATTTATGCCTGTAAGAGAAAAAAGTAATGCTGGGTCACTTCTTACTTAGACATTGGCATGTTTCTGTTCATATTTTACTTGGGCATTATTGCATTACATTGTTGTGTAGTTTTGTTGAATTTTAAAACTAGAATTTGGTAAGTTTGTTAACCTGTGGTTTAAAATCCATGCAGCATACCGTATAGCTAGGTGGTGTAGTTCTGTTTCAGGGCCGTTTTTTCCATTTTCTTTATTAATTTTTTTATGACGTTACCTAAGGTTTTACTGTGAGATTTTCTAGAGTGCTGTCGTGGATGAATTTTGAAGTTTTTTTTTTATGATTGGAGTTTGTTATAGTGTGCTTATAATCCATGACTGTTTGATTCTATGAAGAATTTACTACCTCACAGCAGTAAACCATTTCTAGTATGATCTCTCTGAGGTAGCTGAACAGAGTCAAGTGTAGAAGGGAGGAATTACTATCTCTGCTTGACTCTTATGAAATAAGATGGAACTTGATGGAAAGCCCAGTTGTCCACGTGCTCCTGATTTACACTGGTGAATTGGATATAGTAGCTGAGCCTGCTGTGTTAGTGTCTCCAGTCTATGACAGTCTGGATTCCTGGTGCAAGGAGAGCTTCACTGTCTACATGGGAATGGTTATCTGCTTGCAGCTTGCGTTGTATTGAGGTTACTAAAGTTGCATTCCTTCTTCTTAACTAAAGGGTTCAACTTCTACTTGTATGCAGCTGAGTGTTTGGAGTCCCCCTGCCACCATGTTTTTCTATATGCATGATACATTCTGCATTCTAAATAAATTGTTTTTTTTTGCTATAGGATACTGGTGGACAATCCGTTTAAGTGTTCCTGTGAAATTATGTGGATCAAGAAATTCCAAGAGACCAAGTTTTACACAGAAACTCAGGATTTATATTGCACAGATGACAACAACAAGAGGACAACCTTGCTGGATATGAAGGTCCCAAACTGCGGTAATACCCTTAACATAAACTTGCTGCTAAATTATTGTGAAGCAGGAAAAACAAACGTGCTTTTTTACAAGATACCTTTCAGGATGACAACAGTACTGCTAAAGGAAAATGTTTCAGTGGAGATATTAACCACTCAGTGGTCTTTCACCACACATGGAATAATTCTGGGAGCCTCACATGACGTTTTGGGTTTTTTTTGTTTTCCTTGATTCTTTAAGAATGTACCATTATTCAAGTGCAGGAAAACAAGACACATTATAGAAAACACACAAGAATTATAGAAAATGCATGTTCCTTTGTAAAATGAAACAGTTGTGCTTTGAAGCTCAATAGACACAAAATTTTACTCCCTTGAATTTTTTTTCCCAGGTGTTTATTGTTAATGAAATCTTTCTTTTATTTAAAAAATACTAACTGTAGTGGTAGGACCATAGGAAGAAAATTCAGAACTTCCTGCTAACAGAGACAAATTAGCAGTAGCTCTGTTCTTCACATAGATAAAACTCATCTGACTTGATTTTTAAAGGCTATGCAAAAGAGTCATAACAACCTTATTTTTGTATCATTTTGCAGCATATTGCTTTAGTTTTTATGGATCTGGAGATAGTGGGAAAATGATGTAACAAGGCCATCTCCCTAATTTTTTTGTATATATGTTTGATGCCTATATATGGTCCTGGGACAGCTGGTGAAAGGTTTCACCTGCCAGTTGAAGAGATTTTTCGTCCTCTGTGTACGAGTGACAGACGCTGGCTGTTTCTGACATGACGTGAGACCTGCTGGAGTCTGGAGTTTCCTTTGCAGAGTGGGGAGCTGGGGTGCCCAGCAGCAGGCAGGCAAAAAGGAAAGGGAGCAAGGGTATCCTCATGGAGGGCTGATTTGGACTGGGAAAGCTATAACTGAAGGTGGATAGCAGGAGGAACACAAACCGATACATTTTCTCCTTCCACCTTTGCTTGTTGAGTGTCCTTTTCTCCACTGTCTATACGGAGGCTGCGAAACACTCTGATAGCAGCTGCCAGCAAGGAACAGCCATGGAGGAGACCTGCTGCAGACCCAACATGTGTGGTGTTTAATGGCAGTAATGTTTTATGGCCATGTATCATGCTGTTGGTCTTGTGTCCAGCTTCCTGCTGGAGCTAGGGATCGTGGTGTATTCATAATAAAAATGATGCTAGTGTCTGGTGTGACCAAATAAAACCCCAACCTGTGTGAGCTGCAGGATCTGATTAACCTGAAGTGGGGGATGATACCAGACTGAGCTAAATGGCCCCAGCTGTCTGCTCCAGCTGGATGGAAGATTATTTTGCTGGGTGTGGAAGGGTCACCTGATGCACTGAAATCAGTAAGTACAAACCAGGAACTCCAGCATAGTCTTTTGTACCATTCTTGGCTGGCACATTGAGAAGGTACTAGGTAGCTGGGATTTTCCTTTGAAAACTTGTGATGTTAAATACCTAGAATTAAACTAATGAGACATTATTTCATTCTTCTGAGTTCTTGACTATCTGTAGTCACAACAGACTTGTCTCTGACTCTTGATGCTGTGTACGTGCATGTGTGTACATCCTGTGGGCATACATCCACACATCCTGTGGGCATATCTGGACTAAAATGCTTGCCGTAACAAGGGAAGGTGGTACTTCCAACTAGAGGAGGAAGAGGAGGAGAAAAGGTGAATATGTGCAGCATTCAGATTGGAATTTGCAGTATGTGGAATTTGCATATGGGAAACATGCATTTTGCTGAAGATCTGTGTGGATGTCCGCACATGCCTGCACATTATTTATGTTAGTTTAGAGGGTCCAAATATCACAAAACTTGATTTATATTAGTTTATGTGAGTTTATAGGATCCAAGTATCACGAAACTTTGTTAGTTTATGTTATTTTACAGGGTCCAAATATCACAAAACTTTACATAATTGGGTTAGGGTTTTTTTTTTTTTCTTTTCTTTTAGTGAGTCTTTCCCCTTGATGTACCTTTTTCCAAAAGAACCAATGCAGGGCATAGGTTTTTTAAAAAGATGACAACACAGCCTTATCTTAGGCACAGAACAGAGAATCTCAGGTGAAGGGGAATGACTGTCTTGGTGAGCATGGGTGTTGCAAAAGGAGTGGTTTAGGTCAGGTCGCTTAAAGAATTACCATCAAAGAGCATGAGTGAAATAGGTTTAGCATGAATTTGTGGAAATGCGATTGCACAAGATTTGATGGCAGTGTTCACTCTGTTACTTATTATATATGAAGTAAATGCATAGATATAAATTGAATTGAAATCATGTCAGAATAGAGCTGGAAATAGTTTTTAAAGATCAAAGGCATAAAAGGGTAAAGGAGATCCTTCCATTGAGTCACAAGTTTTAGAGTGGACCTCTTTGCTTTTTAAACTCTTACAGAGTTTAGGCGCGGCTAGGTTCAGTCTGAGTCTCAGAATTTGACAATGATTTGTATCTAAGGGGGGGGGGGGGTAGGGGGGGGGCGGAGGGATGGAGGGGATGGAGGAGGAGAGATAGAATTTTTTCACAATTGAAGATTATCCATAGGATTTTAGGAGCAAAGCAAATCAATAAGATTTGTTTTAAATCACAAAAATAACCTACCTACTTCAAGCTTGCAATGCATATTATGACAAAGGTATATAAGATAAAATTCATACCTAATGCCTTTTGCATTCCTCAGTGGTCAAAAGGTTGAGTCTTGAGGGTATCAGCCCAGGCCCCGTCACTGGCTTTCTGCAGTGGTCCTCTGAGCATCACAGACATGGGAGTTTGCGAGCTCTGAGCGGTGTCCCGCTCAGAGGAAGATGCTGGTTGCACCTGCGGTCTAGGAGAGCTCAGAAGGGTCTCACTTTAGGACCCCTGTTTATAAGGCTGTGAATTGATTGACTTTAGTCATCAGTAAATTTCCATCTCAGCCGCAAACTGAGTTGGTAACTTTTCAAAAATTCCAAGAACAATGTTGTTCCACTGGGGTTATCACTCAGGCTACAGTCTGGGCAGGAGCATTCTGGGGTTGTCAGGGAATAACTGATTGTCTGCATTCTCGTTCCCTGCTCCGGTACAGACAGTGCCATTCTGCCATTCTCTGCCTTAGCTGAGTGAGAGTTATCGGTACGGTCAAGGAGTGATAAAGTGCCAACCCATCACTTAAGACGCAATGAGGCCTGGTCAGCAGCTCCCAGGGTTGTAGAGCAGCCTAGAGAAGGGGGAGAACTGCACCACCATGATGGGCTGTGTTCTAGAAGACACCTGAAAGATCTAATGTGTGTCTCTTGCTTTTGGTAGCTCTGCAGATCTTTTTCTGTGTTTAAAAGACAAGGCAATTAAAAAAACTGTCCACTGATGAAGCTGGTTTATTTCATTTCCAGAACTTTCTGAGAGGCTAATTAGTAGAACTGAAGTAGAAGAATAATTCAGCTTTTTACATATGTGAACTTTGTTTCCTGTGAACTACATGACCTTTTAAGCTCCTTTTGATGTCAGGAGAAATTTTGGGGCATGCAGGCCTTTGCATTTTGTTAATAAAACATTTTGTAGTTTTCTCTGCTAATGAAATGGTTTCATCCCATCTCTCTGGTTTGTTAATTTTTTTCAGTCTAGGAACTAAGCAAACACGCTCTCTCCTTTGTGTGTAGGTGTTATTAATGTCTTCATAATATTATAGGAAGTGGCCTGTACAGTATGTGGTTAATCTCTTGGTAGCAGGGCATTTTGCTACTGTGTGCTGTTAATAAACGTCTTGCTGGGAAGAGAACGCTGTGGTTTCTTGATCATAAGACTTTGGTTGGTAGATAATTGATGTGAAAATTAGCAAAGTTCTGCGGTACTTAATGTTTATATGGTGGAAGTGTTTATTAATGTGCTGATTAAAGGTTGGTTGAAATTTAGATGCCATCAACTCTGTGATTTCTTTTCTTGAGGTTTAAAGTCAGGCATGCTTACTATCTAGATCCTTTCCAGCTGCAATATCAGAAGTGTCAATCAGTTATGTTGTTTGCAGAATTATTTTTTCAACTGCATTTGAAATGTATTTATGTATGATGAAAATTTTCAGGTTCTTTTAACTTTTAAATTCATGCTTAATTACTATGTCAAAGGTTTTTAAGTTGCATCTACCGCAGTAGTAGTAGTGGAGCATTCTGTGGAGGGGAATGGTGGTGTTGAGTTTTGCCATCTTTACGGCATTTGCTGGCTGTTTATACAATGTGGACAGCATCACCACTTAAGCCATCGTCTTTATTTTTTGTTGCTTCTGTCTGATAAATAGCATTAGAAAACCAAGGAGAGCTAAATAAGTAAGCACTCTGTTCTTGCTGCTTCTGTGAGCTCTGGTGGCAATTGCCAGCAGTGTATTAAGCCCTTGGAAGCAAGGCATGTCCTATGCCTGGGGTAAGGTCACTCCAAAGACCGTCGGCTTGCAGATCACCTGGAGCTCAGTGAATGCCAAGGAGGCAAGACCATGTCTTTGGGACAGGTTATTAAGGTATTGGTTGCTCCTTCTGGTAGGCATTCAGTTACTCATCTGCTATTGTTGAACTTACTGATACTCCAAGTCTTTTTACTTGTGGTGTCTTTGGGAGAGGCCTGGCTTCTACAGCTGTCTCTGCAGCCCTGTATGGATTTTTTCTTGCTCAGGGTCTCAATCTGACCGTATCTGGCCAATTTAGTTATCCAGATTGTTTTATATACGCTGGTGTGGTGCTTGATCTGGCTTTCAGTTTTGCTTACTGCCCTAATTTTGTATGCTTATTTATCACATACCATTTCAGCAGATGTCTTCTTTCTTGTCATTGGTCATGCATGCTAGGTAAAATCTACTGAACAAAGTGGCAAATTAGTTCCATGTATGAATTTTTTGTACATATAGCAAAAGTATGTTCAGACTGGCTGTCTGTTTACACATGCAGCTAGTCAGCAGAAGTGTTGTCTGATCTGAGAGCTATGGGACTTCATGAATGCTGACATCTGTCTGTCTTTTGCCTTGTGCGTGAAATACTGTCGTGTTGCTTTTAGTATAGCTTTTTGTGTGTGACTGACAAAATTTTGGAAGTTGTTGTAATGTAGAGTTACCATCTGGAAAGATGGGTTGCCCATTTCTTGCTCAGTTGGGAAAGACATGAATTTTTACAGGCAGTTGTTCAGATGACTACAAATGGACTGGACTGGATCTGGCTGCATTTCAGCCTCTTCCCGAGGCTCTTTCTCACTCTTTCTGATGATTGATTTTTGTCTTAGAGGTAAATAAGTAAATGCTAATACCAAACTGGAGGCAGGTGGTTGTAAATTCTAAGGGGGGAAAGGCAAACTGAAGGATTGACATGTTTATTTTTTTGAATTTGCAGAAAACATTTGTAGTATTAGTGAGTCAATAAAATAAGCATTAGATCTTATACAATCACAGTATAATGCAGTGTAAAACCACAAGCAAAGGCATAATCTAGTGGGTGTTGACATTTTTTTCCATTATCAGCCAGACTTCACAGATAAGACTATCAGAAGGAGAACATTACAGGCAGAATGAAGTGAGTTTAAAAAAAGCATTAAACATTCTTCGTGTTTACCTTTGAGAATATTCATGGGCTTTCTAGCCTGCGTTGTTTATTTTGGCTCAAGAACTAGATGTTTTGCATGATGTATGGTGGCAAACTGTTCTTATTTTCTCTGTAAGAGTTTTAATTCTTATCTGTGATCATAGGTTTCATGAAAAATGTTTCTTTATGAGAGTTTTGACAGTAATGGGGTTTCACTGCTGCTCCAAAATTGTTAGAATTTTCCAAACTTAATTAAAACAATTTTCATTATTCCAGCTTCTAAGTAAAAATAACCAATCATTTATGGGTATTTGAAAAGGCAACGATTTCATTTTCAAAGACATGTATATAACTTCCTTGTGAGCATGGAAACAGCAACTTTCATACAGATGTCTATACATATGATAAATAAATCAGGGCTTGTGAATGACAGTTGAGTGTATGTGATGTATGCGAATGTCTCATATTTTTAAAAAACAGAATTCTTTTATAATTCTGATTGAGTTTCTTTAATTTGGTTATTTTAAATTTTATGTTTGCTTAAATTTAAAATTGCTTTGGTTTGAATGAAGCAGGTTTTTATTAAAAAGCAGGTTAGAAATAGAAAGAAGTAAGGCACTATCTAAGGGAAAGAAATGAATCTTGATCACTCAGGTATTGTTCCTGAACACTGTGTGTTGCACAGGTTTGCAGAGGCACTCTCTGTGCCTGACTTGACACATCTGCTTAAGTGTGAGTACTGATATACTGAGGGAGAACAACTATGTGACTTGGCTGGTGATATTCTTACTTTGCTCTTATGATGTAAGTAGGTGAAGACTGATGACTAGGTAACTGTATCCTGAAGTCTAAATAAATTATTTTTTTAACTTTCAAAGTAAGGACATTTCATGAAGGCATCCTTTCAGCCATATAGGTGGTATATGGTATACTTGGTATCAAGAGTGAAACCCATCGAGTGTGTCTGTTTCAGGATTACATGTTTACCACATTGCAGTTTTTGATAGGTCAGTGTTATTTTCAGTGTTTCCTGGGCACACATTAAATTTCCCAGATAAAGATACAGGAACTGCAACTGCATTACATGCAGTGGGTGAATAAGAAACCATTTGTTAGAGGTTTGCATAAGCTAGTTTAGGCCTCATTAACTTACATTTTAAAGGCAGTTTAGCTTTTGGTTCATCTGTTAAGTTTGTGGCTACTGTATTCAGCCCAACTGCACTCAATGTATTTGGCTTTGTCTTGAAAGTTGTGGATAAACTGAAGCTTAAATACCAGTTAAGAACAGTTTCTCTAGATGTAATTTAATTTCCTTAAACCTTCGGGGAATTTGAAAGAAAGCAGGACTGGGTACCTTCAGGAGACTGCTAGCAAGGGAAGTCTCGATAAGGTTGATAACCTCTATAGAAACACATAATCTGCAAATTTTTGCAGACAAACTTTTGATATTAATACCAGGGACGAGGTCAATTATACGGTTCAAGTACTGCAAGATACTTTCTTATTCAGCACCTTCCTACTAGAACCCAGGTCCAGCCTTTCAAGAAAGGTCCTGGGCAGAAGGTAGGGACCTGGTGTAAACCTTGGAAACGTAAGTCCTTCATCTGGTTTGAAATGTCAGCAGCAACCTTCAAAGCTTCTGTACAGGTTGACTGCAGAAGACAGCTCGCTGTCCAAGTAAATTTGTTCTGGTGCACTGCTGTTCATAGTTTTTGCCTGCACGGCATTCATGACGGCATTTGAAGCCCTGGATGGGATGACAGGTCTGTGGAGGCTGTGTTTGTTGCTGTAATCATGAAGATGACTTAGCAACTTATGTGGTCTTTGCTGCAGCAACACTAGCTCTACTTACAGAAGTTTGCTTCTAGTGATAATTTCAGTCAAGCAGGGAGTGATGGAGTGTTTAAAGGCAAAATAAGGGTGTATTGGCTCTGGGAAAGTGTACTTTGAAGACTCATCATCTTCCAGGAGGGGCTGTACTTGGTTAATTATTTTCTGTAAAGTTTCCCAGATGAATATGACAATCAGGCGTGTCATGATTGGAGGCAGATTTCTTTTAGTATTTAAAATATTTGGGTGGTTCAGGGAGCTGCCACATCACTCGTGTTTTCCGACAGAAAGACGTTTCTCCATAGACTTAATGAGGTGGGTGTTGTGAGTATCAGATCTGGCACAGTAAGAAAATGAGAGTTGGACTCCTGAGAAGGTATGCTGAAGCGACAAGCACATCTAGCAAGAAGAGGTTCTGAAATGAGCTTGTTCAGTCTGTGTATGCCTTCCAACTGCTCATTAGGAAATGCTGAAGGCATGGGAAAGTCCTAAATTCTGGTCTGAATGACTCTTCTCAGGGCTTTGGCAAGGAACATCTACATTTGGACTCAGTCTCTCCCAACGGTAGGAATTCAGGGCTTTCCTTTCAAGGTGGCTTAACAAGAGCTGCTCTTTTTGTTTGTTTGTTTGTTGTTGTTATATTAAAAAAATAGTGGCTACAGGAGGAGATTTTGTTGTCCTTCCCTGGATTCAAGTTCAGTTCAGGAATATAATCTACACCTTTGGGGACAGCATCCTCACCACCAACTTGTAGAGTGTTTGACACTATTTGAGCTTAACCCTGTCAGACCTGTGCAAAATACCATGGTCACTGTGGAAAACACCCATCAGGTTTTGCTGTGCCACATGGCGAGCATATCTCTATTCAGTGGATAGTACTGACTGGTGATTAGAGCAGAGAAATGAGAAGTTGTGGGCCTCTCTTTTGTGTAGCTGAAGACAAAAGTGATCTTTGGGCTCTAGAAAAAAAAAGACATGACAAATGATAATTTTTGAAATGTTCTTAATTTCTGCTACTCCTGTATTTTATTTGCCTAACATTTTTTTTATGTTCATTGGTATGGCTGTGGTTGTCATCTTCTAATAACTTCTGAGTTTTCTCTAATTATCTCTATGTACTAAGCATTTTGATTATGTAGTTGTGATACAACAGAAAATGGAAACAATTATTTATGTTTATTGAATTCATGTTTTGCATGTGAACTTTTGGGGTATCCTCTTTGCAGTGCTCTAAAGATGCAGCCAGGCTGATTTTTGGCCCTGTCATTCTGTAGACTTTGGTGGAAACATGCCCGCTTACTCCATGGCTGAAATCTGGCTCAGAGCTTGTTGGCTGCAGACAGTTGCTAAGTGGAACACAGGAGGTGCAGCACATATCCAACAGCTCCTAGCTTTATAGCTAGAATTACTGGAAAGTTTTTTGCTTTATTTTTTTAAAGCCATAAAAGCCCGCAGGAAAAGACCTTTGGAATTTGTAAACATTTCTGTATTTTCAAACAACGCAGAATTTTAATAGAATGATGTAAGAAAACTGTGGGGTTTTTTTTACATTGATACAACCTGTTCAAAGCCAGTAAGACCTCTGAAATTTGCAGATCCATATGCACAGTTCTTAGCAAATTGCATTGTCAACCATCCTGTTTTCAGGCTCCAGACAGTACAAGTAGTGGGTGTTACCAAGCTGTACTGTAGTGCTGTAATTAGTTGTATGTTTTCTCTCTAGAGAGAAAAAGCAAAACCAAGGGAGCCAAGAACCTGGGGCTGTATGAAAACCTTATGTGAGGCAAGCAGACTGGATTTGAGCCCCTGATCTTACGAATTACAGGAGATATTTTATAAATTAGCAGTTCTGGTAGTCTGCATTTCATGCAGACAAACCAAACATGGTTCAGTTTGATAGATGGTTCCTGGCTCATTATTAATTTAATCATTCTGGGTCTGATACTTTTATTAAAAATATGATTAAAGATTTCAGATAAGGATTAGAATGACCTTATGAAAATTCAGATGCAGTTTTGAGAAAAAAAGATGATGATTTTTTTTGGTAACTGTTTGTTCTTATTACAGAATGGATTGATCTGCAAAAGTATGGCAAGCAAAAAAGGGATATCATGGGCCACATTGAAAACCGTTTAGTGACACTGCATCATGCCTGGGAATTAAGTCAACAGGCTGTTGAAAATCAGGGGCTTAGCATGCAAAGAGTGGTACAAATTAATGCAATATTTGGTTTATGGTATTCTTTCAGGTGCTCATTTCTTCATCATGTCATTTCTTAGGTATTAGTGAGGCTAATTGACCATACTGAGAGAAATTTTTGGTGAAGGTTTTTGAGCAACTGAACAAATCCCAGAACAGATGAAAGCTGAAGCTGAAAAAGTCAATCTGGAAATAATTTTGTAAAATTTTTTGTGACTGTGAAGATAGTTAACCAGTGAAACAACATCTTGGGTGTAATGTTGGATTTGTTTGTCCTAGCTTAAGACCTTCTTCTAAAAGTTGCTACAGTATACTGGCTAGAGCTTTAGCTTGGTGCTGAAGGTTGAGTTACAGACTACAGAGTTTGTATTAATACCCAGTTATTTCTTAATTTGGTCATATCCTTTCTTAGATTTACAGTGACAGTCTGGCTCTATCAAGCCCAGTGTAAGTTTTCTGTACAAAGCAGTAAGTAGCAGCATGAAAACTTCGAAAAAAGCCCTCTAGGAATTTAGACACATTCTTTTTATTAATTTCCATTGACAGTTATGTAGCCAAATGCTGTAATAACCTTTGAAAATTTCATCCAAAGTATTTGGTTTTGTGATTGCTGAAGTCCCAGCTGTGCACAGTGCAGATTATGAGTCATTCCATAGAGGTGCTTGACAGTTTCACTGTCTGATGGCCTCAGGCCATTGGTTTACACTAATGGTGGTCTGTGAAGGTAAATAGCACGCCCCCTTACTTAAGGGAGGGTTTGTTCCTTCGGAAGCATGAGATGATATTTGGAGAGACTCAACTGACATAAATGAGTTCCTCCTGCTTGTCTCGGTTGTGTCCGGCTGTGCTGAAGTGAGGGAAGTGACTGCTTACTCTGATCCAAGAACTGCCTGTTTCTAGGAACAGTGTTATCAGTTTGAATACGAGAACAGATATTATGTATTTGGTGAAATAACATAGCTGTTATATACCCATACATAATGAAACACATGGATTCTAGTGTGTGCTTTTCATCTATGGAACTACCTAACTCTCTACATTACAGTTCAAATTTTTCAGTAGCAAGTTCCATCCTCCCATTTTTGTAGAGATTGAAAAGCTTTGGATAGATTATTGAGAAGAACGGGGACTTGCGAAAACAAAAAACAGTGGTCTTAAGGAGATAATTCAGAAACTCTCTTTTCTCTGTCCCATCAGAACAGGAGAACACTCAATGAATTTGAGTGTTACAGGGAAATTTCAGAACTTGTAAAAGGGAGTTGTTCTTGTGTATGGCCTGGACAGCACGCCTGTGAAACTCATTGCTGCAGAAGGCTATTAAGGACAAGAATACAGCAAGCTTAAGGAAATCTGATACTAGCAGGGTTATTACTGGTATCTAGAATTACAATTATTAATGCTGTCAAATTTTGAATGAGATACTGTGTTTTGAGCTTTGGGGCACAGGGTAATCTCTATCTGACATATCAAGATGAGACTTGTGGAAAGATGATGTCATGTCTACCTTGTATGGGCTCTTATACTACAACCTAAATTTACTATGCTGGCAGTTTACAAAAGTGTTTGAAGCTGTGTCTGATTGCTTGTATCAATGACTGTATACAAAGTCCTTTAAAATGTACATCCATATCAACAGAAGTGATAGTCATCTAAGACACTGTATTTATCCAAATTAAGTCAGAAGTAAATACAGCATGGTTGGATATCTTTGTAGTTGTGTAGGTGTCAAAATGCTACTGACTTGTATAAATGGTCTCGCACTACACTGAGCATACATACTGAGCATATGTGTCCATTAGGGTGCATTGTGTTTTTTTAAACAGTTATTTTTCAGCACACAAGTTTTGCCGCTTAGTCTCATTGCTTTATTTGTAAGCTCAGTATCACATTTTCTAGATATGAGCTCTTATGCTACTATCTGCTTTTCCCAAGCAGAGCTATCTTTCAGGTACTGAGTATTCTGCTGTGGAGCAGTCTGGGTGCCACTGAAAATAAAAGCCAAAATGACTTTGCAGTTGGCGTTCACTAACTCAAGATATCCAACCAGAAAAAATTAACCCAAAGGCCACCCACTTCTTATGACTGGAGTGAAGGAAAACACACACAATAATGTGATTACTCCTATTCTGCTCTGTTCTGTTCTATTCTGGTTCTGTTTCTGGTTCTATTCTGTTCTGTTCGTTTCTGGTTCTATTCTGTTCTATTCTACTCACACTTTTTTGCAGCAATATTTTCTACTGCGTCTTGCAACTGGATTTTAGTATAACCAGGAATCTATGGAGTAATAAGCACGATTATTTTGTAACCTTCTGGCAGGATACAAGCATGTTGTAGCTGTTTCCCTCAGACATAAACGTGACATGTGCAGACTTTTGCAAATAAACAGAACTAGATGTAATTCTGGATGAGAACCAGAACCAATATTGGAGGACTTAAATTTCAGTTGCCTATCCTGTAAAAAAACACACTGCAGAAGAAGTTGTCTCAGAACTTAACAGCTATAAAAGGAGGGCTTTAAGGGACCAACATTGTCTATTTTTGCTTGTATAAGAGGTTTCATTTGAAATGATGTTTTAGTAGGAACAGTGCAGGCTTGCACAGTGAAACACTAATCTGTCATGTAGAGTCATGTAGACATTGTCCCAAATGCTAGGGCCAGGAAGAAGTGGGGAGCTTTAATCTCTTTACATGTTCAGGTCTGGCAAAACTAGTTGGAATAGTTTTGAGAGGTGGCGTGGAAATGTAACTTTATAAAGCAAATGATCTCATTACTTCTCTCCTTGTTCCCTAACCAGTATAATTAATATCCAAATGTTCCCTAAGATTAGTTTTATTTCCTGCTCAGCTAGTTGACAGACACTGCTGAGATTTGAATTCACAGCAGGCAAGAGCAGATGGCTACCTTTGCTAACAGATTACTGCATTAAGGCGTACAAACTGTCCAGCTCTGTCTCAATAAACTTCAACATATGATTTATAAAGTGAACATAATAGAAGAAATCCATGATGCCTATAATGGGAATCATATTACAGCACTACTTAAAGCACTGGGAGAATTGCCTAAGCAGTTATTGTATACTTGTGCTGATCTTCATAGCTTATTAGGTAAGAAAACATTGCCTAGAAAATTATTTGTCTTCTCTTCCATATTACTTCCTTTCATTTATTTTTTTTTTATTAAACTAATCAAACTGAACAGGACATTTCCAGTACATATAGCTTTTATTGAAGTTCTAGCAGACATACTAATGTGTTCACACTGATTTGATGATTAATTGTTTGTATGGGACTTTTTATGTAAGCAAAAAGTCTCTGCTAAACTTCTACGCCTGCAAATTGATGATGAAACTACTGTACTCTTAACTAAAAAACAACAAAACAAACTAAAGCGAAAAAGAGAACACTTGTTTCAGGAAAATAAAAGTCATTGCAAGGTCGCGCATACGTATACAGCACAGCAGATAAGCTTCATTATTTGAGATGATAAATTGTAAGTAAAACTTGCCTGGAACAGTTAATGAGAAATACATCGTAAGGGAGGCCAAGGCTTTTTACAGAGCGCCAAAAGGTGGCACAGTATCTTTTAAGAAGGATATTTCTAGCATGTTGCACAATTATTTGCTATGTAAATAAATATGAAATGTGAGGTCCACTGTGCCTGAAATCTATTGATATTGCTGGCAGTATTTTTGAAGAGGATCAGTTTATAATTCCTTGTGTTTTTGTAAGCATTCTGCATATACTTACTCTTCCAGAAGTTCCCATTGCTTTGGGTACTGAAGAACGAGATACAGTGATTTATAGCTCTGTGAGATGGAGGGGGAGTCCCGATTCTTGCAAAATCTGGGCTTTTTTCCTGGTGAATGATACCATCTCACTGCTTTTCTGCTTTCCTGAGGGCAATAAAGTCTGCTGAGGTGCCTTGGATAGCAGCTCTGTGCAGTTGCTGACTCTCTCTTCTGCCCTTTCCTCTGGTTTGGTCTGGTCAGTGCTCTGTTTCCCTCACTTAGTACTCGAGGGACTCACTTAGACTGCTGCCTCTGAGGTGTGTCTGTGTGTGAGAGGCAAGGCTGCAGTCTTTTGCATGATACTGGGAGCTGATGGGATTTTCCTGTTAGCGTTGTGGAGAGCAGTGGGGATGCTGCAGTGTCAATGCATGGAAAATAGAGGTTGCTTTGCAGCTGTTACAGACAGGCAGATTAAATTTCCTATCGTAAAGAATAAGGGAAGGTGTTTTTTTATTTATTTTGAAATTATAAACTGAAGTTGCCCTAAATTCTGTTTGCCCACCTGAAACATTTCCGTATATAATTAATGTATTTCCACATGCAGTAATGTGTGCTTAGGATGTGAAGTGGAGGAGGTGCAGGAAAATACAGTTACATAGTAGCTTAAAGATTGTAGTTACATGTTTCCAAAGATGCTGTTTGTACTCCCTGACTGAATAGCAACTGATCACAGTGAATACCTGATTTAGTGGTGGTTTTGCTTGCATTTATACAGCTTGTTTAGAATTGAGTGGTGTCTATTTCTGTCAAATACAAATGCACGCGTTCTTTTGTTGTTGTTGTTGTTGTTTCTGTTGTAGACTTGCCCTCAGCAAACTTAAGCAATTACAACATCACCGTGGTGGAAGGAAAGAGCATCACATTGTACTGTGATACTACTGGAAGGCCTCCCCCTAATGTGTCCTGGGTGCTCACTAATCTTGTTTCAAACCATGAGGTAAGTTTCATATTCAAGTATGTGACAATTCAGAGACATGAAAAGCCTGCTGAAGTATGGAATAAAGGTTCATGTCCAGCTTTAGTTAACTTTTATTAAAAAGATAAAACAGAAAGTTAATGTTGGAATTACATTTGATTTCCTGTTACTTTCAGTCCAGGGTGACTGCTGCAGTGCTTTTGGAGAGTGGCAGAAATTCACTCCTCAGACCCGGATTTGCACTCTGGTTTTTGGTTGTCTCACTTGTAAATGAGAGTGCTGTAAATTTTTGGAAGTAATGTGGTGAATTAGGATACAGAAACACAAGTGTCTTTTTATTATCACTGATATTTGTATACAGAGAATAAATCTAATCTGCCGTAATTATGAAAAAAGGTAATTTTATTATATGACTCTTAATTTTTGTTATGTGTCTCTAATTTTACTATATTTTTAAGCCAAAAGCTTGATGTGCTGGAATTTGGTTGTAAATATTCTGTGGCTTGTTGAAATTTCCTTCAACAAACAAGGCAACAACAGGAAGCCTGGGAAATTGAAGTGAAGGTTTTACTAAAAAAGAATGGCAGTATTTTTAATGAAATATGAAGATGCTTCTCAATAAAATCATCTAGGCAGGGAGAATTTTGTTCTCTGAGATCTTTATATTTATCCTTACTTTAGACTGTGCACACTGGAGATAGAATGATTCTTTCTGATGGAAGTGTCGTCGAGGAGAGGCATATAAGCATATCTTAACATGCAGCTGCTGACCTCTTGAATTGCCATTCAAGTGGACAAGACCCTCTGTTATTTACAATTTGATGGCATTTGCTTGCTTTCCTACATTCATGATGGTGCAGACTGCCTAAAGCTTCTTGGTCTATACAAAGTGCAGGATGTGTACTTCCAAAACTGTTCCTGCAGTGTGGAAGAGACAGGACATCTGGGGTTTCATAATCTTTTTACTTTCTTCCTTGAGATCATTATAGTGGATCTGTATAGAACTCAACTAGCCTGTCTTTCAGCTCTCATAAATAAGAGCTTTGCAGAACTATAGTTTTATTTTTAAAATTTTCTCTAATCTACCCAAAGGCATCAGTTGTCATTAAGAACAAGAAATTAAAAGTTTGGGGAACATATGCCAAGTTGTGGTCTTTCTTTTTCCTTTTCCACCCCCTGTCGTGTCCCCCCCCCCCCCCCCCCCCCCCCCAGTTACAAGACAAAATAAATGTGGGATGCTGTTCAAAAAGTGAGATCACATCATTTTTTTTACCCTCCTATCTTTGAAATGCCATGGTCAGTTTGCTTCAAGTTTTCCAGAAGTGTTCTGTCCTGGCATAACTTCATCATGAGATTGCATAGGGTATCATCATACAGGCTAGCTACAACCGTAGCCATGGAGCACAGCAGTCTTTTCAGTAGCAGAAGAATGAGTGCCTTTTAAACCTAATTTGCCATTCACAACTATCCTTCCTTTTTCTGTAAGTGTTGTTTTTGGTTTCCTTTCTTTCATTTCCATATCTCAGTTTCTGCCTCCCTTTTCTTCACCTCTTATGCTGCTTTTGCCTGTTTTCTCTCTTTCCTGTTTTACAAAGATGTTGACAAAAGTTAAAACTAAATTCTAGTCCTGCAAAACTAACTGTATGTTCCCATTTTCTATGCTGCTGTATAATCTGATGGATGTTGGTTAGATTTTTCTGGCTCTAGATTTCAGCCCTGACCTCGTGACTGAGACCCACTGGTTTCAGTCCAGCTTTGAGCACCGCTCACCTCTGAGTTGTACATAGAGAAATGTGTAATGGGTTTTTGCTTCTCCACTCATCTTCCCTAGTGTCACACTGAAATCAGTGGCATTTAACTTAAGTGGAGTTAAGATGTCATCTTGAAGTTCAAAATTCTAGTAGCTCATGACTGTATGCAGGAGTGTTCCCGTGTGTCCCTGTTGACTGCCATTGAAAGCCACTGTGGTTTTACAGTTGCAGTGTGTTATTTGTTTGTGTTCTGTGAAGCACTGAAGTGTATGTGTGCACTAAGAAAAGTACCTCAAAAGTAGTTTTTAAAAATGATCTCAATTATTGTCTATTTTCTGAATGTGTTTTGGTTCCTTTCCTATTTAATAAAAGTCTTACATTTTATGAAAAATTCAAGTATGGAAATAGTAATTATCTGGAGATCGTATGAAGGGCCTGATTTAAGAAAACCATAGTCTTTAACAACTAGCTTTATTTGCTTTATTCAGTGTTTCATAGCTGCATATTCAATACGGTATTTAAGGCTGTAAATAGGCACTGATCTTTCTAAGGGTCATAAGAATCAAGATTTTTAAGAATTCTAATTCTAACCTTAATTAGATGGTGCTTAAACACATAAAATAGTACTTGGGCAGTAGTTTAGGGTAGCGCAAGGTACGTAACTTCTTGTGGAAGGTTTCATGAGAAGAAGTTTTCAAAAGGAGTTTAGCCAAGAAGGAGGGAGAAGGCATGTTGTCAAGGTAGAGTAGAGCTCAGAAAGCAGCAGTGGAAGTGATGTCAAGGGTAAGTTTAAAGGAAAGAGGCAAAAGGAGGAGTAAAGCAAGGTTTGAACAGAATATAGGAGTGAAGAGAAAGTTCAAGGGAAGCAGAAACAGACCACAGAAATCAACTATGAAGTTGAAGAGAGAGATGAGCAAGAGTATGGGCAGAGAGAGAAGGACATTTGTGTAGAGGGGAAGAAGTGTTTAAAAAAAGGTAGAAACTGAAGGTGAAAGGAGAGAAAAATGGTTGAGTGTAGTGTTTGTAGCAGGACTTTTGGAGTTTTGAATCCACTGCCACTGTGGTTGTGTAGGTGTTTTGCGTCTGGATAAAACACTTAGGTCTTTGATTAGTCATGGACTGATACAGCTGGAGAAGGAAGAGAAAAAGAAAAGTGCCATTTAGCTGCGGACAATGATTTCCTCCCTCTCTCTGGTTTTTAATGCTGTCGTTGACACATATATGTTTTTCTGATTGCTTGTAGAGTGACACAAGTAAGAACCCGGCTTCACTAACCATAAAGAACGTTTCGTCCATGGACAGTGGACTGTGGATTTCCTGTGTAGCAGAGAACATTGTGGGAGAGGACCAAGCCTCTGCTGAGCTCACGGTATTCTGTACGTACGCAGGCTTCCATACAGTTCCCGAGGCCAAACTGCATTGGCAGCGACTGTTTTGGGTATAGATATTTTTTGGGCATGCAGGCTGTTGAAACAAAACCCATCAAGGCATGTGAACTATCTGCTGCAGTTAGTGCAGGGAGTAGCCCAACCAGCAGTTGTATTTATCTTTCTCAGTCCTGTGTTCCGCAAAAAAAAAAATGTATTTCTAAATGCTTTATCTTCCTGTTAGAAAAATCTGTTAGTAAAGGTTTGAAACCCAAAATACTCAATGGCACTGTCAGCGTGGGAAGGTTTGTAATGGTGTGTGTGTACCTACATACTCTCTTAGGAATTGAAAAGTGTGAACGCATCAAAAAGCTCACAGAATTAATTGTAAGAGACTGCAAATGTTTAAGATTTTATTATCTGAAGCAGCAACTGCTTTCTTCAAAAAATAAAAATAACACACTTGCAACATTCATACTGCCAGATGTAAATTTATTTGTCATAGCTTTGAATAATATACATATTTGTTAGGGCCAAGGAAGGGGGAAGGGACATATAAGTGTAGAAGCACTGGCTTCTTAGATCTGAGCTCCAGCCTGAATTCATTTTATGTGAACTAGACAGCATGTTTTCACAAGTTGCAATCCTCTGTTTAATTGAAGATGGGAATGGAACTCTTTGTAGATGGCAAACTTTGTTCAGCATGTGCTCATGACAGAGTAAACTGGAAGAATCACTGTAGATGCAGGATTGTAGGTTGAAATTGGTTGTGTAATAGCTATGGGAAGGAACATAAACTAGAAATGTTTGAACAGTCTAAATGAGATTCTGAGCTTGGCACTGTTATGAGTGATAAAAGGGAGTATAACTAGATGAAATTGGATGTAGTTAGGAATAAATATCAAGGAAAATTTCCCAATAGTGAAATAATGGGCAAGGTGCTGGAGTAATCTCCTGAGGGAAACAGAACAAGTCTGTAAACTTGAGGCATTTAGCAGGTTTGAAAAAAGAATGAGAAAATGTATAGCAGAAAATCATCTTTCCCTTACAGAAGAATCCAGGGAATTAAGTCATCTGTTCTGGCTTTGATTCGGTGAAGAAAATAATCTGCAAGTTTGGATTCCTAGCTGAATATATTTCCAGTACTACTTACTTTTGGCCGAGTTTTAAATATTTTCAATACTGTCTTGATCCCTCAGCACTCCTCTGCACCATTTTTTCAGCAGATGAAAGCTAAAATTCTCTCTCTTCCTTCTCAGTGATCCAGTAACTGAATTCCCCACACCTTACAGAGTTTAAGTGATTTAACAGGTGTTCAGTCTTTGGAACTAGTTTGTTTTGTTTCTTTCTAAAGAACCTCTTCATTTTAGTTGTGAACGTAGTACCTTAAGCAGAACAGGTGGGTTCCTGTGTGAGTGTCCTCCTAATAGGTATAATTCCTACAAATAACATACTTTTGTACTGATGAATGAAAAATACTTCCCTGATAACTTTGGGCTGAGGTAGGGAAGGGAGGAAAGACGTGTTCAGAATATTCTGATGTTCTTCACTCTTTTTTCCGATATAGTTGCACCAAATATCACTTTTATTGAATCTCCAACCCCGGACCACCACTGGTGTATTCCATTCACTGTGAAAGGGAACCCTAAGCCCACATTGCAGTGGTTCTATGAAGGGGCTATACTGAATGAGTCTGAATACATCTGTACTAAAATACATGTTATCAATCAAAGTGAATACCACGGCTGCCTTCAGCTGGACAATCCTACCCACCTGAATAATGGTGCTTATACCTTACTGGCTAAGAATGAGTATGGAGAGGATGAAAAACGGGTTGATGCTCATTTCATGTCAGTGCCTGGAGATGGTGAGTATAATTTTTTATTTTTCTTTTTACGTTAGCAATTGCAAATTGATGAGACTGTGGAGAAAGTGCCTGGCCAGTTTAAGTATTTTGGAGGAAGCTTTTTATATGCCCTTTTTTTCTCTCTGAATGAATGTCTTCAGGATTAGTTGTAAAATAATATTTTTGTTGAGCATTTTCTTCTTGTTTATTGCTTCTCAAGGGAGGCCACGCTAGTGCTCTCTAAATCCTCCCTTTGATTAACCATCCTCAGTGCCAGCTAAGGCTAGTAAAAGGTTGCTGTTTCTGAAGTGTTTTCTCAAGCCTCAGTTCTGATCATGGAAAGCACTGAGTGCTAATTTAGCCACTCTGTAGGTCTTCTGCATGCATATGAATGCAACTAGGCGACGTATCCAAGGTCACAGCGGATGCCTGTGTAGCATTTAGTGCCTTACTGCAAAACCGATAGTGCGGTCCAGTGAGTTGACGATAATATGCTGTTTAGGACACCAGAGGGAGCTGGAGAGAAAGCAAGTCATCCGGAGGCAGGAGGGATGGACACTGTCTCAGGTCCTCACAGGAATTCCGATGTCCAATTCCCATTCGTTTTGGTGGAGGTTGGGCACCTACATGTCTAGGAATATCCGTGCTCAAGATGGTTGCTGTTAAATATATGCATCTTCAGTTGCTCTAAAGGCTCCACCTCAGCCCTCCTAAATGCTGTGTGAGCAGGCTAAAGGTGGACATAGACTAACTCATTTAACTGCAGGGATCACTGTGATTGATGTTCACTGTGGTTTGATCTTTTCCCACGTCTTCAAAACCATATGTGAAGTAACTGCAGAGTAAGAAGGCATACGTGTAAGCATATTGCTGCACGTGGAATAAACTCTGAGTGGACCTTGCAAGCTGGAGTGGAAATAAAGGCATGGTCGTGCATAAATAACTACATAGTCATATCTGAAAAAAATGAGCATATGTGTACCTTTGGCTTTTTAGCCATAGGATATAAATAGCCACCTTCTTTCTTGAAACAACAATGTGCAGTGCTAGCTGTAATCTGCTAAAGTTCTTGGATTCCTGTGAAGCTCTTTTTGCTGAGGATGACTTGATTATTTGAGGCTACACTGCAGCAAACACTTTTCGGGCAGAAAAAAAAAAAAAGTGAATATTTAAATTCTCTCTCCTACATTGAAGGCTACAGACAGTAAAAAATACGGCCTGTATTTAATGTTTTTCCCTGTCAGCTCAGTTTGCAGTAGGGAGAGAGATGGCAAGCCTTTTGCTTTCCCACCCTTAGAAGGAGAAGGTGCAATGCTGATACAGCCAGGCTTTATTTACTCCTGCTGTCCTTAGTGCTCCTCTCCTATTTTTTCTCTGAAGTTCTTCCTTAAATAGACTCATTACAGAAGCACACCATGGTTTCAGCTACTGGTATCCTCTAATACTGCATTATAATGGTTCAGTAAAACAGTTCACCTTATAGATGTTCTGTGTACAATGGAGGTTCTTTTACGCCCTGATTATTTAGTATGAACCTGGCTTCATTTTATTAACAGAGTAACAGTTCCTCTAACACATTTATCATCTTTTGTCTTTGATCCAAATCCCTTTTACTATTCTGTTTTACCTTTGTGCTTCTTCCTGTACACTGAAAATTTCCCAATTGTGGCCTTCTAAATCAGTAAATAGAACTGTAGGTATTCTCCAGATGAGAAAGACGGCATTACTTATTTGTTCCATCCTCTTTATACACACAAGGAATGTAAGTCTCCCAAGATAATCTGTGCTATGTTCTTTAAGCTTTTCCCAAGCTCTGTGATAGATTAAGCGTCACAAAAAGAGTATAGAGGAAAGTGGACTATGTATAGGCAGGATGTAAATGCATTAGAAAACAGTGCATGCTTAGTGGGTAGCACCAAGCCAGTCTTAAAAATTAACAACGGGGAAAATTGCTTATCTACTTAGCCTTCTCAATATTGTTTTAATTTTTTCCTATAAGAATCATGACACTGAGCTTTACATGACGACATTGTTGTCTCCTCCACTGAAGCTGTCATAAAAGCAAATGTTAACTAGAATCCTGTGTGCATTGTATTATGATTTTTGTTTTAAATTATTACTATTTAAAGCACTGTCAGGCTTTTTCAAACCCTTAAAAGGCTTTTTCAGTGCTGTCGTTACTGTGTAGTTTCTTCTTTTGGCCCACATATTGTACAATGAAGCATAAAGATTAAGGCCCACGCCCTGGTATTATATTCATTTCCATGCCTTCATGACTGAATTAAATACCAGCCCTGATGTTTTCTGGGGTGGGGTATACTCACTGAGCTTTAAACTGATTCTCTCGTTATTGGATCACTTACGGGCAAATGCTCTGAGGGTAAAAACAAAAGAAAATTAAAAAAGGAACACCTCACCTATAATTCATATGTCTATCTAAATTAAATACAACTAAGTCTGAAGCATGTTCTGTCATCAACAGTGTTATACTTCAATTTCAAAGTTTCATCAAATATGATGAAGACATGATTTGTGCTAAGATGCTCTCAACTTCGAGCATGCTACTTGCAGAACATATTTCACTGGTCCAAGGATGTGGGCGTAAAGGAGAGGAAAACATGTACCACAATGTGATTTGGATTGAGTTAATGATAACAAAGTCAATGTTGTAAATTAAGACTTTGTTTTAAATAGGAGGGCCTGGAAGAATAGATTTCATGTTCTATTAGCTAGATTTTAAACTAGCTTTAATTTGCTAAAATTCTTGGATTCCTGTGAACCTCTTCTTGCTGAGGCTGACTTCATCATTTAAGACTACACTGCAGCAAACAGTAAGCAAGAAATGTTCGTGTTTAATTCTGGAGGCTGTTCTCATAGTTGATCCAAAACAGCTAATGAACATAGGAGAGATTTTTACCAATAATGAGTATTTTTAATTAAGTTTATTCATCTACCAGCTCTCTACTCTAAAATTGAGCTGAAGGAATCCAAGTCACAAAGTACCTAGTCAAAGTAAAAGAATATATTAAATATGCCTTAGAAATAGCGTCTTGCTTGTGTGGCATAACAACATGGGGCTGTTTTGCAGAGGTATGGTTTTGGACTGAGTCTTTTGCTGCTGCTTTATTTTGAAAATGTCAACTTTATAAAGAAAGAAGCAAGCAAACCAAGTGTAGTTGATATAGTTTATAAACATGATTGAATAGGATAAGTCTCTTACTAGTTTATTTATGCAACAACCTGTTCTAACAGGGACCAAAACAACAGTGCTGTTCTGTGTTTGCCCTAAAACCAATTGTGTGTAAATGTGCAAAATGACTATGAAGTTTAATGTTAAAATAGCTTCAACTGATGCTTTGATGATCACGTAGATATGCTTTCATGTAGGGAATACTTAAACAGAAATTTGGGTTTTGTCCAGCATTTTGATTTTCACAACTTTATTTGAAGTGAAGTATTTAATTATATAAAAGGTATTTAAATGAAGTGGATGACTTCCTAGTTTATATCCCTGGCAGGAGTTAGGGTTTAAACTAATCTGATTACTGTCCCAATTCCAGTAAATAGTAATGAAAATATTGCCATTGAACTCAGGAATAAAGGCCTGGGAATCTTTTTGTTGTGTTTTCCCCCCACTCCCCTTCAGATTACAGAGGGTAAATTAGAAATACTGTCTTTCAGCAGATGGATGTTTTATGCTGGAAAAACTGAATCTGAACTTTTATGGACAGAAAACCCTTATCAGAAGTTACTTGAGGACAGATAGTACAAGCTTTCTTCACTTGTTATTTATTTCTGCAGATTGACATACAGTTCTCATGGGATCCATTAACCTATATCTCTGGATATTAGAATATATTTAAATGCAATTTAAAATAAACCAAGTTATCTGCTGCCATTCTGCAAATAGGTTGCAACTCTGTTTAGTATTTTCAGCACAGATTCTCACGCTGTTGACATAAACACAAACAATGGTGTTCTGGTTATACTTCACAGTGGCTTTATACCAATCAGTGTAATGCCACTGCTGTGGATTTACTGTATAGTACTATAAACAGAATTACGCTTTTTGAAGTTTGATTAATCTTTAGTGATTTTAGTTATCTCTTATTTCCAAACCAACAAATAGAAAGAGTAAAAATACGGAAGAGATGATTAGGAGCCTACTACATAGGCTATGCTATAAATACTTTATAGACCAAAATGAACAGTTATCTTCAAATAAAACACAGGTATCTGTCAAAGTGTGAATAGTCTAATAGTACACTAATTTCAGTGGGCGTTGTGTGCATTATACTCACATATGTGCTCAGCCTTACATATGTGCAATAATTAGAAAAAGCTGCAAATTGGAACTAGTAAAATATAAAAAAATTGTAGACTAGACAGGTATCCATTTGCTTGTGTAAAAGCTGGCTTTCAAAACATCTGACTTTTGGTAAGAGTTCTGTCTGTATCAGCTGTGCAGCTGGCTTCTTGGAAGTATCCTTTCACAAAGCAAATGAAATGCTGCTGCTTAGGTCATCGCTAGCTCTAGCCCTTAACTTGCCAGCTCACAGCTAAACTGTTTTGCTCTTACAGTGATTTAATAGCAAAATTTTTGACCAGGTAAAAGTCAGTGGTTGTTAATGCTCACTGAAGTCTGCTTCTGCTTGCATTCTACACAGGGAGAATTTTGCCCTTGATTTTTCAACAGGAATAGTTATTGTACTTATTCCAGATACGCATTGACAATGGAAAGTAGAATTTTGCCCAGTTGGGAAATATGCCTGCCTTTGCAGTTGCTGTTTCATGTGAAACTGCCCTGTGCAGTTGCTGTTTCACGTGAAACAAAATATTAACTTTTGGTATAGCTCTAAAATGGTTGTAAATGTAATCTGGTAAACAGGTACTGCTATATATTGATGTTGCTTTGCATTTCTTTAGGTAGTAATCATTATTATTGCAAATGACATGTCAACTCTTAGAACAATTCCTAAAGAAACTCTTATTCTTTCAACATTTGCAATCTATTTACAAAGCTTTTTCTTTTTTTTTTTTTTTTCTTTTTTTTTTTTTTTCTTTCTCTTTTCTCCATGTACAGGTAGTGGCCCAATTGTGGATCCAGATGTTTATGGTATATATTTGATTTCCTTTTTCTTTTCATTTAATGATAGAAATGAAGGAAAAGAAACCATTAAAAGGTTGAATGTCAGGCTCAGTTAAATTGAAATGGCACATATTATAACACAGTTCAAAAAGGTACTTTGTATTTTTGATTCTTTTCCTGCCTTATGTTATTTAAGATACATGAGGGCAATATGATGTTTTACTTATTCTGCTGCTTTTGATTCACATTAGGTGAAGCATAAATCCACTGCTGCGAATGGTTGCAGTTGATCCTGTAGGATGACAGCTGTCTGATGTAGCTTACAGGCATGAGATTTTGTGAATCTTTCGGAGGCATTTCTTGGAGAAAAAAAGAGTTCATTATTTCTGCTTATATAACTTCTTCTTTTTTTTTTTTTTTTTCCCGGGCTGATTCCATACTTCTTTTACCTCCAAAAAGGTATCCCTAATCCCACTTAAAAATGAGGTTGCCACAAGTAAGTTTTCCTGTAGGCAATTTATTTTGCTCTGTCCATGCGTACCTTCCCTTAATCTCCCTTGCATAGGCAGACCATTAACTCAGTTATATCTGAGTGTGTGCCGGAAGATTTGATGACACAAATCTTTTTTAGTTTTTAGTTTTAGATGACACTAGTTTTTTAGATAGACAAAACATCTTGGTCTGTACCTAGTGAAAACCAGCATGCACTAGAATGGTAGCTGTACAATGAAAAGCAGCTGGCTAGTTTTACACAATACTTCTGGTCAATAGGAAAGTCCATCCTAACCAACACACCTAAACACCCTGTAGCTTCCAGAATAAACTGGATCCGGCTTGGAGTACTTTTTATTCGGATGAAATGGCCCATGACTCAAGTTTTCTTTAGCTAATTTAAATGTTATTGCTTTGATTCCATTCTATGCCATTGAACTTCAGCAAATGTGCAATTTAAGCATCAATTTGGCTTTAAGTGCTTAGAAATACTGAAGGGTAGTAGCTTCTTGTCCCTTTTCTTGCCGGTTTTTGGTGGCGGGGTGGTGGTGGGGTTTGAGGGCCTGAAAGGTGCGGATGGTTTGCACAATTTCTTACATGTGTTATATAAGCTGTATGCATGAAGTGTTTTATTCTGAGCTGTTTATCAAGGTCCTGATGCCTGTTTATGGCTTTAACCATGTGAGTGCTGCGCTTCAATTGACTGGGGTAGCTTTCTGCTGACGTTCGCTTTGAGCTGTGCTAGACAATCCCAGCCGGCAAGACCTAGTCCTGATGAAAGCAGCCTTCCTTTTTATTCCTGCTTTTTCTTTCTGCTGTTTGAAACTGCTGTCTTTGATCTTTGCTTCAGTGATTCAGTGCTCGCTTTGAGAAACACTTCATAGTCCAGAGTGTTTCCCTAATTATTCCAAATTCACGAGTCCAGCTAGTGAGGTGAATAAATGAGGCCAGCTGGAGAGTGTAGGAACTGCTACACTGCTTTAGAGAGCCCCTGCCTGCATGGCCGACAGCGGGGCCCTGAGATGAGCTCCCCCCAGAGACTGAGCAGTTTTCATGACTTTTTCTCAGACTGCTCTGTCTCTATGCTAACCTCTTTGCCCACAGCTTAGGTTATGTTGGAAGGAGGATTTAGAGCACCACCCCTCCCAGAGTCTTACCTTTAAAATGCTTTTTTCAGAGCCCTGTGCTGATCGTGTAGCGAGTGTGCCTCATGTAAAGGGTCGAGGGAGCAGCAGAGGATTTGATCCTGCAGGGCAGTGGGACTTGCTGTGTCGGTCTGTTGACTATGGGTGAAGTCAGTGGGAGCTGTAAGGTGCTTCCCTGCAAGTGTCAGGGTGCTGCAGGGCTGGGGGTCCCCATGGGGGCCCATCAGGGCAGGGCCTGGCAGCCAGGCCTCTCCCACCGCCCAGCCAGGTGCGGGGCAGCTGAGGGGCCCATGGACAGACACAGCCCCAGGCGCTGAGCTGCCCTGGGGCCAAGGCCAGGCCACAAGCCCGCGGGTGGGCCTGGCTCAGCAGGGGCCATAGCCGGGCAGGGCTGGGCTGTGAGGAGACTGAGGCGGAGGTGGTGGAGGGCAGGGGACCCTGACCTCAGGTACCCCTCTGTGCAGAGCAAAGCCCTTCATAGCTGGGTTTGCTGACCTTCTGTCTGGTGCTCCGTGTGAGCTGATTTCCAAGTGTTTTTCCATTGTGTTGAGCATACAGCGGGAAACAGAAGAATGGGTGAGGTTGCAGCAGGCTGTGTGGTGCTGTGTTTGCTGTGGGGAGTCCCGGCTGCAGGGGGCACTGCCTGCTGCGAGTGCTGAGCAGTTGCTGGTGCCTCCAGCTCACCTCTGAAGCATCTCTTGGAAAAGGCACAGAGGGGACACTGTCCTGGCCCCATCGGGGAAGTAACTGAGAGAAATAAAGCGACTCACCCAGGGCTGAGCAGGAAATCAAATGCAAAGCCAGCTTCTTCAGCTCTGAGTTGATGTCTTTGTGCCATGCTGCTTCTTCTGATGTGGTTGTGAACACAAGAGAGACAGCATGCCCCACATCAGCCAGCTGCTCAGAGGACTGTGCAGTCATCCCCAGGTGCTGGTGTGACTGTGCTGTCATCTGCATCCCAGCTGCCACGCACCTTGTTTGTGAAATGGCTTCAAAATACTGCCCAGCCTCAGCTGAGATGGTGTAGTCACCAGTGGCTGCGCGAGAGCCTGTGCATGGCAGCAGAGAACCTGGCCCTGAAGCGATACAAATCCCACGTTGCCTGAGTCAAGAGGCATGACCCTGTCTGTATCAGAGGGCTCGGTGTCTATGTCGGATTTCATAGTGAAATGAGCAAGATCTGTTTAAGTCAGAATCACCCAGTTTTGGCTGGAGAGCTATTGCGCGTGTTTTCCTTGCCTGGCTCACCCATGTCAAGAGGCTTTGATGATCTGGCACTAGTTCAAATGCAAGCGCTTCATGGTTACGCAGTGGTGAATTGCAATGCAATACCAGCGTACCGACATGGCCTACTTTAGCTCTTGCCCATTTTAATATAAAAGTGCATTCAGAGGTTTCACAGACCAGACCTGAAACACTGCATAGTTCTCGTGAGTTCTTGAGGGTGTGATTTCCAGTAGCTTAGTATATACATGAGCATAAACAGAACTGCAAATAGCATCGGCTTTTGCCCATCACTGTTTATGGGTAAAATTAAGAGAAAAAAGTTTCCCTCTTCAAAGTTTATATTACAGAGCCAGAGCAGTGAAAGCTCTAAAATATTTGTTTTATATATTAGTCTTACAAAGCTACGATAAATATAGAGTTGATCAAAATATCTCTGTGAAGATACTCCCAGCTAATTGTAAAAGAAGCCCATTCTTGTGGGCTGAGATACTTGTTATAAAGTGGGCTCTGCCTGCAAATGAATGAAGCAGAAGTCTCCTCCATTGCTGTGGCAAAGCATGTAGTCATGGTGGCAGATGGTCTGCGCAACACCTTGTCCAAGTGTCCAGGCTGCTTGTGCAGGTGAGCCATTCAGGCAGAGTTTGTGCTGCGTGGGGTAAGGAGTGCTGTTCATTTGCCTCTTGCTACTGTTCAAACCTTGCTGCATTGGAAGCTGTACACGTAGAGATGCAGTGCTGAGTCAGAGAATTCAAATGGTAAAAAGACCAGGAAATTAAATTTTGTTTCTCAAAAAACCTCTGTATACTTAATACTTATTTTGGCTTGAAAGAGCCCTGTCCTTTGGCATGCGTGGTGCAGAGCCAAAATAGACATGAGCTGATTAGACAACCTGACTGTACTGACTGTAGCCAGAAGTAGCTGCATAACTTCATATAACAAAAAATCTGCAGCTTGCTGAGTGCTTTGCAGGAAGCAGATGTGCTTGTGCATGCATGAAGATCAAAAGCCCAGTGCAACTTGTTACTACTGTTGCCAGCTGAGCTCTCCAAACTGACCTTGGGAGCTGGAGGAGACAAACTCTACTGAGGTGCAGGCCCTCCTTCCCCTTGCTGAGCAGGAGCTCTGTGGTCAGAGGAGTTCCTGCCTCTGTAGTTGGTGAAAGCTATGCCTCTGTGCTCTTCTTTTGCAGTTAAAATTTCACCTGTAGGCTTATGGCACTGATTTTAAAAGAAACATGTAAAGAAATGTGCAATTAATTGCAAATTTAAATTACAATGCTGGGGTGCATTTTGTAATAGATACAGTTATTGCCCTTGTTTCTTTCTTTCTTTGCACACATTACAGTTGTAAAATCGAAATGTTATGTGTATTCCCAGATGTAACCATCAAATATATGCATTTTAAAATTTTATTTTGATACACATTTCTCTTAAGTTCATGTGTATACTATTTAATTCTTTTTATCTAATTCGAATAGTTTGTACAAGAAATCATGAACTGTAAATATATGTTCAATTTTTTAAAAAAAATATATAATTAAGCCAGGTTCATTTTTTATGGAATAGCTTTCTTGCAGACCTGTCAGTGGAATTATTTTGATAAACCAAATTAATAAAATATCTTCATAACATCTCAGACACATAATATTTTAAAGGTTTACTTGTATAACACTTTATGATGCTAAACTGTAACCTTTGTGCACACAACATTATTTTTTTTAAATGAAGTAAAAAAGCTATTTCACATTTGATAGTAATAAAACCAGCTCAGACCTCATCTGCCAAGTTCTTCTCAGCTAAACAAAAGTCCCCAAGCTAATTTCTGAGGCTGAGGCTGAATACAAGGCTGGAAGAGTTCAGTGTAGAGGGCAGTCTTTCATTTTTCATAGGAAGTAAGAACTGCATAAAAATAACTTTATGGATGGAGTTCTTATTTAACTCTACTTTTTCCAGTAGAGATACACATTATGGTGTAGATCACTTCTCCTTTCAAGTTTGTCAATCACAACACATTTGTTCAATTATCTGCCACAGGGATCCACCCCCAAAATGTTCCAGCTACATTAGTAATTACATGTTGTTTCCAAAGAGCTCAGAATCCTGAGAGTTATTAGCGGCCTTACCATCTCACAGAGCAGGAATAATAATGACAATCCTTTCCCCTCTTAAGGTTATGAAATCGTAAAAGCAACCTTTTTTTCCTTTTCTAAGAGTATGAAACCACGCCTAATGATCTTGGAGACACCACAAATAACAGTAATCAAATCACTTCTACAGATGTTTCCAACAAAGAGAATGAAGATAGCATCACTGTAAGTATATACATTGTTTCCTGATCTGTAATCTCCATGGACTTTCCGGCTATACAGCTTCCAAAACTGTGGAGATTGTAATAGGACTCTGAGCTACCAGAACACTGGAGGCATTACTGCGTTGTGATCAACACTCGGAAAAACAAGAAAATCTTTGGTACCCACTCCTGTCCTCCCCCCATTTTTTGAAAGAGTGAATCACACTTCAGTCCAAGTAAAATTACTAGTTTCATGCTTTTCCAAACAACTAATTTTTAAGCCTAAGGCCTTGCTTCTGTTTTTAGCCGAGGAGAGCAACTATTTACGAAACAGACATCCAGGGTAATCTGAAGATTGTTGAATTCCAGTCCTGAAGTCAGCTCCTCCTTACAGTGAGGATGTGCTGCAATGAACTTTCAGATTCTAATTGTATGTTTTTAAAACATAATTTCCTGTAGGTTTTTGATCAAATAATTTGCAGTAGATTAGTGTAAGTAGCTGAATTAGTGGGTCTCCTTCTTTGCTGCCTTGCCTCTCATGCTCTCGTGAACTGAACTTTTTGAAACAGTTGGCTACTCTGTTTGATATTGCACATTCCTGCATCAGTGACTCCGTAAAACAGTAGGCAATGGAGAGCATGTGTGTTAGTGAACCAGAGAGCAGATTATGAATTGGGACACTGTGCTAAAAAGCTGGGAGGGATCCTAGTCTTGCCTGATAACAGAATCAATGAATGTCTGATGTTGGAAGGGACCTCTGGAAACCCTCTGGTCCAATTCATCCTGCTTAAAACAGGGCCAGCATGGTTGCTCAGGGTTGCATCCACTTCTGTTTTTGATATCACCAGGGATGGAGACTCCACAGCCACTCCAGACAATCTGTACCAGTGTTCAGCCACCCTCACAGTAAAAATTTTTTTACTATGTGGTTTTCTTATGCTTTTTTTAATGACATGCTACTCTGCTGTAAGGGAAAGGGGTGATGTGCATTCCCTCTGACCTGACTTGAATGTGTTGGGTGTTGAAAAATTGTTCTCAGAGGTGTCTGAATCTCTGTTCTCTTCAGGATAGAAGAAACCTCAACAAGTGGCTCTTTTCTGTACTCTTTAACCTAAGTGTAAATGTTGAAATTAATTTCTTTGCTGAAGTGCGTTAATGTGAATGTGTGCTGAATGTCTTAGAAAGTAGTTCATGAGAACAAAATGAGCAGATCTGTTTGTGTCCTCTTTTTTTAGGTGTATGTTGTGGTGGGAATTGCAGCACTGGTGTGCACTGGCTTAGTAATAATGCTCATTATCCTGAAGTTTGGAAGACACTCTAAGTTTGGGATGAAAGGTAAGCAGGGTTGTCTTTTTTCCAGAGTTGTTGTGGGTTGTATGAACTGATACTGTAGGCTTCTGCAGTGAGAGCAGTCAAAATAACTAGATTAAGTGCCATCAAATTTACTATTTCATTTATTCATCAGGTAAGTAAGGGCAGTGGCAGATGTAGAGAGAGTGTAGAATTTTGGATAAAACTCTTCAACTTCTCTTTTTTTCTTATGACAAATCCCATTTCTCTCCCTTCTGCTGCAAAGCCCCCTGGGACACCTCCTGGAGTAAAATATCACTTGAGTAGGTAGGAAGAGGATAGATATTGAGATGTATTCTGCTCTGAGTTTGATTACAACAATTTGATGGGAACCAATGTAAGAGGTACTTCAGACCATACTGCAACATTACGTTGTGATAGATGCAAAAAGAATCAATGACAAGTGCAGAAGGTGTGTTTGCAGTCAATCCTGTCATACTGTTGTCTTCTTGAAGGTGCATTTTCTTGAGCTTCTTTTAGTCTCTTGGGCTGGAGAGAGTGGCCAGTGCTCATGTCCCTGTGGAAAGGGGAAATCTCAGCCCTTCTGTTTATTAATTTATTTATTTTGCAGCCAGATGGAGGTATGTGTAACATGGAGGTACCTGCAACAACTCTGTTACTGTAGTATTTTACCAGTGCCATCAGTCTGTGTATGGAGGTGTGGGTGAAATTACATATAAAATAAAAAAAAACCCGAAAAAAAACCCACTTGCTGTCTGATTGGGAGGACTAAGTGCTTTGCTGTGTGCTAGAGGAGATGAACTTTTGCTCTTAAGATGTGTAGGTGAGGGTCTGTGGAGAGAGTGATAAGTAATCTTTTGGTAGGGTCCTGTTAACCACATGTCCTTCCTCTCAGCTGTGCTTATAACATAGTACCACATGGATGTGTATATGGTAACCCTTACTTGCTCTTGACAAGTGCTCTTTTCAGAGATCAGAGATATTTACGGTGTACTTTGTGTTTCCATATTCTGTTTAGAGGAGAGTTCCTGGAATAAATGACATTTGAGCCAACCAGAAACCTAGTTGGTACATATTAGCTTACTGGGATGGTCACCTTTTCTCTCACCTCCTTCTGATATGTCATAGTCTCTGCTCTTTGGGGTATCATTAAGATGATAGTCATTGTGAAATATACTTAATAGCACCATGGAGCCAGCAGAATAAAGCTGCAGAGTTTTGGCCAAAGACTAGAAAAAACTTTCAGCGACTGAAAACAACAATTCAGCATGTCTGAACGAAATTTTGTGTCTGAAGCTTTCTGAATTGCATTTAGAGAGCTGAAGGGGGTGGAAGCTACGTGAGAAATGTCTTAGATTAGCTCTTTAAAGCTGAATGCCTGTTAGGTTTTTCAAAATTTGCATTAAATATTTAAACACAACATTATTGGAGGAACTAGGAAGTAAACTCTACACTGAGGGAGAATGCACAGAATTGCATTTGGTGTGGTAACTTATGAAGTTACCTTACAGGAACCTCCTTACATGGTGATTGGTTTTTAGTATCTTCAGGTACAATTTTTGTCACAAAAATAAAGCTCTTGCCTGATTAGTAAGTTTGACCTCAGTAGTTTTTTGTTGCAGAATTGACCATGTAGATCATATTTTACTAAGGATACACTTTTGGGGAAACGACTGTATGAAATTATGAAAAGGCAGCAACCTCACAGATTGTGTTTATTTTGTTCTTTAAATTTGACCAGTGATAGTTTGGAAGATCAGTAAAATGAGTTCATAGTTCAGGTACACTCCTTCAAAAATTAATGACAGGCATGCTGTGTGTGGTAATGGTGAAATGTCACTGTGAGCTACAAACAACCCTTGAGTGTTTCATTAGAAAGGAGTGTCCTTCAGTTGTCCCTGAAGTGAACCTCAGACTTCTCCAAAGTTTGCATTCACACCTGAGCTTCAGTCTGGATCAGTCCATAGCCCAAAGTCCCAGAAACGTTCTCTCCATTGTCATCATTGTTATTGAATTTATATTAAAGCAATATTTAAAGACCTGAGATTAGAACACCAAATCGATATGTAACACTCAGACTAATAATAAAATATTACCTGCTCTGAAAAGCCTGCAGCATAAGTATTTATTAAGAATTCATAAATGAAGATAAACAACCTGGGGTGTTTGAGCATGAGGAAAATAAGGAAAAGGTGAAGAGAAATTCTTTGCCAGTAGTCACTGGTCAATAGTCTTTGATCAGTGTACTTTGGTTAATATACATTTAAAATGTGTATCATTGAAATTCTAAATAAAAGGATCAAGCCAGCTATGTATGAACTCCTTGAGTCATTTGCCATTGAATTCAGTGGCATCGTGTTACAGTTTGTGGTTTAATAAACACTCTTAAAAGGGAAGTGGGAAGCAGTAAAATATCCAGATTGCCATTGAAAATATTTATAAAGCAAGATAAAGAAATTTTCATTTAAAGTATTTACTAAAATATTACTGAATATTTTGTGTTCATAAGAAGGAACTTCCTGAGTTACATCAGGCAGAAATACACAAAAGACTGTGCTTCATTTTTCTGTTACCTTGTGAGAACACAACACAGTCACCTTAAACACCCCGTCATTAAATGTCTCCCCACCAAAAACAAAGTAGTCATTCAGTAACTGGAGCAGTCACACTGGCACTCAATGGTATTTTTCATATAACCATGTACATGGAAAAAATGTTCCAATGAAAGTCAAAAAAAGAAATGTGTAAATGGGCAGTCCATACTGTGTCCCCCATGGGAGATGTCTTTATTTAAGGGATGAAATTTCACCCCATATGGGTTCACAGCAGGCATCTGCAGCTTCCTGAAGGCATTGTTTTACACCTCATATTTTAAATGCTAGTTTAATCCCATCTTTTGCACAGGCATCACCTGCTCACTTCTTAGACTGAGTACTTCTGTGCTTAAAGAGCTAGAGTAAGGTTGGATTGTGGGACTGACAGATAGCATCTCCAGAAAGAGATGTGGAGCAGGTGTTTTGTGTCTGAGCTATGCTGCCACCAGAACTGCCCCTACCTGGAAGCACTGCACAGGCGGAAGGCTGCAGACATTGCCACAGAGCTCCCATGCCCCATTATCTTCTTTCCATTACTGTATTGAGCAGAAGACTCCAGTTTACATGACAGGGAGACCAGGTCCTCTGCGAGCTTCTACTACTTTGGCAGTACTGATCAATCTCTTTATCAAAATCTGTTGAAGAGCTGTATAAAAATAACTTACCCTGTCTTTTGGTTTCTGACTTCAGTTTGTATATCTAAGGTGAGGAGACCACTTGGGATATGTTAATTTCACTCAGTTACCTGTCCAAATTGTAGTAATAGAGTGTTTTTGCAGGTAAGGAGGACAAGGGAAGCACTCTTTCACCACCAGTAACAAAAGGAAAACATGTTTGTGATGTTCTGGATTTTGGCTGAAGTTTCAGTTCTTGCCTTGCTTCTTTTCACTCTGTCTTTTACAGCTAGGGGAAGTAGCACGTTCTGATTATTAACTTCAGGGAGACTGTTAGTACAGAACTCATCTGTGACCTGTGCTAGAAGAGATTTTTAAATAGGGTTAGTACAAAAAACCAGTACTGTTCTTTCAACTTTGTGGATAAACTCTCCCGTTGTGCTAGACTTCCAGACTTTATAGCAAAATTCATCATAGTGACTGGTGAAATATATTTCTCTGCTTGTGTACATTTTAAACACCTTTTTATACAGGTGTCTGTTGATAAAAGCTTTGTGTGAAAAGCTGCTTTTTGTTGCTTGAATCTGGAGGTGAGGGGTTTAGACTCTTGCAAGATGCTGCAACATGAATGGTGAAAGCTTCAGTTAATTTCTTAAATGTATTAATTAACTTTTGTGAGTTGCTCTTATGAAACTCCTTGGCTTGCTTGCTTGCTTGCTGGAGGATGTGAAAGTGCTTATGGTGGGAATTCACTGAAGACTGCCAAGACAGCTCTTACCATTTTGTGTGTACATCTGACTCCATCTAACCAGCTTATGAAACTCTTAAGCTTCATAAGAGCAGAGAGGGCAAGGGAAGGTTTGTTAACTCCCTGAGAGGATTTGTGGAAGAATAATTCTAGTCCTGTTTTATTCTACCTACCATATTGAAAAATAAATTTAAGCACTAATTTAGCATAACCATCCCAATACATTGTTTGTGAACATTAGTATAGAAGCGTGCCACTAAGCATGAATGGAAATATGGAGGAAACTGATGGAAGACATATCAGTGGCTGAAGTTTGAAATAGCATAATTCAGTTAAAAGGATGAAGTTTTTGCTGATTTGAACTGTAGTACATTTTAGCACAAGGTGTCCCTATTCCAGCAACAAGTCAGTATCCTTAGTACTCCTTGCTTGCTAGGAAAGCTGAGCAAGAGTATTACCACAGCTGCTCTGCTGTAGAGATAAATGGAGTTTCTGAAGGTTTTACCAAAGCCTGAAAGGAGTGAGAACCCACTCCTCTCCAAAGCAGCCCCTTCTGTCTTTGAAGAAGTTAACAAATAGAGTCTCACAGAAGTAGAAGGAAACATACGTGTACTTAATGCCTGTGGGGTGAGAGGTTTTTTTTTTTTTAATGTTTTTATGAAGTTTCTGTCACTGCTTTGAGCTATGTGCAGTAGTGTGAAGGTAAGGGAACAAACAGTCTGAAATTCCTATTGCACTTAAGCAGTGCCAGCTATCCTCATGTCTGTGGGCTTGAGTGTCATGCTTTGAAAGGTGCTTCGCTTTCCTTGAGTGCTCTCTGAGCTACCTACCATGCCTAAACATAAGTCCTGTCTGTGAATGCTTTGACCCTTTCGCGGTCTCTGAGGTCTGTGCAATTCAGGGAGCAGAAATTTGTCTTTTTTTGACCAGTTAATGAGATCATGTGGATTAACAAAAGATCCTTTGGGGACAAATACCCTAAAATACTACATTTCATTCAAGCCCTTGCTAGCTGGCTGTTAGTATTTTGAGCCTAAGTTTAAAATTTGGATTATCAGTCAGGATGCTGTGCTTTTTCACCAAGCTGATTAGAATTTATGAACACACCCATGGATGTTGCCTGCCAAAGTCAAAACACGGTATTTTCTCCTACTTCTTAATAGCTTTTTCTCTCAAGTGATTTCTGTAACTTTTGTG
Source organism: Falco naumanni (assembly GCF_017639655.2). Taxonomy (NCBI): domain Eukaryota; kingdom Metazoa; phylum Chordata; class Aves; order Falconiformes; family Falconidae; genus Falco; species Falco naumanni. The sequence goes on along the minus strand of NC_054080.1, from coordinate 42,703,562 downwards.
CTGGGCTGTGAAATTTCTTGAAAACTTTTTAATTAAAAGCATTGGTTATTCCAACAGGAGGACATGGATAGTTGAGGAATAATTTTCCTTCCCAGTGTGTCATTCACTATTTTGTTTCTGTTTGTAAGGCTCTGTTACGTTTTGAGCTTTGGTCCAAAAGACAGTGCAGGAGAGGGCAGCTTGGAACTCGTCTTCAGTTGCAGCATATTTCTCAGTTGTCTAACCGTATTTTAGTTTAGGTAAGAAACACTGTGCAACTTCATGATAAAAGCCTTCTTACAAAGCAGTCTTGTCATTCTGACACAGTGCATCCTTGATGACTTAAAATCTTTAACCTTCATTTACCCAGGTAAATGTATTTGCATGACTTTAAATGGAGTGCTGTCCAGGTAAGAGTGGAGTGCTTTACTGTTCTGTCTGAATGTGGCAGTTTATTGAGGCTTTTGCATATCCTTTTGGATGTAACTTCAGGACCAGTAGGAAAAATCTTTTCTGTCTTATTTATCTGTAAGCATATAGCAAATGGTCATTGTACTCTGTGCTTTAATACGTTTTACTTGACTTGATGTTGTTGTGGGAGAGGGGGTGATTGCAAGGGACTTCAAAACAAGCCCTGCTTCATTCACATTGGTGATCGAAAAGGTCAGATTTTGGAGAGTTTAGATGACTGTGAGTAGTTTGAAGTACTGATATGGGGAAAGGGAGAGCTGTTCATTATTAGTTCATGCATTATCATGTCTTGCTTAAGCAATTGGGTTGCTTATAGACTAGGAGAAGAATGAACTGCAGTAGAATAGTGGAGCTTTTACTCCTTTTGATTCTAAACCAAGCACAAAAGAAAAGCTTTACCAAAGGACTGCAGTTTGACAAATAGGATCAAGCGTTCCAATTGATCTGCAGTAAACTTGCAGTTAGGGCTTCCTGGACAATTTTGCCTTGTTTGCCAGTTAATTAAGAAGATCAGTTTGTAGCTTGGGAACGTGCGTATTGCTTGATCTTCCTCAAGTCACTGAAATCCTGAACTTTTTGAGTTTCTATTTGTATGATTTTGTGCTGTGTTGTACCTACCCAAATGCCAATTCTGTGGACGTTGATCCTTGAATGTCTTTATACTTTTAGACATTTCATTATTTAGTCAATGAGCAGAGTATAAAAGAGAGATTAATTCATGTGAGTCAGTGTCGTAAGATAAGATGTAGAAAAAACCAAATGTGCTCAAATCCACAGTATTTTTAGTGAGTAGACATGTGAAGGCAAAGATGATATTGCTCATCTGAACCATACACAAGAAGCTATTTTTATTGTTTGACATTGGTATTCCAGTCCTTGCAGTCATGGGCAGATCATACAACTTGTCTGTCTCAGGTGCATCATTTGTATAATGGGGCCAGTAATAATATTTACTTACCACATGAACATTTGGAAGGCAGAGTTGTTAATGCTTCTAAGAACCTTACTCTGAAGAAGCCATTTGCTATAACTACTTCAAAGAATGAGAGTTTTTATGAACTATTTGTGAAAGTCATTTTATGTAAAGGATTTTATAAAGACTTTAAAATGTTTGAGCCACCATTCTCTTGAGTTCCAATGAAGTAAAGAGGTGTCTCTTAAAGCATTGTTTTGGGGCTTTGATGACCCTATCAGAACATACTGTTAGGCATTTCTATTTTTCCATTGTTACTCTTATATAAAGTTTGGTCTCTAGGTCTCAGCTTTCTATTTCTAGCTGCTACTTTTCCTGAGTCTAATCCTAAAGTGCAAGATACAAGAGAGGAATGTAACTCTGGTTCTGTAGTAAGAATAAGACAGTGGATGACATAGCCCATATATAACAAAGGATTTAGGGAGACATCTCAAATCTGGGATTTGAGAAAAATTTGAGAAAAAAAAGCTGGGAAGTTTTTAATGATGAATTCATGCGTTTGACCATGATCTCCTTTGGCTGCAAAATTCAAGTTCAGTTGTAATGACTGAGACACAAAAAGAGTTATTAACTTGTTGAGAGCTTTTATGATTCAGACTACTATACTGATGGATATTGTTAACATAGGAAAATTATCTGAGGCCTTGTGTCTGTTACTCGCAATAACATATGGAAAGCAAGTGTAAACAAGTATGTGTTGTATTCCACTCCACCTCCCCTCAAAAGAAGTATACAAGCACGTGGTGGAATGAAGGAATGCACAAGTATGTGATGTGTTTGAAGTGAGATGAACCAAAGAACAAGGGAGATGCTGCGTAGAGGACAGCTTAGAGATGAAATGAAAAGAGACTGAAGAGAAATTAAACTAATAATGGATGCAGTGGAAATGAGGAGAGATGAAAATCACAGTTGCCAGGGCTGTATGTTGATGTGGACCAATGCTCACAGGAGCACAGCTCCTAGATGAAGGTAATGGCAGAAAAATCAGTCTTAAAGGTATAACCTGCAGAGACCCAACCCTGTGTTCAGCCTACATCCACATTTGCTTCACAGGTCTTTATTTCACAGAGCCGAGAGCTTCTCTTTTAGTTTCCTGTGTCCAAAGTTTGAACATTTACCTGCTTTTATATGAACTTTTGCCCATATGCAGATCATAATGTTTTAGGAATGCATTAGTTTGTGAGGGCAAATTGTGGTTTAGCCCGTGGAAAATTTTAGAGATAAATGAGACTGAATGTAGGAGGAAATACAAGGACAAGAGGAATAAGAGGTGGGAGAGAAGGTGGGTCATAATAATTAAATGTTTGCCTGTTGTCAGAGTGAGAGCAGGCCCAAAGATAGGTTGGAAGAAGTATTCAGATGTGGGGAGTGAATGGGAAGAAAGAAAAGGATCAAGGAATGACAGAGCCAGCTTATGTTATTTATTTATTTATTTTTGAGTGGCCCCAGTTCTCCAGTACTTTAAGCACCATTTACTACAAAGTACGTATGTGATTGGTTGTGTTCACTATTTGAGGAAATGTAGAGGCTAGATGATGCTAGACAACTAGATGCTAAGACCTAAGCAGTTCTTGAACAACATAGGTGGGAACATGAATAATGGATAAATAGGAGGTATTTCTGGTAGAGATGAGGTCCGCTGTATGATCTTCAGTGAGGAAAAAGGCTGATATGGAAGTGGGTTATAGCTGGGGAGCTGTGAAAGGCTGCTCCTGGAGGCTGGCCAGTTTGTACTGACTTGCCACAGAACAGCTGAGGCTGGCAGGCACTCCTAGAGTGTCCAGCCCGGCCACCTGCAGGCTGCTCAAGGCTAGGATTGAATATCTCCAAGGATGGAGATTCTGCAGCCTCTATGGGCTATGTATGTCAATTGTGTGTTCACAATTACCCTTACATATTTATTTTTTTTTAACTTATGTTTAAATTAAATGTCCTTTATTTCAGTTTGTGCTCACTGCTGCTTGTCCTGTCACTGGACATGTAGACTTTTACTGCAGAGAAACAAGAAAAGGGTAAAGGTGGCATGTGGACAGACACTTTCTGAGCTGTTCTGTGTTGCCTTTGAATACTGGCTTAATTAAGAAGACAGGGAAATGCTGAAAGGTTATAGCAGACCACATGCTATTTACAGTACTGCAACATCTTTTTAAGGAAGATTATTTGGCTCAGGTATGTGAGTCTCAATTGAATAACACTACTGGAGTTTGCAAGTATTTGTTGCTTAGATCTTTGCCTCACGCCTTTTATAATACTTTTCAGATTTTATGTGTTTCCTTCCATTTGTATTCCGCAGCTTTCAAAGACTGTTGTAGGATTTCTCCTCTGACCAAGTTGCATTGATTTCTGTTACCAGCTCTGAAGTGTGAACTTTTTTCTTTCTTTTTTCCTGAGCTTGGGACAAACCCTGTACTTTTCCTGAATAGTAGATAATAAAATGACTCTGCTTCATAAGGTTCGTTTTTAAATAGCTATCCATGTTAGCTGCTTATCAATTCTGTTAGCAGAAGCTGAGATCTCAGTATAGCTGTAGTGCCCTTTTTGTTTAATTCCTGTAAAAGAATTCAGTATTGAATTTTACACAACAGGGGAAGATTCACCATTGACTCAGAGCCTGCCTGGCACAGAGCACTATGCTGTAGTTCTCCTTGCAACTGTTGTCATTTCTACTTACTGCAGTGGAGCCTGTGCCTTTTAAAGTAGTATGGACAGAATTACAAAAATGAAGACTTGTTTAAGTATGTTCCAGGCAAATGTGTGTGTCTAAGAAAGTCCCACAGACAAAAACTGCTTAGGGATTAAGCATGATTTTTAAAGTTTCTGATGCTTATTTGAACTTTCCCCATATCAGGCAAACTCCTTCTTTGTTACTTGATTTTGCAAAAACACACAGGAGTAGCCTTTTGTCAACAGCTTCCTTCAGTGCATCTGAAAATGCCTGATTTGTTTGTACAGTCTCAGGGCATTGCACTCTCTGGATCTGAGTGTTTAGAAGAAGCATCAGGAATAGACTTTTTTTGCCAGGTTCATGACGTTTCTTCTTTCAAAACGAACAGGAAGTGCTCTAAAGCCATTGTTGCAGCAATGTTGTTGCTGCTTAGGAAGAAATGGGGAAGTACAAAAATTCACAGGAATTTAGAAAAATTAATACAAAAGGTAGCCAAGCTGTTTGAATATCTACTAAAGGGAATACTTCAGGTTTTATTTCAATTCTGGGCAAAAGTGCAAATAAGATTGTTATATTTGAATCAATGGGCCCTTTTTATATCTCTTTTTCACACAGACCCATCGATGCATGTTTATCATCGCCCAGGATATGTATAACCTAGGAGCTGCTTTGTATATTAGCTGTTGACACAGCCCCATCACTGCAGCCTGTGAATTCTCCAAGGTGTTTTCTTTGTGGGTAACTGACCACACCTTTTCCAAGCAACTCATAGCTGTTCAGTTGTTCTCTTCCTGGAGATACTGTACCTCCCCAGTGCTTCCTCACTGGTATGATGTAAGTGTGCCTCTCTGCCTCATACTGGCCACTATTTTAGCCTTTCACATTTATTTACTTAAACCATCAGGGCTATATTCAGTCCTCAGCCTGGATGATAATCCAGTTTAAGAATCAAAATAATATATTACAAATAATGCCTTTTTTCCCCATAAATGAGTGACAAGGTGAAATGGGAATGGTCTTCTCTGTTTTGAAATAGCTTTTTGTGCTGCCCTCAAAGCCCATTTTCTCCTAATACCTATTCTGTATCCTACATAAAAAACCCAGAACTGCCTTGTTAAACAAGAGTCACTCATTCTTTCATTTTGTATGAATAGACAGCAGCATCAATGTACCTCACAGATATATTTCTTTTTTCACAATAGTGTCTGAACCAGAATTTCTTGACATCCTTGAATTTTTTAGAGAGGGCCATTGTAGTGTTCCCTCCCACAACCTCTGGAGCTGCACTGTTATCTGTTCCTTTCCTATGGCATGTGGGGATATGTACTAAGAGCAGCCCATGTTTTAGGCCTTCACCTGGCTCTGATGTAGTTGCTCATTTGTCGAATGTCTCTCACACTCTAGCTGCTCCAGAGGCAGATTAAAACTGGTAGTCAAATTCTGTGTTTGTGACTACCACCAGCTAAATGCTTCTGCCCACTACTATCCTCTTGGAGGTTTCCCATGAGCTCTCAGCCCTCAGTTACTTTGGAGAGCAGTAGATAGGCTCTCCTGCTGAATTTCTCTTTCTGTGCTCCTAAGTGCCAGCCTGCCAGCTAGGCGGGTATTGTAACTGCTTCTGATGGTGCCTGAAGCTTGTGCATTGCAGCTGCTCTTGCAACAGCCTCTCCCTGCATGCTCCAGGCAAACATTGATGCAGGCTATTCTGTTCCCATCAGAAGTCATGCAACCTGCCATGGCACAGTAAACCCCAGGCGCCCTGTGGGTGCAGGTTGTGAGACAGCTGAATGGCACAGGTCCTGTTCCCTGCCCAGAAGCTGTGAGTTTGAATGATACAGCTATTAAGCATGAAGGCATCCCTTTTGGCACATGAAATCTTTGAGCTGCAAAGGTGTTCTGGATAAGTCTGACTATGTGATTGCTTTGTGCTTTTGGCCGCTGTCAGAGGCAACAGAGGCAGGACAACAGATGTGCAAGAGATGTTCATTTGGTTGGACCAACATGGCTGTTCTTGCATTTTGTGCCTGGTGCACACAAGAAGGCTGGCAAGGGAGAGAAAGTTTCCTTCTGTCTGTCTCTTAAACACTCTGTTGCTGTGGGAAGAATATAAAGTAAGTATACATGGCTTTATTTTAGCAAAGTAATAGTGTGGAATGTCTTATAGTTGATTTACATTGCAATTCACCAGTTTCACCAGGTGATATAGAATGAGTGCAGAAGAACCAGAGGAAACGTTATTCCTTTAGCTCCTTGGCAAAGCAGCCTATACCTGAGCCTTGCACATGGCGTATGCTACAGACCATGTGGCATGCACAGGAGGAGCATGATAGCAAATCAACAGCGAAACTGAGGAGCATTTATACTTTCAGGCTGTTGGACCATAGTGTCCTGAGGCCATGGAGAAGCCTGGATAGTTTGAACCCCTGGTTTTCCCTTTGGTGCATTTGGACGGTTCCTGAGCTCAGCTCACAGTCTGTGGATTCCTGCAGGAACTGGAAGCATCTGTCTAGTTGCATCATTCAGGCCCAAATGTGCCAAAATTGGATTGTGAGGAGCTGGTATTCCTGGGAGAAGAATGAGTCTGTCTTATTCTGCCTTCCTATACCTTTTTCCTACGGCAGCAATCCAGTAGGGTGCTGGTGTTGGCTGTGGCAGCTCTGGGCTGACAGTCATATCCTTGTCGTGCCAAAGGGAGAGGAATTCCTACTGTGTGTTTGCAGTCTTTATGCAATTGGCTGTGACCCGTGTGCTTTGAAAAATGTTTGTACTATAATAGACATTCACTGTTAATCACAATGATATTACCTGGCATTTAAGTGCTTAGGTACTGCAGTGATGGTAACTTTGCAAACTTTGACTTGCTCCCAGCAGTCAGGACAACATTTTTGCTAAGTACAAGCTGTGCTTCTACGAACAGGTTCTTTGATTGCATAAAGTATAAAGTTGAGCACTGTTCTCACTCACAACTACCTGTAGAAAAAGGATGTTCATGTGCACTGTTGCATATACCAGCTGGCTTTGGAACTGTCATGTCCTTGCCACTGAGCTCCCATATTCTGTGCACACTAAATTTGTTGCTGTCTTTTATTACTTGCCTTTTAAGTAGAAGGCTTAGAGCTTCTGACTGTTTCCCAGTGCCTCTTCCAGCTGTCCTAACTCCAAGTTTACTTAAATTTTAATTAGATACTACATAGTTAGCTAGTTAGATACCCTGTCTTTTTCCAACTCATTTCATTTCAGCTAACTACTGATAACCTTTCTCCTCTGTTACAGTCATGAAAATGCATTCAGGACAGTGAGCAATATTATGGAAATGCTTTAACAGAAATGTTTTCTTTCAGTTCAACACCTTGGACACCAATTTCTTTTACTGCAGTGCGAGTGGAAGAAAAAAACCAAAACTACCTCAGTTACAGTGGTGACTTCAGAATTCAGTATTTGTTAATTACGTAGTCAGAGAGCTGTCTTAATGTTTAAAACTGAAGTAGTATCCTTGCTAAGTGGGGGGATTTTGGAAAGGGGAGGAGGAAGTGAGCTGCATAGAATGGATCATTGGTATCTAAAAATGTTGGTGTGCTGGTGGCATTCTTCATTAAAAAAAAACCACAACAAACTAACAAATGTCAGTGAGCCTTATGCTTTCTTACACAACGGCCACTTTATACTACTCTACCAGTAAATGAGTGTAGATGAGAACTGGACTCATTTAGATTGATGGCATTAGCATTTTTTTGGGGAGCGAAGTGCAGCAGGCAGAGTTCCTGTGGTTGGCTGTGTCAGCTTCCATGTGCATCTAGGAAAGTATATTAACATGGGAAACTAAATCCTCCCAGAGAATAAGTGGAACTTAATCTTGGCCTTTAGCTCCTCAGTTAACCTTGGCACTGTAACACACTGGGCTCTGGATGAGGAAGACGTCTTAGAGTGGTTTTAAATAGGGGATGAAATATCAGTATTTTGCTGGAATACTGCTTCCAGCCAACATGGCAGGACTTAAAAAAAAGGTAACAAAGACCCCCAGCTAATAAGGTCTCTCCTGAAGCTGCTCTGGACAAGGTATGGACCAAGACCAGTTCTCCTGGGTGAGTCTTATCTACAACAAGGTTATGGAAGAGGGATTTTAGGGAACTGAAATGTCAGAGGGTGCCCTTAGCTACACTTAAGATGTAACTGACTGCATTGGATACTGTGTGCAGAAAGCACGAAAGGTACAGCAAAAAGTATTTTGCTGATGTCAGTAAGAAAACTGCATGTGTCTAGTGGTAGGTGTGAACTCAGGTTGTAGCCTGAACTGATGAATCATTTTTACACAGACTGAGGGGTTCACATACATTCATGTTTGTGTTCCTGTATGCTTACACATTGCTGGTTTGGTGTATAGCCTGTCAGCTGTAGACAGATAAATATCTTTCTACATGTGACTCAAAATAGTTTTCTGCTTTGTTTAACAGAACTTGATGGTGTTTATATATTTTTATTTGTCCAGTATAGTCATAGTTTAGTCACTTAAAAAACAAATTTTTGAAATACTTCATAGCTTCACTTCTTATGATTCATGTTTTGAAATTTGATTGTAGCTCTGACACTTTTCTGTTGTGTAATTTCACTAAAAAGCATCGCTAATCATGCAAAATAGTCTAAAATTTTAAAGATGTAAAAATAAGAAAACTGAATTTTGCATGATTTTGCATGATTCCTGCAGCCAGACTGAACAGATCCGGTGTTCCTTTTCTGCAAAGTCATGTTTTGTAGTTCTTTGTGTAGATTTTTGTCTGTCTTCAGCAGTCATACAGGTGGTTGAAGATTCCTTGTACTAGTGTCACCTTGACCACTACTTTGTGAAGAAAATTGTTTTCTTTTCTTGTTTCTGAGACTCGCTGTAAGGAATTCAAGGATCACTTTGTAAAGAAGTGTAGTATGTGGCAGCTTGAATTGAACAAGTAGTGTCAGCCACAAGTGGTGCAAAATTATAATCACAGAAGGTGAATGATATGTTGTGTAAGGGTAGTAGGAAATACAGTCATGGCTCAGGACTACACTGAGTAAGATCTTGGATATGCAGATCAGCAATATTGTAGCCAGAGAGCTGATGGCCCGACCAGGTAAACCACTTGCAATTCATTCAGTGAGCTCTGTGAGAAATACATGTAATAGTTTGAGAGACAGATGGGATTACGTTGTTGGTTTTTTTTTTTTTAAAAAAAGGCAAGATCAAAGCCTGCCTTCATTATGGGAGAAGCTGGGATAAGTGAGAAATTGTAGAGAAAAGAGGAGAGTGGTGAAAAAAAGACATGAGAGAAACCAGGAGGGGAAATCTTCAGGTCCAAGTAGAGAAGACTAGAGGAGATAAACAGGTAGGGAATTCGTTAAACTGTGATGGGGGAAAAGGAGAAGGTTGTAATATAGTTAAGGAAAACAGTCCTATATCTAAGGGAAAGCAAACCAAAGAAGGCAAAAATCACACCCTTTTCCTGTTTTGTGCTGAAAGGATTGATTGTATTCTGAGTGGAAAGAGAAGAGTAAGGAGGGATAATACAGGAGCCCGAAGTTCTGAAGAAGTTGCTGGGATTAAAGATACAATAGTTAATTATGATGAGGAAGGTGGGTTCTGTCAGTTGGAAGGATGACAGAAACAGGGATGATGTGATTTCTTGTCCACCTGGAGGAGGTCCCAATCTGGCTTCAAAAGGGTGGTCCCTGATGTCTGGAAAGGAGCAAAAAAATCAGTGGGAAAGTGAAGAAAGGAATGAATTGGTAACCCTATCTGATGAAAGCAAGAGAGAAGGCAGTGAGGGGGCATGATTGAGAGCTGCAGAGAGTATCAGCTCTGACAAACTGATGAAGTGAGAGAAAGGCCAGATGATGTGTCCCAGAACAACAGTGTAAGAGTTTGTTCTAAATCAGGCCGGTATTGGGAATGCATCCTTTACAGGTATCACGCAAAGTTTGCCAGACCTAGTTAGTCACCATAACAGGGTCCAGGAGCTGCTCTGAGCTCTGTAGTGTGAAAGCTTGGGAAGCTGGTTTTTTCCCCTCTCTTAACTGCTGCCAACCTGAAATCAAGCTCTTGCATTCAGTGAACTGTATGGTCACAAGGGTGGTTTGTTAGTGTAGGATTTGACACCAGAAGGTATGTATGTTTCAAAATAATATGGAACCAGAGGAAGAAATCTGATTCTGTTATGAAAGGTGTTCTGGTCCCCTCACTGAGTCTGCATAGTCATGAATTCCAGTGCACCTTTTAAAGCAAATAAAATGAAAATCAAAAAATATTTAAACCTCAACTTGGGATGAACCAAGGCCAGATCAGTGACACTGAAAATCAGACAGCCAGGGCCAGGAAATGTGCTTCATGTGCCACAGCCACTACAGGATCAAAGAGGTAGGAAGGTGACAAAGCTTGTTTTGCAAATCTCTGTGTAGTGGCACTGAGCCTGGCTTCTAGCCACCAGCCTGTATTGGCAAAGGTTTAATTAACTGGACCTGTGCTATTTGCATGTGGTCACAAGACTGGACAAAAGACTTTCTCTGGGTATTTCAAGGAATACAGTGAATTTGATTATGTGCAATATGTACAATTAAAATCAGGGATGCAAAAAAACCCATGAGCCTTTCCCACCCACCATGTGCAAATAATTCTGTACACAGAAGCAGCTGACTAGAATGATGGATCAGCTCTGTCAAATCAATGGCTGGTTGTGTCATCGTGATGGGTGCTGCAGGGTTCAGCCAGCTGTGAGAGCAAATCTCGTTGCCCTAGCCTTGTTGCTGCTTCCTGTTGCTTTTTCAGCACCAGAAATACCATTGATGGATATAGGAGCTACCCGCTGGTGCAGAATAAGCACTTTGATAGACTCCACAGATACTGCATTTGTAGTGTGCATGGAAGAGGAGAATTTTGCTGTTGGCCTGTAAATTACAGACTTGTGCATAGGATTGTATGCAGCTCATTTGTTAAAAATCATTCCAGGTCCTCTCTGATGTGAAGTGGCTCTAGTAGTTAGAGCCAAGATTGTAAACTTTTTTTTCAGAGGAATTTTCCACGGCATTTTATTTCTCCTTGATTTTCTATAAAGTCTACGGAAGAGCCATGGGACTGAACAGGATTACATAACCAAAAGTGGGAAGGTTTGTAGTTCTTTGAAACGTAAAGGCAACAAAATATTTAATAATGGTCCTTTGATTTGGAATATTCTTTTTCTGGTTTTATCAGAAAGAATTAGTTCATAGGCCTTATAGACCCCTGGATATATCATTTAGATATTGTTCAGTTCATGGCACTGAAACACCTCATTGTTTATTACCTGCATCTTACGGAACAGACAGCAGTGGAGTGAAACTGTAAACTGAATAATAACATTATGAATTATTCTTCTCTTCCTGTATAGTACCATGTCCTTCCTGACATAAAGCTGTCCATCACCAAATTCTTGCTAAGCTTGCTGTGTGCTCATACTGCAGTTTTGGGCTAAGTGAAAGACGCATTGGTTTCTGGCTTTGTTATAGTGTAGGTTTGCATGTTGTCCTTCATGTGTAGTCTGTCACTGTAATCCACAGCTCATCTCTTTCTCTCGTAATTAAATGAGTGTCCCTATCATTGCCTAGCACTGTTGTTCCTTACCTATGATCTTTTAATCATTTTTGGCTGTTTTTTCACTAGCATACAAAAATGCAAATTTTCATGGTGAGCAGAACAGAAAGAGTTGTATTTCAGAGTGGAGGACAAAAGGGGTAATCTTTTGAGTGTGATTTTGCAGTATAGGATTTTTAATCACCTATTCACTTTGTCTAAGGTAATGGTTAGCATTTTGGTTTATGACATTAATTAAGTAAACATTAAGTATAGAAGCAGCACTGTTACTGTAGTGGTTTTTTATATCCTATTACTATAGAAGGTACCTGAATTTAATTCCAGTAGTAGTAATTCTTGCCTTTTGTCAATGTTACTGTATTGTCCTTGAAAAAGAAGATATTTCTAAGGAAGATTTCTAATATCTAGACAGTGGAAGTATTGGTAATTAAATAGGCAATTAAAGGGTATATAATCACATGGATATTTTGAAAATAGCCAACTGCCAGCGCAAGTGAAGTCACTGTCTTTGACAGCACGGAGTGTTCCTTTGTGCAGATACAGCCTGTAGACTTCTGCCAATGCACTGGTGCATTGTGGGGACAGAAATTGTTGCTTTATTCTTTCCTGTAGTGGACGGTAAACAGAAAAATCTTTTCATATTTGCACCTTGTTGGCAAAGCTTTCTTTGTTGAGCAGCATCACCTGGAAAGAAAATGTCTACAATCAACGATCATTTGGATGTTGGATGGTTTTCTACAAGTTCTCTTGGTTTGATCACATTCTAAAAAAAATCTCAGCCTAATAATTTTCCAATCTGTTAACATGATTGGTTTGTTTTATAAAGGCATTTTGAAATCAGAAAAGCAGTTCTGTAAACTAAATTATGACTTCTCTGTAGAAATGCTTTAATAGTTAGAGAATGATTTGCAGTAGGACAGCTAGATGAGCCAGGACTGAAAGACGAGGCTTTCTTTGTGTTGCAGCAAGTAGCACAGTAGCTGGACTTACCCCCAAAAAAGTTATTGAAGACACTTTATAGGAAAGGAGACTTTAGAAGAAGAACTGAAGAGTGTATGGTGGAAGGAGAACTCACTAAGAAGGAGGATGTAGTGAAATGTAAGATAAATAAGGAGAAAATTATACATCTTCCTGTGTCTCCTCTAGTGGTTGGCTTTCTGCTCCCCGTTCACGCTTTTATATTGGTTTAGTGCTAATTAATACAAAACAGCACTTATTTGGATTTTGTCCTGCCACACAAATTACAACTTTTCATATAATTTTATTAATTTTATTTCATTCTATTCTATGAGGAGTTGGGTTTTTTTTTAGCAAAATTTTCTCCTTTTTTAGGGCCAGATGGATATTCCTGTTAGAAGGTATGCTCAGAGGCCTTTCAATCCTAGGAAAGATCCAAATACTGGAAAATCATGTTCTGAATCAGTGGGTACTATTGAAAACCTAGGTAGTAGCACAGGCAGTCAACAGGATTTTTCAGTTGCTCACAGTAATGAGCGTAATATGTATAAACACACACATATATGAATTTTAAAATATATGTAATGTATTTGTTGTTATGTATTACATAGTCTGAAGTACACAAAAAGTGACAACTTTGAGTTGTTGCTTAGAGCTATTTCATGTTGTCTTGAATGAATTTGCAGTTTGTGTTCATGAATGGTTTGTAAATGTGCTGTTTTTGAGGAAGCCTGAAGAAAGATCCACTTGGATATGTAAAAAACTGGAGTTAGGAGCATGCTGTGGGAGCTCATTAATGATTCAGGATGGTTGGTTTCAGTTTCCCTTCCTTCCTTTCACAGGGCAAAATCTGATCAATACTTTTATTTCAAGGTCACAACTACTGCTTGGTCTCTGTCCTTCTCACAACCCCTGCCCAACCATAGTAGTGTTTCGGAGGATTTAGTTACTAGTTTAATCGAGGTTGTCATCAATAACTCTTAGCGTAGTCAGGCTTGGACAGAAAGCCATTATTATCGCAGGAGAAGGCTCTTCCCTGATCCAAGTACAGGGGTGCTGTGCTCGTGAATGGCTTTGTGTTGTGAAAGGGACTTTCCCCCTCCCTTCCTATGCCCTGTAATCCTGTGCCTTATGGACAGGAAAGCTGTGAAACAGTGGTATTGCATATCACAGATACTTGATTTTGCAAGATTTGTAAAATAAGTGTTGAGTTTGACAAAATTAATTTTCTGTCTTTGTGAGGGAAAGGATATTTCTATTGCATGGGTGATGGTGCTTCTTAATGTGTGTTGGCAATTTGTTTCCAGAACTGCAAGTGAAAGTTATATTTAAAAAAAATACAATAGAGCTTTTGTGACGGGTTTTTTTGGTACATTTTTTGGTACATTTTTTGGTAGATTTTTTCCTTTATTTAGAAATCAGTTCAATGTAGACTAAGTAAACTTGCTACATACTCAACAACTACTTTCACTTCCTGAAGTTATATTGTAAATCCTAAGGGGAGTACCACATTAAATACTTTAATTGAAGGAAAGGAAAAAATGTGTTTGTTTCCTTTGTCCCTGTAAATAGCTTACCTGTTCTAAGAAGTATCATAAGTAGTCACTCAAAAGCATAGAAGAATATCTTAATATCTTTTATTTGGAATTCTCTAAGAGTGTTCTCTCAGCCAAGCATTTTCTTTCTGAATAGGCTGTTGAAATACAGGTTTAATGCTTTGTCAAAAGGCAAGAAAGGCTGCTTATTCTTACATGCTTCAGTTTTCACGTAGACGTCATACTGCTGAATAGGGTCTTCTGTAGTTTAGAAGTGATATTTAAGATCTCTTAACTTGAGTAGGATGAGCTGGATCTATTTGCAGAAGCTAAAAATGTTAGTCCAGTATGATTTTTATGTTGGCTGAAAAACACTGAATAAAACTTAGGGCATTGTCTTTTCCTCCTCCTGCTTTTTAGGAAAATCTGGACAGGGTAAAGGTCTGAAGTCATGACAGAATTCAGAGTTATCATAATAATTTCAGGAGCAAGTTCCTAGAGGTCAGCTTATTATGAACACAGTTAATCATGCTTTTTGAACACAATGGATCCAAATTTTCTGTAGGTTGTAATCCCTTATCAGTCAAAGAATGTACACAGTTCACTTTGCTCATTCTACTGACATCATATTTAATATGGCTTAAATCAGTTTTATGTATCTTCTATTAAGAGTAATAGAAAATCTATTTCTATTGCTTTTTTATGTGGGACTAGTACCTTTATGTTAATATAATTTCCAGGGAAAAAGCTGTTCAGTGACTCATGTGAAATATGTTGGTGGGAATTTGTATATACATAAGTATAAATGTGCAGCTACACAGATTTTCAAGTATGATTTAAGTAGATTATTTAAGTTGACCCCTGCTATTTGGCTGGGGTTTGCTTTTACAGGTTTTTTGTTTTTAGACATTTGTTCCTATGTACATATGAATTCATAGTGTATGTCCAAGTCTGCTGGCCACAGATCTGTTGCCTTTGCATGTAAAAGTTCATTTTTCATGTTGCAAAGAGTACTTAACACTGATATCTGAAAACTCAGGTCAGAGAGGCTTAATTTGCAAATGTTGCAACTGTTTTGTTTATGTTCATTGTGATGCCTTATACTGAACTATCTTGGACTAGAACAGGAGGAAACATGGAAACCTGTTGCTTTACTACATTGGTACCTCCTGCCTTATGGGAAGCAGCAAGGGAACACCAGGGTCTTGGGCACAACAGATGGCAACTTGCAGAAGCTTTAGGCAGTGCAAGCTGGTTAGAGGTTAATTTTGGTAGTGGGAGTAAGGAGTAGGGCCAGGTGCTGAACAAGCTGTTTTGATGTTAGGTCTTCTGAGGATTCTTTAATGCAGTGAATTACTGACTTGGCTGTTAGTGAGACACGTTTTTGTCTGTGTGTGATCCCCAGCAAAAGCAAAAGCCCCAGACAAAAATCGTAAACCTTGAGGCAAAAAAATACTCCATGCAGTATAACTAAGTATTGACCCTCGACTTCAGTGGATGCTATCTGTACATTAAGTTTGTGTTTGCAGGCCAAGGATATACAGCAAGAACTTGGGCAGTGACTGAAGAATATCTCCTCACTGCTTATCATAAAGCATGACACTACATTTTTTTCATAAGTGTTTTTAAGCTATGCATATATATATAGCTCTAAAACACATGTACAAGCTATATCTGGTACTGTCCAGTCCAAAAAATATCAGTTAATAGTGACAGCCCTCCTCATGGTATATATTGTTAACTGTGAAAAATGTGAACTGGGAACGATCTAGAAGTATCACAATGGATGTTTTGTCTCCTGCAGTGTAGGATGGAAAATGAAGCTATTGGTGAAGAAATAAATATAAAAGCAAGAGTAGAATTGGCAATTGCAAACCAAACCCTTGACAATTGCATTAATGGTGATGCTTTCCATTCCAGTTCATGGTGAAATAAAAGGAGTTGGCCTGGTAGATCAAATATGGCTTTCATTACAAGACTGTAATGAAGGTGAGATAAAGCTATTCAGACTCCTCACCTATTAAAAGCAAAGACGGTATCTATCCTGGTACATTTTTGGTCAAAAATATATATATGCAATCAAAATTGTGAATAATTAATGATGCATGTTAGTTTCCCTTATGAATGTGGGAAGTCCCTTTTTGTGTAAATGTCAGGGCTTTGAACAGGGCGTGAAAGGGATTTTATGCTGTTGAAATATTTGGTAAATTGGAATGGACTAAGTAACAGTGTGAAAATGTGACTTGCTGTCTTGTTTTGCTCAATACAAATACATTGTGAAGCAAATGGTAAGAATCCATTTGGTGTAAGCAAACCCAGCTGTATATCTAGGGAGAAGTCACAAATATCATGTTTAGAGAAGTGTCTTTAGATAAATGGGGTTTGGGTTTGGTTTTTAAGTTTGCTAACGTGTTTTCAATCATCATCTTATTTTCCAGTCCAGACAAGACAAAAATCACAGGAGCTCTCAAGTACCCGTTACAACATTTTTCAGACAGAATGTGAAAAATTGGTTTCTGTTCCATCAATATTGACTCATGGCACCAAGCCTAAGTAATTAGCACTGGCCAAATACTAGGCTTTTGTGTCCTACATTAAGAAAATTTGTACAATTATTTGAAAAGTATTTAAGTTGCAATAGTGGCATGCATTTCACATAACTGACTCACCTTTTCCATTGTACTTCAGGTAATGAGAAATAACTCAATTCTGTATTACCTGTTAAGTGGTCTCCCTGGAGAGTAGGCACAGTATGTGGTTTGCATGTACTGTGTATTTTCACTCAGTTCTGGGGCAAAGCACAGCCCTGTTTGAGGCTACCATTATGCTATCAAAGTAAATAGGGCTAGAGTACATTCTCTGGCCCGTAAGGAAAGGCATAGATCATTTCCATATGTTTAAAACACTCTTCTCCTCATATCTCAGATAAGATGGCCTCATACATACCATGTATTGTAAATAATTCCTGTTTTATGCTCTCCTTTGAACCATACTGGGACATTGTCTGGGAGAATGCTATCTGTCTTAGGCCAAAAGGGTACCTTAATTTAATCTAGATTAAATAGTTTTAGATAAAAAAGAAGATATACCCTCAAGACTGGGCTCTGGCCTTTTTTTATTTACTGGCACAAGTGTGCCCTGAGCTTCTTTGTCTTTGAAGCCTTTAGCTTAGTAGATGGGCCTGGAAGCAACTAGTCTTGCACATCCCATTTACACTAAAGTGTTTTCAGCTTGTAAACTACTGTTTGGATCTTGTTGTGTGTCTTTTCCATTTCTGAATTCACACAATTACTCTACTAGGGTGGAGTCGTTCAAGCTCTGGTTTGCAGTACACTTGCTCCAGGTAACTCTGAGTTTATTTTCTGGGAGGAAGTTGGGGAGGTGGGTGTGAGATGGGAACCTCATCTCATGAAAGGAAGGCTAGTGTAAGCCCCGATGCTGATTCTTTCTGTGGTGGCAGTACCACGAGTGGAGACCACCACTTTGGTCGGTGCTGACAGCATCGTGGTCAAAGCATTGCTGGGTTCCATGGACTCCTGACCTGCCATTGTTGGAGGCTGGGACCTCTTTGGTGTCTGGAGCCTGAAGGTAGGCAGTCATTCTGTTTGCCTCACCAAAGAAGAGCCAGGCATATTGGTTTGGTTATTTATTAATTGAAAAGGCAAGGGGATTTACCTATGAGGACTGAGGACACTGGATTTCTTAAACAGTGCCTTTAGGGGGGGTTGTCTCAAAGTAAAACATCAATCTTTTTTCTTTCAGAAGAAAAATCTCTTTCAAATGCATTTCAAGCATTTTGTTAACCTTGATATGGCTACAAGACCATTTTCTCTGTAGAAGGAGAGAAATTCAGAAGGCAGATCTTGGCACTGTTACAGAAATAACTGAGCAAACACCATTCCTTTCTTACTTCTGTCCCTACAAAGTTATATGATGGTAATATGCTTGGGAGTGGTTTTCTTTGGTTGGATAACAGGACAGGAGTTTGTTCCACAGACACAGAGAGATAAAAGACATTTCTATTGCTGTTCACACAGCTTGGAAGGTTCTGTTCCTAGGGTGTCAGTGGCAGCAAACAGATAGGATTCAGTATACTGTGTGCCAGACGTGGATGAGAAACACAGCAGCTCCAGTTGCAGGAACACAGTTTCAAATAAGAGAACAGACTTATTCATTTACTTGCTAATAGCCTCCCCTGGCAGTTATGGCAATGAGCAACGAAACATGGTATCCATTATAGACTGATGTCTAATTAATTTCATGTTAATTAAGTTTATAATTACATGGTGTCATTTAGTAAAATTCTTTACTTTCTCTGTAAAGTTGCTGAGTCTTCAGACAGGGCTCTTTGGCTGTAATTTAGGTACAATTAGACTTTCAAATATAGTATATGATTTTTTCTGTCAAAAAAGTGCTGTAAGAGGTAGCATTCATAAATACAGAGTGGCCACTTCCCTTATTCCCCAGACTGTTTTCCTCTCCCTTTCTTGGTGTGTGTTGTGAAGAGTGCTTCTTTGAATGGAGATCCATTTTGTGCCCGTGTAAAACTGAGAACAGAGTGAAGCAAACCAAGGCCAGACTGGAGTGAGGGCACATTGTTTTCACTTTGGCTCCAAGCAGCTGTGATTCAGGAGACTCAAACTGCTTCATTTAGTACTGTGTTGTGCAGTATTTTTCTTTAAAAATATTCTCCATCTTCTGTGCTTGGGAGTAATCACAGGGACAATCACAGCCAAGCAGTATCTTTGGTGTGATTCCAACTTATTGCAGTATCTGGGGAGAAAGAAAAGTCCCTGGAGCCTTGGAAGAGGTGCAGGACCTGAATATATATACTCAAGCTGCCTACAAATTGTATGCCAGACTTTGAGATGGCTTTTCAGGAGTATAAATCCAGACCATGAGGCTCCTGAGGAAACATTCCGTGCGTCATCCTTCTTTTCCCTCAAAGCCCATGTGTTGCTGTGGAGGAGGACTGATGTAGATAAGGTTCAGTGGAAGGCAACTGTAAGGTTGTCTCTTCTATGTGCTGTGTGACACTAGGATTTGTGGCAAGAGATAACTAGCTTTGGAGTATTTCAGGTTTTTCCATATGGGACTTATTTTTCTTCTTTTTTATTATTCTTTTTTTCCTTTTTATTTTTTTAATTATTATTTTTATTCCATTATTATATTTTTTTTTTATTATGGGTCTTAAGTTTTCTATCAAGAGAGAATTTGTGGGGCTAAATACTTGGGCTAAGATTGTATCTGGGGTGGTGATCTCTGGCCCTGAGACCTTAAAGTCTGAGCAGGGTGGAGGAAGAAAATATGCCTGGAAATGATGTAGTATTGATCATGGAGCAAAACAGTAACTGGGCTACTGGAATTTGCCTGTTGGTTGCTTGGTGCCAGTCTGTTACCCTGATCATTGACCATGCACAGATCAGTTTTTTTAGGGAAGATCATTAACTGCCACATGGAAGTGCTTGAATAGTAATGACTGTAAAGGCAGGCAGTTGAGATTAATGAAGTTAAAAACAATAATAAAATTGTTTTACTAGAGCCATTCAGTGATTAGGATACACATTTTATGAGAAATATTCAGACTTCACAGACTCAGGGTAAAATGCCGTAGAAAGGAAGCTGGAGAGCTGCTCAATAATAACTACGAGGCATGTAATGATCAAAGGATTTAATATTGTTTAAGGTAACAGTAAGCAAAACAATTCCATTATAAATGGTTACATATGATGAACTTCCATAGCTCTTATTGTACTGGAATGGGCAACATTATTTCTGTAATATGTATATAAAAACTGGCTTGCCAATTCCTGTCAAAAGGCCATATATTGAAAATGCAGAATATGTACTGGTCCTTGGAATTAACCAAGCTAACATGATAGAGTTGGCTTCAATATTCAGGTAGAGACAGAATGGTTGCAAAGTTGACAGTGATTTTCTTTTTCAAAGGGGAAGTCATAATTATGCTGTGTCCTTCATGTGCTCAAATCTTCTTTCTTGTGGCTCTAAACTGACACTTGTCAAAAGTATCTGTGTAGTAGCATTTCTATATTTTACATGCATACCAATAAGTGTATTAAACACAAATGCTAGAGGAAGTCATAAGGCAGACAGCCTTTTTTCTTAACAACTTTGACTTTTCAAGTACTTGCAGAAAGGTTTGACAAAGTATTCATTGATATATTGATTGATCTCTCAGGCATACAGTGTTTAATGCAAATGAAGTGTAAAATAACCTGCAGATGTCCATGTTTTAAAATGTCTATGCAGATAGTAATTGCTACGCCCTTTCATATGAACTAAGTTTCTATTAATGTGTGTTTTCTGTGGTTCTGTGGGGAGCTGCTGTTACTGCAGAGTTCTGTTTCACAGTCTGAATAGTTGCCTATTCACACTCTTTTTCACTTTAACCTGTCCCTGAATTACAAGCTGTGCAAAATATATGCACTGACCTGCTCTGAGCACTGGTGATTTGAGCTTCAGCTTTTAATGTCCTTGACTCTCACTAATCAATAGCAAGCAAAACAACTGCAGCATCAACAACAGTACTCTAAAAGGAAATGCCTGTTGGATATTGTGCTGAAAGATGTAAGGGTAATGCCTTTCCTTGACAAAGACGCAATATTTTCTCCATAAGAGCACTGAGCACAAGTGTTTCATTTTCTGCTGCTTGCTTGGAAAATGAATGCATCTTCCAATGTATCATACTGGGAAATAAAATAAAAAATCCAAATCAAACTAAGGAAAAGCAGATTAAGATATTAAATGATCCTTGTTAGCAATGTATTTTTGGCCTCTAAAATGCTTGAGTAGACAGGTCAGGTTTTACTCTCTCTTGGTACTAACGCACCACACACTGAGAACAGCTTTATAGTGTTCTATACTAAAGTACATACAATTCTGTTTGACCTCCTTTCTCATTTTATGAACTTGCAGATCAGTGAAACAAACCATTAAATATATTGAGTGCTGCCTGCAACACTAATATTAATGCCTCCAATTTTATTAAGCCCATTTGGAAATCTCATGCAGGTGGCAGCATCCATAAAATGACAAAATATGTACCCTCATTTGTGGAGCATAAATTTAAAAACATTAGAGGAAAAGCTAGTGATAACGGAAAAGAAATCTTACTAAGATATTGCAGTATTTTGAAGAACTGTGAAGAGGAGCAAAAGCTTTAAAGTTTGGGTTACTGTAAGTAGTCCTGGGGTTAATATGATACTGCATGATGTGCTGCTTTCCTGTTGTAAACAACCAGAGCATGTAAGAGGGTCAAGGCTCATTATCTTGGTGTATAACTTCATGGGATAGACTGTTTAATCTCTTTTGATCCTAGTTTTTCCAATTATTAAGTAAATTCAGTTATTGGAAAATCTGATCTAGTAAGAGAGACTAATATGAAATTCAGATCCAGAATTTTCTGGGAATCCCTGGCCTCTAACAAGTTTAGAGTGTGTCCAAGTCTGTGTGGTTTTAGGTCTTTGATTTTCATTTGTTTGTCTTCTATCCATGCTTTTATCTTTAGGAAAAAAAAAAAAAAAAAAAAAAAAGTAGTATTTACGTATTTCAGTAGAGCTCTTAATTACATGAATGAAAAATACTATCTTAGTACCTCATGGGTTAAAAGTGATGTTTAGAAAAAAAAGTTTGTGTCAAATGTTTATGTTATTGTGCTTGGAAACACGGCAGTATTGAGCCTGGTGCATGCAAACTGCAAAATCTTAAGGAAAAGTACAGGTTTCTTCAGACAACTTTATCTTCTGCTGCTGTGTAGGCACTGCTTTAATGAGTCAAGACATTATTCTTCTTTGTGTGATAAACATTCTCCAGAAACCTATCCAGGAGCCTGTCCTTGTTTTCCGATAAAAATGAGATGACATTTTGTCCTCGTTTTGCCACAGTATTAGCCAGCATTGCTCTTTCAAGCAGTGGCTCAGATCCAAGAAGCAAATAAAACCAGGAATGAATTGTCATTTAATTTTCTACTTGAAACCGGAAACTGACAAATTTGATAAGAATACCTTTTTAGGTAATGCAACTACAACTTCTCTTTGCTATCCTGCCTTCCACTCAGCTCAGTTTGAGCTTTCTCTGTGCAAATCATGGTTCATTTAAAAAGACTAGTGATATGTTTTGTGTTATGCTGAATTTCCTCCAAGCTGGAAAAAAGTGAAAATGTAAACTGATTTTTGTTTCAAAATACTCTGTTTGGGTCAAGGCCTCAGGTAACATTCTGCTTAGGATAAACCATATGTACTTGGCGAAGAAAAGAAAATGTAACGAGACTTAAGATCTTAGAAACTTTTAGTTGCTCAGCACTGTTTTGCTTGGGCTTTCCTTGTATGCTTGAGTTTACATACATGATCTCCAAATTTATGCAACTTACATGTAGAGACATATTTGAAGAATGGGATGTGAGTATATGAAACTTAGTTTTGAATTCAGTTAAATTAGTGTTTACAGGAAATTTGTGTTTACTCTGGCAGAGTTTAGGTCAGGTTTGTAATGATGAAGAAAGTTTGGTTGCTGACATTTATGTACAGCTCATGGGAATATATTGTTTCAAATCCCGTTGCAGTAAAAAGGATTTCAAACAACTAGAATTTATCATCTTGCTTTGTGAAAAAAGTGCAGAAGACAACCATGTCATAACATTTTCCTTCATGAATGACTTAGGTGAAGGCTTATAGGGAACAATGTGTGTAGTTAAGAAGGCTTGTAGGGGACAAGCCTTTTCCCTCTGTACTCTGCACTGGTTAGGCTGTGCCTTGAATACTGTATCCAGTTTTGGGCCCCTCACTGCAAGGGGGACATTGAAGCGCTGGACCATATCCAAAGAAGGACAACAAAGCTGGTGAAGGGTCTAGATGATGAGTCCTGTGAAGAGCAGCTGAGGGAACTGGGGTGGTTTAGCCTGGAGAGGAGGAGGCTCAGGGGGGGAACCTTATTGCTTTCTGCAACTACCTGAAAGGAGGCTGTAGGCAGGTGGAAGTCCCAGATAACAAGCAACATGACAAGAGGAAACAGCCTTAAGTTACCCCAGGGGAAGTTTAGATAGGTTATTAGGAAAAAATTCTTCACAGAAAGGGATGTCAACCATTGGAACAGGCTGCCCAGGGGGTAGTGGAATCACCATCCATGAGGGTGTTCAAAAACATGTAGATATGGTGCTTAGCGACGTGGTTTAGTGGTGGACCTGGCAGTCTTTGGCTAAGAGTTGGACTTGATGATCTTAAAGGTCTTTTCCAGCCTAAACAATTCTATGCTTGTGTAACATAGACAGTAAGAAAGGGCATGGTCGAGGTCATTATTGAGCCCATGGATGTGTGACTATCTCCATAACAGCGATATTCCCAAATATGGCAATGCACTACATGTTAATGATGCCTTTAATTGCTCGGCTCTGCATTAGTTAAAGGAGGAAAAAAATTAGCTTCTTCATTTATAAAAATGATCATGAAAGGCTCTTCTACCAGAATTAGTTCAGTGTGTATAAATATATGGGGGTTTGCTATTATACTTTTATTTTTATGCTTTCTTCTCTAATAAATAGAAAAGCTAAAAACAATTGGTCATAAAGACATTTTGTCCAACTCCCGATGAGAGTAAACTCTCAGGAAGCTACAGATCATCCAGTATCTGAGATACAGATCTGTACACTCATGAGATAATCAGCTGTGGTACTTCCAGAAAGCCAATTGTAGGGTTTAAAAAAATCCTCACTGTTGGCTCAGCTGGATACATATTAATAACATAATTCAAATTATACTTTCTGTAGCACATTCGTTTTGGGGAGAGCAGTTGTACTTAAATTTGATGTGTCAAAATAGTGTATTGCAAAATCATTATAATGTTTGGTTTAAGACTAATAATGAATACAGTGCTCCCTTCAAAACTCTCTGAATGAAGAGCTGATATTGGAACTAAAGTATCAGCAAGTTAGACTGTGTATTATTTTTTTTATTGTGTTGGACACACTTAAATCTGAGAGAGACAGATACATAATGTTCTTTTAGAGGATGAATGAAGTTCTGTCGTTCCTTGTACAGGGAAGATAGATAGCTTTTTGCTTTGAGTTTTTAGTTTTATTCTTTAGTGTATTTTCCTCTGCAAGTCTGAGTGGCAGCTTACATAAGAGTAGTGGTTCTTTTAAAACTCAGAATCCAGTGCTCCAGCAACAACTCAGGGCAAAACTGGGCTTTGCTTCAACCTGCCTAATTCACTCCTGTTGAACTCTGAGAAGCCAAATGAGAGGTTGGCAGTTAGGGTATGAGAAATCGTCTTCTAAATACCCACTGCCTATAATATTTTACCTCTTATCTCAATGACTCCAAATAGTCAGAGATCTAGTATACAAATTAAATCCAGATTGCCTGCTGCTTCATGGGTTTGCAGTTTTTCTGCTTTCCCTGGAACCATTTTTAAAGCACTCCTGTTCAGTTTCTGCCTCTTTCAGTCCTTTTTCCTTGCTCCATTTCACCTGTGTCCTGTCAGAGCCTTTCTATTCCCAACCTTTCCCCCCACCCCCTGCAGTTATACTGTATTTCTGTATCCTTTCCTTTTTACATACTTTACCTCATTGCTTTTCATGTTTCAGTGAATAAAGTCAATAGCCTTTTTTTTTTTTTTAATCCCTTCTAGTAACCATTTTTAAAAATTAATTCTTGTACCTTCAGTAGGACTTTCAGGACTACCTTGTGGACTTCTTGACTCCTGTAGACTGCTTAGGTCCTAGATCTGAGGCTTCTTCCATACTCGGTGTTTTAGCCATCACTGTTGACTTCTACAGTTACTAATATGCATGCAGATGCAACTAAGAATATAAGCAAATCGGTTGTCTACCTGTTCTTTGCATAGTGCTGTATACTATATAGTAGTTCATCAATAAACAACTTCTCAAATGAAAGTTCAGAGGTGACTTTAAACACATCAATGTGATTTCACTTCATTGCAGCAGACCAGGTAAGGAAAAAACTAAAAGGCCAGAAATCTTTCACTTGCAATGATTTACTTTGGTGTTAAAAGTGTGGTGTAGATGTGTGTTTTTATGTAAATACATATATGTGTCCTTTGACTTGTCTCCAGGAATGTACACAATTTCACAGAATTAAGAAAACAAAATTCCACAGAGGAGGTCTGAATGGCCTGGGAAATTTGAAAGGGAGGGTAGCAACTATGAGTAGCTTTCAATTCTAGACTATTGAAACCCTGATGATACTTACGTTTTTCTGTCTAAATCCTTTAGAAAATTACTTGGGAGGTAATGACTAACTACAGTGACTCAGTAAAAATACCGCAGAAAGGCCTGGAAAAGCCTGCCCCCTTTCTACCACGCGCAGAACAGAACCTCAGTCTTCCTTAAACTCTGTTACGTGGAGTTTTCAACATGCGCACACAGTCGTGCAGGTCAACGTATTTTACAGCTGAGCATTTTTCTTGACATTACAGTAGGCTTTTAGGGCTGTGTTGTTAATATACTGCATGATGAACTGGATTTGCAATGATACAGTTTTGGGATTCTAATTGTGAATTTCATGGCATGGTAAAAGTATATTCATTCACTTTAAGATATTTTATGTATGTGAGAGGAGGCAGTAGAAGTAGCAAGGACCCGAATGATGTAAGTTTCAACAAGATTCAGCACAGATTCCAACACTTAATGTCATGTTCCTTACAAGTTTTTAAGATACTCATCACTACATGTGGATATGGCTGTAAGAAACTCATCTTAATGTCAGTCTATCCTAGAGCCTTCCTCTCAAGGTAAAACAGTCCCTGTGCAGAAACCTAGCTGTTCTGGAATGACTCTTACTTCAACTGATACTGTATTTTTGTCTGTGAATTAGCCAGGTCCCTTTGTTTTTTCTTGATGCCTTACACTAAACCTTATCAATTGTTTCAGGGAAAAGGAATTTTGCCACACCCTTTTGGAAAAGTGCAGTGGCTCCAAGCTAGCATGTTCAGCTTCTAAATGTGCCATTACCTACTTTCAGGGTAGAAGTACTAAGAGTGCCTCAAGGTTAGAACAAGCAAGAAAATGCAATGTAAATGAATTAGTCATTGTTACTTAATTACTCAAATTCAGCTTCTCTTGAAAGTGATAGTGTAAGTCTCATTCATTTAAGGCAAATCAGGATTTGGCTCTGAATTCATTTAAGTGTTATGGAACATGGATAAGCTTTCACTCTTTATAAACATTGAGAAATTACTAAAGCAAGGTTAAAAAAAAACCAAACAAACTACACAAAGAAACAAAAGCTACTGATGAAGTTACATTTGCCGGATAATAGTACAACTCACGTTTTTTTTCCAAATGTCATTAGAACAAGTAATGGTGACTGTCAACAGTGATGTACATAGTAACTCAACTGCATCAGATAACAACAGACTGGGTAAGACAATGCTGTTTTAGGAAGTATTTATGCTGTAGAGTCACAGTTGGATTTCACACAGGGCCAAACATGGCCTTCTTTAAAGTTCATAGCCCTAGACGGTCAAGTGGTGTTTAGGGGATTGGTTTCTCCTTCATGTCAGGACAGACCATGACCCAGGGATTTTTACTTGTGTTTCAATGTGCCATCATATTTAGTTGTTGATTTTTTAAGTTCCTGATGATACTTAGAAACAAGAATTTTAAGACAGTTAACTAACACTTCTCCCAGCGCCACTCCGTTCTGCCATTACAGTCATTTAATGACATTAAGGGCAGGAGCCTGTTTGGAGCAGGCAGAAAGGATGATGTGCACACAGCTAAGGCATGAAACAAAGGTTACTAAGGAACCTCCTGTTGTACTTAATGGTAACTTTGTGGTACAGTGGGGTTCCCTTCACTTAGCTGGTGGACCAGACCAAAGATAACTTGATTCTGCACCCAGGTTTGTTCACCATAGGCCTTTGCGCAAGGCTGGACACCTGACTGAGGATTTTTCTGCCCATGCATAGTACAGTCCCTGGTTGGAGAGTCCTAGATTTATTGCATTACAGCTCAATAGGAATATTTTGATTTTTTAAAGTCAAATGAGTAACATGCCTTACACATTTTCAGTTAACAAATAAAATTGTTGGCCACAAGATAGAGCTAATGTTGTCATTGTCATAAATTCACGTACAGTTTTTATTTAACATTTTATGTATGTTTTAAATTCATTTTATGTTTATGTGTTTGAATGTCAAAATTCATTTGTGTTTGGATTTTTGTATTAATTTTTCTTTGACTTTTTTTTTTTAAACATGATTTCTCACATTTTATTTTGTTTCTTTTAGGTTTTGTTTTATTTCATAAGATCCCACTGGATGGGTAAATGAAATAAGGAAAAGATGAGAGAGGGGCTGTTGAGCTTGTGGAAGCTGTATGCTGCACACTAGGGAGTGGACAGTGTTCTTGCCCAGTGAAGTGCCACCTACCTTGGACTTCTCTTTTAGACATTGGTTGTGTTTGGAGAACTGTAGAAGTACATTCAAATCAGTAGCTGTTTTTGCAAGAGCAGAGTGAAGCCAAGCCCTGAGGCAGCTATAAAACTCAAGAATAAGCTATCACACTCCTTCCTATTGCCTTGTCCTCACTGTGTCTTCCAAAATGACATTGAGATGAAATGATGATGTATTGTTTCTCTGTCAGTTTTCCCCTGTTTGAACTTAACTGGAAAGATGTTGTTTTTATAAATAATATTTATCAAAGGTGAACTGCAAAGTTGCTTTTATTTTATTGTATTAGTGGCTCTGCAAAACATCTGCAAATGCTTAATTTAAGTGTGTGTGTAAACTCATTGATTTCAGTGGGAATGCTCACATCCTTAAAGTTAAGGTTTTGTGTATTTTCAGGATATGGCCTTAAATCCTAAAGCAGTAAATTGCAGAGCTGGCCCTGCAAATCTTACGTATGTGGTTCCACTGACTTTACCAGGAATATGGAGAACATGAGCTGTGTGCAGAAAGGTGGCAATACTGTTTGTTAGTGCATATGGGTATTGAACCAGTGCCATTGCTTACACATTTCAGTTAGGTCATGCTTATTCAATATAGTCTATAAGTTTGGATAAGTGTGCACATCTTTAGTAGGCTGGAATGCTGATTCTGAGCCAAGAGCAACAATAACAACACTGTACAATTGGTCTTCAGACTAGACTTACAGGCCTATTTAACTGTTCATATTTTACTGGGAAGTATACTTCAGAGTATGCTTCAGTGTGTTTCAGAGGAGAGCCTACTCTCTTCTGAGAAGAGTTTACTATAACGAGTAAAACTAAGTAAAGGCACAAGCATTTTGCAAGAGCAGGGACTGCATTTAGATATAGTGCTAGACAATCTTCATGCTATTTACCTATAAAATCCTGAGTTTATACTTCAATCTTTTCAGTTAAAGGAATCATTGTAAGAAAGGTGAAGTTTCTGTTTTTTTAACCGAGACTTAGCTATGAAGACTAGCAGCTAAAGACTGAGATAGAAGCTTACATTTCTATGCATTTTGATTACATTTCTGAGCTATGGTTTGATTTTAATTCCTTACAATTACATGTAGTGAAAAAGAGGACATGGTATTGTGTTGTCTCCCCTGTATTTGCTTTTCATTGTTTTTGCTTTTTAATTGCAGCCATTTTCACTCTACCATTGAAACGCTTTTCTTTTGCTGCAGTCTTTTACAGCGTACACCATCCATCTCATTCTACAATACTGTCTTGACTTTTGTTTTACCTCTATGTACATACCGGCTTTTTGCCTTTTAAGGCTCTTAGTTCTTTGACTTTTCTTGTGTTCTCTTCAGTCTCTTACATACGAGTTCTTTATTTCTGCTGTGCTCAAGTTTTGGAAACATCCTTATTAGTCAAGAAATATGTCCACATTTGCATTCTTCTAGGTCTATGTAGTGAGGTATTTCCTTTCTCTTGCCACTGGCTAGGGAAGGGGAGTTGCAGTTGCTGAAGTGCTTTTTTCCCCTTCTCTAAAATCTGTCCCAAAGATGTGTTCTTCTCCCCACATTAAAGGGGACAAGCTGGAAGTCTACTGATGACCTAGGAATCGTGGTGTCTTTGTCACCCTGCACATACTGTGGTGATTTGCAGAGGAATGGCAGCAATTAAGGACATCCATCATGGTTCCTGTTTGAAGTTAGATGTCAGCAAGTGCTCTGCTGTTCCTTAGAAACAATATTAGGAATGTCTGCCTTTTTTCTTCCCTAAGTCTATGTGGACACAGTCTTATTTTAGAGAGATACTAACTTTCTCTTCTGCTTCCCAATTCTCTTTTAACTTCTTTTAAATTATTTTCATCTAAGCAAGACTTCTCGCTTAGCCATGCGTGTCTTCTCCTATTGAAATAGTATCTGATGCCATTGAGCTGATTCTAAATCAATGGAGAACCATTTAGGTCAGCAATATTTGAACTAAAGTCAGTGGAGTTACATCTAATCTAAGTTGGATCGTGAGCAGAGCTTGACCTAGTAGCCCACATTCCAGTCTTAAGTTTTGCTGGGACGAAGTCAGTGTATTTCAGTTATGTATTCACAATTTATTGCCAAATAAATGAAGTGAGAATCTGAACCCTTTTCTTTTGGCAGGGAAAAGGCAAACTTGCAGAGCTGGAATATGGCAGTTGATTTTTGAAATATTTAATTTTAAAAGGTAGTTTTTTCTGATTCATAATATTTATATGCATAAAAATGCACAGTTATTGATTGGGGATTTTACATTATTTTTTTGTAGTTTATTTTATAGCACTTTGCAGTTCATCTTCATGGTACAGGAGTAGGTTTGACCTTCAAATATTTCAGCATGTACTGACACAGTATTTTGGATTTTATGTAATCATGGAGGTAACTGTAATAAACCACAACTGATTTATGCACCAGTGAAATATATATATTTATATATATATATATTAGAATATCCTTCTTACATATTTTGTACTATATCTTTTATAGTATCCACTCAGTGCACTATTACTTGATGCAGATATTCACAGAACCTTATGGATTACAGCACGTGATTTGTTACTAATAGTGTCTTAACACTGATGTTTAATGCTTGATGGAAAAAGACTAAGTGTTCCTAAAATCGTTTTATTTCAGTATGTGGACAGAGCCTCTTAAAGCTAAGAGAGCTAAACTTTTAATGTGGAAATTACAGTGTCTACTAGCTCCTGTCTTTCAGCTTGATTGTAAGTGACATTGCTTGTAACTAGAGATTCTGATCTGCCCAAATGGTGTTGGTTTACAGAGGGCTCAGTTGATTACAAATTCTTGACCTCCTTAAAATGAGACTGAAACTAAGAATCATGCAGGAACCATTAACATGGTCAAAGTTCCTGAACATCCAGGATTTGGCATTAAAAAGCTTTTATATTGTTTCACTGAGCAGTAAAAAAGGCTATGAAATATATAAAGGCAGAGTT
Source organism: Falco naumanni (assembly GCF_017639655.2). NCBI lineage: Eukaryota > Metazoa > Chordata > Aves > Falconiformes > Falconidae > Falco > Falco naumanni. Next base: position 42,673,002 of record NC_054080.1, on the reverse strand, counting down.
GCTATTTTTTTCACTGTGCCAGACATGAAACTAAAATAAAAGCATATTTCTAATGTTCTGCTAGAAGGTGTTTATTTATACTAGATTTTACTTTAAATTGACATTTAATATACTCAGAGAACTACTGAGATAAGCTGTTGAGCAGTTTGATGGGCAGATTAGTTGTGGGACTGGAGAGGAAGCACTGCTGGGGTTGTTTTGGTATGAGGCAAGGCATATCATCCGGTGTGTTAAATAAACCTGTTCGAGTTGAATTTGGTGGAGGTTTGACCAGTGGCTTGGTCTACATTGCAAACGAGTGCATTGTTCCCAGGCAGAGCCTGGGGTCTGTGTTGTGCTTGCTGCAGCTGCCTGCAATGCCACACGAGGTGGGGGGCCTTGTGAAGGCTGTTCCTGCAGAAGGATGTTTGGGGACCATGCCTTTTTTCTGGTGGGAGTCATGGGAGCTCAGCACCAGGGCAGGTGGAGGCTGCCGTGACACATTTGCATGGCAATATGTGTATGTCTGAGTACCCTAACCTGTGTAAGGCAGCCACCTTTCCACTGCCTTTGACTACCAGCTAGATCTCTCCCATGCAGCAGTGAAGAAAACTGTTCATTTCAGTAGGAGAAAGATCCTTGGGGGCAACAGACAGTACTAAGAAAACCTTTGGACAGCTAGTTGGAAACAATTCTACTTCAAATAGTTCTCACATGAATTGCTCTTTCTTCTTTGACTGCCAGCAGAAGGATGAGAAATCTGTTTCTTTCCTAGGGTGCAGCCAATCCCTAAGCACAGTTTTTCAAAGATTAGAAATCTTACAGCAGTTTGCCATGTAGAAATGATTGGTACACTCCCTACTGGCTCTTTATGCAACAGCATTCATACCAAGGTCCAGTTTCTTAGTCCCTTCACCTGGCCATCCACGACAAGTTGAAAATTATCAGTTTGAAGACCAGCACTTTGTTTGCAGCTGTTTGAATGCGTAAAAACTTGCAAATGTTTGTAAAGTTGGAAGCCATTATCAGACAAATAAAAAAAAGCATCTTTCTCACATCTTTTTGATTCAGTCCTCCTTTTCCAGTTGCATATTTGACATTTCAAAAAATTTGAAAGCTAGTAATGGATTGGGCAGCTAAGTATTTCATTCATGTTAATTTCAGAAGAAAACCCCAGAAGTTTACCTGAAGGTGTTTGGTATTTACTACTACTTCTGCCTCTTCCTCCTCTTCCTCCTTTTCCTCTTCTTCCTCCTCTTCCTCTTCTTCCCTTCTTCTTCCCTTCTTCTTCCTCTTCTTTTTCCTCCTTTTCTTCTTCCTCCTCTCCTTCTTCTCCTTCTCCTTCTTCTCCTTCTCCTTCGTCTCCTTCTCCTTCATCTCCTCCTTCTCCGCCTTCTTTCACATTATCATGTTTTCTGACTTCTTCTTTTCCTTCCAGTTTTCAGTGGTTCTGTCTTCTGTTCTTAAGAGAGCCCAACATGCTCTTTTGTGAGCTGTGGTAAGCTTTCCATACATTACAAATGTGCAAGGTCTTTCGATATCCTTTTTAAGGGCTTTGCTATCATTACATGATGGTGTAAAATATTCCAGATTATATTGTAGGCAGACGTGCTAGATTTTGTCATCTCATCTCCATAACAAGTGTTTGTGGATGGTTGGAAGTATTGAAAACAATAAATACAGCATTATAGGGAGCACAGAGAACATTGGTGCTGCATATTTCACATTTCACAGCCCATTTCCTTGTCCCATTTCCATGGCAATGTGTGTCCCTAAAATTTTGAAGCTGGCTACTGTTTGTTCTGTTTATCTTTTGTACATACAAATTAAATCTGCTGTGAAAATAGAAAATGATGCATTAATTTGAAGTAAATATAGCTGTTTAGTTCCACAAAAATGTAGACTGTATGATAAAGCTTGTAGAAGATATTACTGTCTTTTAATGAAACCTCAAGATTAACTGGTTAACTTATTTTCGTCACAAAGAGATAAACTGAAATAGCCCACAATAGAGTGTGCTTTGTTTTGACATGGACTTGCCATATCCTTCTAATTTTAATAGGATCCTTCCATGATGAGGTTTATTTTTGCAGCTGCAAGGAGTGTGGTGGATAAGCACGTGTCCTGGCCTGGAGCAGAGTTGCAGGCAGTGTAGGTCCAAACTGCTTTCATTTTGAAGAGGGCAGTTCCCCCATAGTCCCTAGAGGCAGTAAATCACGGAAGTATTACTAAGCAGATTATATCTTATAGGAGGAAACTCCTCTCATTGCATACACGTTTTCACTGTAACTGTGTTCCTCAGCTGGAGTGACAAGAACATGTAAGATTTCAGGGAGCTATCTGATAGTCAAGCAAGGAGAGGGTGAAATCATAGTTTTCTTGTGATGGCTTTGATTTTTCCTTGATGTAAGCAGTGCAGGTCTCAATCCTCAGGCATGTCCACAAAACAGGAAAAGAAATCCTGACTTTCTCCTGAGGTGTTTTTTGTGGTTTTTTTTTTTTTGGTTTGGTTTTTTGTTGGGTTTTGGTTTTGGGTTTTTTTTAGGTTTTTTTTACATGGCTATTCCATTGATATTACTGGCTTTGTTAGTGTAAAAGCAGAATTGGGCTGCTGTACCACTGCAGAAACACAAGGCCAGTCTTTAACAAATACATTTGATATGTATTCCACTTCCATTCAAGAGCCCTGTGCTCCTTGGCCTCTTAGATTTCAGGTTCAACTTAAAAATAAGAGGAGTCATTCTGTTGGTATCAACGTTAGAACTTCAGAATTCTTTACTAAAACCTATTTTTCTCATGTTGAAAAAAGTGATGTTTTAAATGATAGCACAAAAATGCCTTTTACCATAATATAACATCACATCATAAAAGAACAGTTTGTTGTAATCCATCAGCAAACTGTCTTTTTTCTCTCTGCCCCCTCTAATTCTTGATGTTGAAACTGTTTTATGTTTTTTGTAAATAATAGATAATCATTGTTTTTATTCCCAAGTACTACCATAAGAGCTTGGATAATCTACACTTACAGAAAATGTACTTGATGAACTTACTTTTAGCAGGCAATAAAGTTTTATAATTCATTATCATTGTGTCTTTCACTCTCTGTAGATTGATAATATTTCATTAGTAATTGTGCAGTGTATTGGAAAATATGTGAATCTTGAATCTTCCTCACCTGTTATCTGTTGTTATAAACATGCTTATTGTTGCTTTTGTTTTCTGATACACAGTGAGATTGAACTCCTTAATTATATTTTCATAGCATCCTGATTGGTTACCCTGTTTCAAAAAGACCCTCTGCCCCTCACCCCCCCAAAAAAACCCCAAAAAACCAACCAAGCACCAAACCCAACCTGTTTTAAATAGTTTTATTTCAGTTTAATTTACATGCAAATTTGCATGCATGTGTGTTTAACATGTACATTTAATCAGGTATGTGTGTATTCATGTCAAATGACTACATATTTGGCTGTTGGCCATAAGACAGTAGGTTTTACATGTCAGGCCATGCTTCATCTGGTCAGAACTTAAAGCAGAAAAAGTTAGTTGGTTGAATACTCACATAAGTTGTGCTGATTTTCCAAACTATTTTGAGGAAACATCAGTGCTGTGATTCAAAGGGTGTGTTTTGCTTTGGAACTTCTGTTTGTTGGCCTTGACCATCTGGATTTCTTAACAGACCTAATGAAACAGTCCACAAGAATGTTGAAATGGTTATGTCACATTTTAAGCCCAAATTTTTCCATTTTTTGCTTTTTACTAGCGCATGTCATACTTTCCGATGAATTTGATTGCTATATTTGGACTACAGCAGCTGTGGTTATTGCATTACATGTTCATTTTCTTGCTTCTGAAATGTTTGGTCACGTTTTTCTCTTCTGGGAGCTCAGCACATCTCTGAGCATTGTACCAAATCTATTTTGTATGTCCACAGCAAATTGTGCATTTTTCACCTATTGGCAGAATTGTGATGTCACTTAGTGCATTTTACACTTAAGCTTTTTTATCATCATACTTGTGGAATATGGTTTTGGAGCTAATTTGATGTGTCCTCACTATGTAAAAGAAATAGACTCTCTGTAAAGGTCCATTCTTTTTCTAAGAGAAGCTTTCAATAAGACTTGCTATTACAGGTAAATCATGATATTGTCTAAGCTGGTTGATACAATTATTTTAAAGAAAGTATTCAAACAATGTAAAATATTGGATTCATGAATATGCTGTACCAAGTAGAAGAGTATATTGAAATTGTGATGTATTGGGAACTTTTTTGAATGGTAGCAATGGTAGCAAGCTTCCCATTGAAGTACTCTAATTTAGAGTTTGCAGCCTCAGCAGAGCAAGAAGTTACTATCTGGGGAGAACAATCAAAAAAATGAGGCTGAGTAAAGACAAAAGTGAAAATAGCCATTTACACTGCCCAGGAAATTAGGAAGTCAACAGGATAAGTACTAACAAAAATTCTTAATGTTCTTGATAATCCAGATCAGTGAAAAAATGCAAAAAAAAGTTCATTTTTTAAATTAACACAGTATTCTTGTGGAAGTTTTTGGTTTGTTCTTTTAAATGAGAAAAAATACAAACACCATGTATTGGATATTGGTATCTTGAGAAATTGTTATTTCTGCCTAATTTCTCCATTAATGTACTGCAAGAATAAAAAGCTAATTTCATAGATTAGTTTATAATTATGTTACTATTTTAAAAGTAAAATTAACTTAAAGATCACCTTTCAAGTTGATTAATTGGTGTTTCTTTCTGTATTATGCTAGTAATCAGGCTCTAAAGCAAAAATACAGACCATGTAATAGACAGGGTTTTGTACATGGCAGTTTCATGAGAATGGTTGCAAAAAGTCACAGAATTCTGGTTTCTGATATTTGGGTAATTCTATTGAAAGACCTTTTTGGCAATGTATTTTACCTATAAAAGCAAATATAGTGTGCAGATTTCTAAAATAAGCATTCTCTAGCTAGCTTGTTGAACATGACAGATACTTTAGATTTAAATTATAATGGTTTTTTTTGGCTCCTGAGTTACTCTTCAGAGCTATACGACTTTCATCATCAGAGCAGACTTAACAATAAAGGGGCTGGATGTCATGAAGGTCTATAAACAGGGAATGGAGTTTCAACTAAAATGCTTCCCCAAAAACATAAAACTGCAGGTCATAGTGTGTGGCAAAAGACAAAAGTGGGTAAAGGGAATAGAAAAGTGCATTTGAAAGAGAGCTGAAAATTAATTTGGATTAAAGTTCTTGTTTGGTGCACAAAGTTGATACTGCATTTAACATGAGCACCTTGTTCTGGTAGTTGAAACAACAGTAACTTTAAACCCAGTTATTTATTTATGCAATTTGCTTTTCTACTGTAGCATCTAAATTGATAGTTTATTTCCATTATGCCATCCTTATGATGCCATTGCTTTGTCTACATTTTTCACTGTAGCAATCTTCAGATATAGTTCCCTAATATGTTGCAACTGTAATCAGTAAAATACCAAGTGTCTCCGTATAACTTAGAATATGAATGTGGCAATGCCTTCATACCTGTGTTTACTATTGCTACGTAGGAGTGCTGTGCTGTTTACACATCCAGAAGAGGCAGAGTATTGAACTGGCTGTTCAAGCCGACACCTTCCCTTGAGAGCTGATACGCAAAAGGAAAATGTGCAAGTGTGTGTTGGGAACCACACATCGATGACACCAGAGATCATATTTCCTCAATAATTCCTAATGGCTATTATTAGATATCAGAAGTTAGAGAACACAAAGTAGTGAAACTCAGTTTTTTTGCAGCTAGCTGGGCGATTGGTTATGCAGTTTCTTGATGACTAGTGTGATCCCACTGAAGTGTCACTAAGTTTTCCTCTGGAAGGATTTTAGCACAATTTTGGTGTCTACAGCACTGAAGTCAAGGATGCCTCAGGAATGGATGCATCATCCCTTCCTCAGGGAACATGATCCAAGAAAGCAAGTTCTATATAAACCTTTTGTCCAAAGGCTGGGTAACACTTCTTTCAGTTTATTGTCAGTCTGTGCTGAGTTTTAGTAATGTCTTTACTACAGCAGACATCCCAGTATAGACCTTGCTACCTAAACCAGAATTCCCCTTTCTTTTTTCTAAAGGTGCATGACATGTAACCAGTTTTAATCCTTCCTCATGAGACCTGGCATGATGCTGACTATGCAGTTTAAATTATAAGTTAGCTTGCACTTTTCTGCCCCAGATGGTCTCAGAGTGAAGGTCAGTAGGGTTAGCCATGTCATTCCTGGTGCACTTGTACCTAATAAATGCATAGTTATGTGAAGTTAGTTCACTTCTGTCAAATATCTTTTAAGACTCCTAGGAAAAATCCAAGGGCTGTATTTACCTGTACAGATAAACTATTAGAATTAGAACAAAATGTGAAGTCTCAGTAAGTCTGTGCTTTGTAGAAGGAGACATTTACATAAGACTCAGATTTTCATTCAGATTCAAAACAGTGTATGTTGGCCTAAATATGAAAGACAGAAGTTAAAAGTATGAAAGAATATCAATGTCGGCTTCCTCATCGTGAGCCCCACTCATTGATTTTTCTATTAATGTCGGGTAATTAGATGAAAGACCTAGGAAGTTATTTTCTCTCTTAGTTTTGTCTTTTATAAGCCAAAGTAGCTATTTGGCAGTCTGAGGTACTACCTCTGTGTTGTAATATAGTTGTCTGCTTGTCTCAGTGAAGTCTGTCTTCTGGGTACCAAGTAGCTGAGTGATGTGTATCTCAGTCCCTGATGAGTCTTGTGAAGGCTTCTGCCACACAAGCAGTAACTCTGTGTTATTACTAATTGCTCAGCTGTCTCATTTCTCAATACATGTAATGTTTTAAAACACAACCCAAATCATCCACTCTGCATTTGTTTGCTTATGGAAGTAAGAATAAAAATCAGGTAAGTTGAATTGCCTGAGTATTTCCTTTCTCCAGTAACCACCAGGCATTTGAGGTATGGTTTTTGAAGCAGAACATGCAGAGATCAACTTTCTATTTGCTGTGTGGTATAACAGGTTACCTTTTCCATATGTCAGCATTGGTTTTCCCTTGGGAGCTGGCATAATCTCTTTCCAGGTAAAGAGTTATATTTTATCACTTTTCACTGTTGTGTTAAAAAGAGTGTGAAGGGCCACGTGCCTCTTGAACAGGAAGGCAAAGATTTATCATAACTACTTTTCCTTTCTGAAGAAGATGCCAAGTTTCCATTCCCTGCCACTTTTTCGCACTTTGTTGGAGTCCAAATGTATATATAACCCTGCTGATGTTGAACTTGACTACCCCTGGGACACAGGTGAAGCTGTTACCTGTCAGTGGGAGATGATGGTATTGCATCTGGGGGCAGTTGTTCCTAACTGTGGGGCTCTTAGATTTTTTTTCCCCTTCCCATGGTGAGAGAAGCTGTAACCACTGGTGATTTGTATATCAATAGCCCTCATGATAGCAGTTTGATCAGTGATTGCCAGAGGACAGATGCTTATGCCAGGAAAGAGTAACCTTTGGTGGGCAAAGTAGAAGGCTGAGGATTGATGGCAGAGACTGAGTTACCCTGTCATCAGTCTAATTACAAAGGAGGGGAATAGAAATTAATCTTTAGGAGGGGAATAGAAATTTAAAAAAAAATCCTGATTTTTTTTTCCCCACTTGGAGACATGCAGGTCTTGCTTCGGGTGCCATAAATCAGGCTACTGTGAGATTTATTTGTTTAATACAGAATATAAATGTAATTTAACTTGCTGCATTAATAAGGAATTCCATCTGCATGTTGCAGGATGCAAAGAGTCTGTGCAGATACTTGCCTGGTTACACCAGAGCCCTGGCTCTGACCCTAGATAGAACACACTGTATTTCCTTATAAAATAAATCAGGGGCATTTATTTGTCTGAGATTTTTGACATCACTGCTGTTACAGACAGGAGAAATCATTTATGTGTGTGGTCCTGCCTGGAGTCACATCCTTCTCTTCGTCAAAAAATGTTATCTGCTTCAGGATTCTAGGGAGGGCTGTTAGTGTACCACATTAAATTGTCCCCGAGTAATGTGTTAACTGCTTTCTTTAGCATTCTGAAACTTTTTGTCATTGCTACCTACACATTGCAATTGCAAGTGCACAGCTTGTGCAGCCTGATTCTCCCATGTGTTTCCTTGCATTGCGTTTATGTTTATGCCATGTGACTGTAAAGTGCTAACAGATCAATCTGTCCAGCAGTGAATATATCTGCATGGAATGCAAAACCATGAGGAACTGAAAATCAGTAGAGGCTGAGAAAGGTATGAGTCAGATCCTTTAACCAATTCACATCAGCTGAGACCAACTTAAATATTTGCCATTTGTAAGTACTACTACTCCCTACTATTTGGGAATGGTACATTTTAAAGCTTGAAATTCACTGTATGTGAACATTTGTAGGAGTAAACATCTTAGGTCTTGCCAGACATTTAACATGAAAAGGAAATGCCAGCAAAGTGAAGCAATGCAATTTTAATTCCAAAACTGTGCGGTTTTGTGGTGTTTAGTCCATAATAGCTAGATTCCGTATGAGACCTGTATTTATCTGTAGTGGGCTTTTTCTACAAAATGTTCTTTTAGGAGATTATGTAGGTGTAAAATAGTTCAGTATATTACAGTTTTAGTCATGTGCTACTAACAGAGTGAATAAAGTTATCTTATTCTTTAGTAGTAGTATTGCATGAGTTTATGTGTGATACATACTTTGAAACTTGCTTTAGAACCCAGATCAGTGAGTTTAATTCAACAGGGCCAGCTTATGTGAAATTCAGGACCCGAGTGTCTTTATGCTGTTGTTTGAATCATTTGTACTGTATACATCTGTATTTTGTAATTGATGGTGGTCTCTAAACATATATTTTTTCATTAAGCGTTATATAGGAAATATCCCTGGGTGTGAATCTAGCAAGTTTTTTAGCAATAGCTACTTGGCAATTTGAAATAAAATCATTGCTAGTGAACAAAGTGTCAGAAATCTGTTGTAATCATACTCTTGAAAATGAAGTTTCATTGAAAAAATTACGTTTGTAATGAAACACTGTATTATTCTTGCTTTCTCATAAAAAATTATATAGGTGCGTAGCTCAGGACTTAATTTTTGCTTATTTTGCAGGCTCTTTAGATAACTTAGGTGTTCCAAGTTTTCATCTTTGTTCCTTGGGTTTTGCTACGACATCATGAAAACACAGAGAAATTGGCTGGTAAAGTAAGGAAAGTTGTTACTGTCTTAATAAAACAAATTCTAATGCCTCTGGAAGCTGTATTGGAGAACTAAACCATCCCAACCACTCAGTCAATGAACTGTGTACTTTTTGTAAATGAGTTTTTGAATCCATCTAAGATAACGTGACCAAGTGGAGGGAGCAGCCAGCAAACCCTGAGGGCCCTGAGGTAGTGCAGCATCCCCTCCCTGCACACCCAGGTACCCCCCTAGTGATAATGGGCTCCTCTGATTACTGGTACAGTAAAGCTGCCCCCGGCAGAAGCCCAGTGAAGCTGTTAACATGGTGGCTGCTTCTTGCCATCTGAGGTTTCTTACCTCTGTGGCACAGAGCCCAGCTTAAAGCCTCCCAAAGGGGAGCACGCCCAGGTGTGCTGCCAGTGCTGGAATGGCATAGACACTGTGGCTTCAGTAGGTTTTTGTGATGATGAGCATGTTGCATTGCCTCCAACTAGTGCTGTTTGCTAAGGATCCAGGCTTGCTTCTTTGCCCGTTTTCTTGTTGGGCCTTAAAGAGGAGGGAGATACTGTAGGAGGGATTCACTTCTGCTGGCTCCTAGCCCAGCATTAAGCGCTCTCCAGCAAGTTGTCTTGTCCGCCTCGCATCCATCCCTCCTCTGCAAGTCCACGTGACTGTGTGACTGAAAGGTGAAAGACCAAAATTATGCTAATTTTAATAATCACAGCAGCACTGTAATAAAACCTAGCTCTGCAGCTTTTACATTTCTGGTAGCATGCAGCAAATTTTACTGTCTTTAATCCTCTCCCTGGCAGAACTCCTACTGGCTTCAGTGGGAGTTTTGGCTGAGCATGACCAGAGTTGGGATTTCATGTTTTGGTCCTGTCTTAATTTCTCAGCAAAAAGAGAAATGGATTTTGCAGATTTTCAGTTAAACATTAGGAAGACATGAAACTGGCATTCTCTAGAATGTAGTGGTACAATTACCTTTTTGGCATTGCCTCTTGGGAATAATACAGGTCTATTACTTTAATCCATTCCTAACATAATTCATGCACGGCTGTATATTATAGATGGTGCCTTTCAGTGACACAGCTAAGTGCCACAACAGCAGAAGACTTCATTTGCCAGAAAGGTTCTCATCATTCTTAATAAAAAGACAGCAGTCCCGACTCTACTGTAATTCTTAGGGATTTTGCACCATTGTCAATTTAATAAATTGTTCTTGGCTGATGCTAAGATGAAGGGAATTAGACTCACAGTGTTGTTATTTCACTATTAGGATTTCATGCTTCATGTTTGGTTTCACTCTTTCACCCTATCCCCAAATTTGGTTTTCTTTAAATTTTTCATGAACTAGCTGGTTGGAACTTTGCACATTATTTTGGGTTTGAAAAAAAAAAAAAAAGTGTGAAAACCTCTTAGATGGAAATGGATTCTTTCTAAAGACTGTGCAAATGAAAAACTTTGTTACTGAAATTATGGTGTAAATGTGCAGACTCCAGAGAATGAAACATTAAGTGATTATGTTCCTCCCTCCACTGAAGTTCAGTTCTTAGTTAGTTAGTATTGTGCTTGAAGTGAGGGTGTGCATTTTTTGTGCACATGGGAGGTGCACATGTCTGTCTTTTGCAGTCTGGTCCTTTTGAGACCTGTTTGTGATCATTGCAGACTCCCACTTTGGATCTAGTGCAGTGCAAGAGAGGATTGTGGCTATGCGTGGTTTGGTTTGGTTTGCAGTCTCTGAAGGCAAGACCTTTTTTGCAGATCAACTCAGGGATACACTAATTAGGGAAGTTTATATGGTCTACTTCAGCTGGTGCTTATGTTCTAAACGTGTTCCTTAGATTCATACAGATTTACAAAACCATTTTATTCTGCTTTGTATTATTTGCTTCTTATGGTGGTTAGGAATAAGGCTATGCTATCAGCTTCCTTTAGCAGTCCCTTTCTGAGAGCATTTGATTTCCATGCAAATCTGTTCTGATAAATCCGTTGCTAAGAAACAGCCATGACTGAATTTTTGGTAAAAGAGAAAGTTACACTGAGAATAAATGAATGTCACCCTAAAGTACTTGAGTTTAACAAGTACTAATGCTATTTAATGCTAACATATAAATTAGAACATCACAGGAGACAATGTGGACAACTAGGAACTGAATAGTATAAGGTGATAAGGAAGCTGCAGAGTTAAGAAATACAGAGAGATGTTAGAAAAAGGGAGGATAGGTCAGCCAGGTGGTCAAGAGAGAATCGGTTAAGAAGACAGAGGCAAAACTCTTCATAAAGGAGGAAAGTAAGTAAATAAGCAGAGGGTGCATGTCAGTGAAAAGCTAGAGTACTTGATAAAGTATTCAGAAGCAGTAGAAGAAGCAGAAGTAATTTATGAAAATATTATGTGCAGCATCCTGAAAAAAAGAGAAGCACTGCTTTATTTTAAAGCGCTGCAGAATAGGAACAGCGATGCTTCCAATATTTTAGCAAAACCTCCTTGCAGTTTCATGAACAGTTTCACAATTAATGCATCCATTTTCAAATCTGCTGTAGAAAAACTGCCAGAGCTTGGTTTCTAGTGTGGCCGCCTCTGGGATGGCTGAACTAGCTGGTATGGTGCAAATAGCTTTAAGTGTGGGGCATCTTCCTGCTTGCCGTAGAGGCAGTTTCAAGGAAAGCTGACAGGAGAAAGTGACAGTAGGAATCTCCAGCAGATGGGACATCATGGCAGGGAGGAAGAGGTGTCTGCAAATGGCTGTAGAGGATCAACATCTAGAGGTGAAGCAAGTCAGTTTGCGTAGCTAATCTCATAGCTTGTGAATAATGCTGCTGGGTCAGAAATTTGATATGTTGCCTTTCTATCTGTGAGCGTTTGCTCCACTGCAGTCATTTTTAGATCTGCATTTGAAGACTATTTGAGTATGTAAGGCTTCACTGCCTTAGGAATCATGCTTGGGGAAAGAAAGGTACTGTTCAGAGTCAATTCTGCATCTTTGATCTGAAACTGTATTGGCAGGGATATTCCTCCAGTCTCTTCAGCTCCCTCCTGTCTCCAAAGGTGAATTACTTCTTAAACAATGTCCCAAAAGATCTAATTGAGCATAATTCAGAAGTCTATAACTGTGGAAATTGAAAGTGATTAATGGAAGCAATTTTCTTTCCTTTATGATTTCTTAGAGGTGCACAAAACCACCAGGTGCTAGAGTGAGTCTATTGCTAAGGCCATTCCACACTGGAGAAAAAAAGTGCAGCTTATTCACCTGGGTATCACAAGAATTTCTGATGACACGTGGTTGCTGAGTGCCCAGTAGCTTCCCAGGAAAAGGTTCTGGCCAGTCTCATGCCAGCCAACAAGATTCTCTGAGCAGGACCTGTGATCTCTGGAGGCCAGGGATGTGTGTAGTTGCTGAGTGCTCAGGGACAGGGGCTGTAAAGAAAGCTGCTGAAATGGCTACTGTGGCAGAGGCACAAAAGTAATCAGTTTCACTGATGCTAAGTAATCCAATATAAATTGGAATAAAATGTCAGGCATTGATGTTCAGGAAGGAAAATAAGCTCTTTTGCTTTGTGCTCACTGAGTGCCAGTTTTGGGCAGCTTGTCTTCGGTGCTGAAGCCTCCTGCCCTTCTAGCAGCCTTCTTCCAGAGGCCAGGTACTGTCTACCGAGCACATGCAAGACTTGGGCCAAGGGGGCCCAAAGCCTGCTCACCTAAGGAAGGGGTGAAACACTTGACAAGAAATAGATGATGGAGTGTTAGGTCACGATCTTCCTATGCCCTCCTCTCCAGGTGTAGGTTTTGAATTTTTATTTTTGTTCTTAAAACATGTTTTCAAGGATGGAGAATGTTTGGAGATGAAGAGAGGCCAGTCCAGATCAGTGCAAGTCTAAGAAAGCTGTAGCTGGACTGCAAGACCATCTCAGGGAAAGCTGAGTAAACTGCAAAACCAGATTTCTGCAGATGTTGTTTACAATTTGAGCATGATGTTTGGGTTGATTGTATGTAATCATTTAGTTTTGTTTCCTTGCAGATTGTCGTATTTGAGATTAGCTAGTGTGGCTGTAAATGAAAAATGAATTGGAAGCTATTATGCTGGAATGCTTTTTAAGAATAATTTGGGAGGTATATTTCAATGTAGGACAGTGTTAAAACTTCATAATTCATGCAATTTTGGAGGCCTATGGTACAAGACTTGGTGTTACAGTATCATGTAGTTAACACTTCCACTAATAAAAACTGTTCAGAAACAATTAAGGGGGGACACACCGACTAAAATAAATTGTATCTAAAGAATGTGTGTCCTATTATAATAACCCATGTAGAGTGTGCATTTGTACAGCACTGGTATGCTTCTCAGCTGACTAAACCTATCTTGATTCTGCAGCCTGGAAAAGTAACCTGCTAATGCATTGAAAGCTATGTACTTATTACTATGGAAATTAGGGCCAAAATGGGATCTTGGCGATTCTTCCCTGTCCTAAGCCTGTATTACCTATACCTGTCTTTTATGCCAGGTATTTTCCTGATGTAGCTTCAAGATCTCCAGAGTGGAGATTTCTGAGTCTTGTATGAGTAATTCCAACAATGAGGATGTTTTCCTAACATTTTACCTCAGCCTTTCCTGATGCACTTTTATCATGCAACTTTTTATTCCTATCCAGCATAGTCATGAAATAAAGATTTTCCCCCTTCCATTGGAAGGCTGTCGTGTACCTCCTCAGATCTCTGCTGAGGATAAAAGCAGTCCCAGTTCTTCAGTTTTTCCTCGGGTCTCTGAGTATTTCTAGCTTTTCCATATCAAGTTTTCAGCTGATTTGCTTGGATGGAAGAGCCCTGTCGATAGTATCTCTGTACTCCCAAGAGATAATGAGGGAAGGTTTGAAGAACGGGAATAGTTTCATTAGTAACAGTCTATTTTGAGGGAAAAAGTACACAAGCAGCAAATACAAGTTTACTATCAGGGAGCATTTCTCCACAATCTAGTGTGTCTGCCATATTACCTAACCATGTCTAACTAAAGAGGATCTGGGAAACTGTTCAAGTTGACTACTCCAAGTAGCTTTGCTGTTCTTTCAAATAAAGACTGACTGCCAAAGCAGCACAGGGAAACTTGTATTGCTTCTGTACACATTTTATTTGTCTTCCAGAGGACCTCATTTCCAGCCCTAGGAATGAGAATGCTAACACTTAGATTATTTATGAAAACTGTTAAGGGGAAGTGATTGTTAATTAAATAGTTTTTTAAATTAAATGTAAGGCAACAAGGATTTAATTTTGGGTGAATTATTCTTTTTTGCTTGATGCCAAAATGTACATTCCAGCAGATCTTTTTTCTTATTGTGGTGATTTTTCACCGTAGTATTTTTGAAGGATTGCAATTTTACCCATGTTTCTGAGACATCCAAACCTGCAGGTGGCTATAATGAATGGTCTTGGTGATCTATATTAAAAAAGATAAATCATTTTTTCTTTCCTTCTTTCACATTTTCTGCTGCCTTGTATCCTTACTTCTCTGGCTCACATATTCTTATTGATTAATACACTACATCCCTGCTAGATTTTGACTCAGGTCTGTGTTTCATTTGACTACCAATAATGAGCGGCCATAAATTCCTCATTCTTTATGATATGGCACATCATCTGAGCTGCAGATACTGCAAATGTGCCCATGAAGCAATGGGCGGCTGTATAGCCACCTTTTATCCTGCAGCTGAGGGCAGGCTGTCAGTCCCAAAGGGCTCTGTGGTTCAACAGCCAGGGCTGGCAGTCCCTCCAGAGTCTTGTTCATGACTTTGACAAAGATCCCACCTGCAGTGCTGGGCAGATCACTGAGCCATGCAGAGCTCTTCCCGTTGCCTCCAGACTGGGAGTAATAGTAGCATGTACCTCACCAAGGACAAACTGTGAGGATTTATTGGTTATGGTGCTAAGAGTTCGAAGATGTTTACCAGATTGCGGTTGTGAGATCTGTTACACAAATACTTCCCATTCTGGCTGAAAGGAAAAAGAAATTGGCAGCCTTTGTGCTGCAGGCTGAGGCTTCACTGATGGCATCCCTGGGGAGAGCTGGCCCTAGAGTGAGGCCAGGGCAGAGGGGGGTCATGCATCTTTCATCCTGCACAGACAGTACCAGCAAATATATTAGAGAACTCATCCTTTTTCCTACCGAGTTTTGTACTGCTGCAAAGAAGGTTTCTTGGGTGAACTGCCTTGCCAGTCTGCCCCCCACCTAGACACCTGTGTCTTTGTCCCTGGGTCCTGTAGGTTGCATGGATTTCAGGGACTGACTTACGTTATGAAGGGACTCCTAGGTTATCCTAGGGGGTCCTCCCTATTTGGAAACCTCCCTTGCTGAAACTATGACTTCTGGAGTGCTCTAGGCTTGTGTGGAAAGGGATGTGTGAATGCATGCATACAAGGGAGTATAGGCGAGGTTGTGAGAAGAAAGGCAGCTGAAAGGAACTGACTGGGATTCTTTCACAATCATGCTCCAGAATAAAACCAAAGCAAACAAACATGCAGCTGGGGCTCTTAGATTCAAAGACACACAAAAAAGGCCTGATGAAACACTTAAGTGGCTGAAATCTGTGCACAGTTATTTCAGTGCAAATTACCCAGATTGCATGTTTGTTGCTCTCTAGAGCAGTTAGGCATTTGAAATAAGTTTTCCAGCAAAAGGATCATGCATTTTATGGGACAGGCATTTTGACACCTAGCAACACTGAAAATTTGGTACTGTAAAACTGAATAACATTCCTACTATATCATTAGACTCAAAGGTAAGCATTACTTAAATTATCCTATATAGAAAGTAAAATAATCTGGCACTGTAACCTGTTTGCTCTGTATGAAAGTGATACAGTAATAACCATGCAATTTAGTCTTCTTGTGAAGCTGCAACAAATGAGGGAAGACAAAACATTGTTTTCTTGCATGAAATCAAAAGCAAACCACCTTGGATTCTTCATCACCGAGATGAAACATTATGTCAAAGTAGTGTTGTTTTTGTCATGGTTTTCAAACAAATTTTTCCATTTCATTTTGCAATAGCTGTAAGTGAACAAACTCCTAAGGTCTGCTTCTTGAGTTTAAGTCTTTCTTTTCAGCCACTTAATCCTGCAAGGGACATCCAAGAAGCCCCCTTTCTTCAGTGTTTCAGGGAATTCTTGCTGCCAGGGAACAGAGTCATTTGTCTGCTGGGTGTGGGGAAGTTCTCCAGCTCTGCATTCTGGTTCCCCTGACTTCCTGGGAGCGTGCTCTTGGATAGGAACAGAACTTCTTGGGCAGTGTCAAAAAGTTTTTCTTGTCTCATATATCAAGAAGCAACAGAGTACAAGCTTAAACAAGCACCACTGGTTGCACATCAGTTAAACAGATTAATGATACCTGTCAGAAGATGTGAAATTATTTATCCTCTAACACCGAAGCCTGGCAAGTCTCAGTTTTCTGAGTCACAGGCTTAATGTCTACAGTGTGTTTTTTGGCTCAGTGTGCTGCATCGGGATAGGACATGCACTGTTTGAGCTGTGAAGAGCAGTGTGCTTCAGAAGGATGGACTTGGGTATGAAGTTGCTTGGGGTGATCTTATTCTTGTGTTTTCTCCACCATAAACAAAGGAGCATTAACCCCATAATACTAGTTTTGCAACTGAGTGACAGTGACTTTTGAGGTGATTTCACTGAAGCTAAGACTAATGACAGTTTTCTGGGGAGCTGGAAGGGATGGGTATATGAGATAAGAAGGGTTTGTTGGAAGGTGGGAAGAGGCAAGAAATGCTATGGCTCTGCACAGCTGAACTGCTAAGAAAGCACTGAAGCACTCTGTCTTGAGCTTCCCGTGTTAAAAGAAGCAGCAGCTGCAAAGCAAAGGCTGTCATTTTAATAAGCCTGCTGTAGATTTGCAGAAGAATCTGACTTTGAACTGCTCCACCAAGCAAAGTGAGACTCCACTGGTTTCTCACTGGGAAGTTTCAGCTTGTTTTGAATTATTTTCCTTGTGTTCTATTTATGCCTTTTAAGTCAATTCCGTGTATTCAGCATACAGCATTTTAAGAGATCAATAATATAAAATAATGTTTCTCTAATTGCATTACTTTCTATTATGTTGGGGTCTCTTATCCAGTCTAGTAGAATTGTGTAAACATGATTTGGTATCACATTTGCATACAGTCGTTTATCTTAGGAATGCAAAGGAATATTCAAAGCAAAGCTTGGAGCACCTTAATCAGAAAAAAAGTGTGGCAAGCTGTGATTGATTAGTTGTCTTCCAGAAGGAGTGAAAGGTAAGACAGCAGTTCAAAAGTTAAGCTAAAAAGATATCTGCTGTGGTAAGAAAGTTGGATCCTAGCTTGATAACAGGAAAAATTTAATATCTTCGCTTGCTGAAGCATAACTTACCTTTTAATCATGCAGAAAAGAACTTAGGATCCACAGCAAATATGGGAGTCTCATGGGAAAAGAAATCTTGTGTAATTGCTTTTTCAGAACAAGGTATTTAACTAGTGAAAAATACACCCCTCCCAAAAGGAAAAAGAGAGAAGATTCAGTATGGCCTTGAAATTAAGCAGAGGTGATGCTGGCTCGTGTGACATGCACTTACTATCCTTCTTTTGAGTTGATGGTGTGCTATTACCATGTCCCAGCACAGACTGGTCCCCGTTCCCAGGGGAAGTAAGAAGAGCCAATGCTAGTGCGTGGTCAGTTGAGAAATCTTCCTAGCAGCCAGCATAATTTTTTGTGGAAGGAGGCATGATTATTAAGGCATCACAGCACAAAATCTCTATAAACAATCATGTTTACCTGAGCTGCCTTGTTACACTTGACTAAGCAGATGCATCCTTGTAACTTCACAGCTTCAACCACAAAGCTAAATTCGGCTGGTTTTTTGGCAATTATTACTCCTATTGTTTCCCAGTGTGCCTGAGCCATTAGTAGTGCCTTTAGGGATACTGGAGTGGTGTGTGACGCACAGAAGTGTGTTGCAAGAAGGATGCAGGATATTGTAGCCTCCAGGAGATCTTGTTAGAGCTTGGAGAGCAAACATACATAGTAGATTACTTATATCTTTGACACAGCATGTGGAGGGAGAAGTAGATGGACATAGTGCTTGTTTGTGACCATCTAAACTAAAGTCTGAGTATATGTGCTTGCAAGGCCATGCCAGGTGCAAACAAAACCCGTATGATCTTTCTGATTCTGCATTTGAGAGCCTGTTCTTTTTATTTTTTGCCTGAGCTTGCTTAGCTGAGTCATGCTGTTACTCACTTTGGGACTCCTGTACTTTGATACACAGAAAAGTCATTATGTGGATTATTCCAGTGGCAGCCAGTAGTCAAGATGTGTAGCTGCAGCCAACTACCTAAGTATTAGCAGAAGCCTGAAATTATGCAAAGCAAAATGTAGCACCAACAAATAGTAGCGCAGATAGGTCTTGGTAGCATGCGTATTGAAACTGCATTAACTCCGATGGTGATAAAAGCACCGGCAAAGCCTGTATCTTACAACCATTAAACTCCTTCTCCTGGCCAGAAATAGCAGCGTACCTTCAAAAGAGTTGTATTAAATTTTATTTTTAAACTTAAGGAAATTCACATTTGTTGGCACCACCAAGGTCAAGGACAGTGCAGACATGCACTGTTCAAGTGGTGGCACTGGAGTGGGTTGTATTGCAGGGAGGGGTGCTGGCACTAGTCAAGGTAAACCATGACCCCATCCAGCAGTGTCTGACTGTCTCCAGGTTTCTGTGGGATGTGCAGTGAGGGAAGTTTGCTGTTGCTGCCTGTCCCCATACCGTGTGCTGAAGATAATTCACAGCCTAGGTGTGGGAGGTATTTTTTGCTTTATTATAGCTTGTCAGTTTCAAATATAATTGGTTTTTTTACATGTCACCGCTTTTTCAGAGAGCTGTTGGTTTTTTGTACACAGAAGCAATTTTTCTTGGGCTTAGGTGATGCAGAATGGACAAGTTTTTAGCTCAGCATCAAACAGAGGAGAAATCAATCCCTGCAGTGCATAGCTCTCATGTTTCTTCTCCAAGGCCATTTCTCATCTGGCTCTGGATGCTGTCTTCTTAAGGTAAGAAATGTGGTCTAAAAATGAAATCAGGTGGAGATGCTAGGCAGCACATTTGAAGGTGGAGAAGGCCTCTGGAGTTTTCTTAAAAGCTCATCCTGACTGTGAGTCAGCTATTGGCAATAGCTAATAGCTATTGACAACCCATGATTTACAGTCCCACCAATGATGTTTTGTCTAAAATTTTCAGATTTCAGATGTGAAACCAGCAGCAGATTTTATAAAAACTAGAATTGGTAATAGGTGACTGAGGGTAATTATCATACTCACTCTTTCATCTGGATGAAACTACACTTTAAGGCACTGTAAGAAATTACCCTTCAATTTAAGCTCAGTGCATATTCGTAAAAGGACAGTTCTGGCTTCTTGTCAGCCCAGGTGATGGCCTCGTCTTGTATCCTGGAAATGGTTGTGCATTACTAGAGTATCAGTGATAGCCAGTGGCAGTGCTGGTCTGTGATTGTAATGTGGCTTAGTGCATTCAAAAATGAAAGTGTAACTTTATGGTAAGTGGCTAGCCTGGCAAATAAGCAAGTGTGGAGGCAGTTTATGCACCAGTTTGCTCGTGTTGTTGAGAAGGTCCCAGCAAAGGGAAAGTTTGAAAGGATGTGAACTCAACTGCCTGTGATACACAAAAAATTCTACCTGGTGAGTTCTCATTGTCTTAATTAGAGAAGAAATATACAGGAATTAGGATTTTTGAACCCAAACAACTACTTCCAAAACCATTGCCTGAAGTGATTACTTGCTAATAAGTGAGAGGGATCACTAAGTGACACATCTCACAGTTTCCAGGGTTGAATTTTTCTTACATTGTTTCATATTGCCAGGAATTGCTTTGGAAATCACCTCATTTTCCAGGTTTTCCTCACCTACATGAGAGAGCTGAACATAACTGGAGCCTGCTTCACACCACATGGAAGACTAGTTTTTACCAGTTAGCCTAACTGACTAAATACATTTACAGAACAATTGTCTACTTTTCACCTGCAGCACTTTGCAGTTTATACTGATTGAAAAAATAGTTCACTGTATGAAATTGGGTCTTGGAGTAGTACAGAAATGATTTGATGAACAGAATGAGTTTCTATTCATTATCCCACTTTAACATCTAGAATCTGTAATGGTCATTTTTTCTTGCCATCACCGCATGTGTGGTGGAAGCAAACAGTGACAAAAGAGCCTCCTCCTGTGCAGCAGAGAACAGCAGGGCTGAAAAGGACTTAGAGACATGCTTCTATTAAATTACAGAGCCAAGAGAATTTGCCCAGTTGCTGTAAGAGAAGGGATTTGACCCTTGTGCTAAAGCTATATTAGTATAAAAGGACTTTATTTTCTCAAGAAAATGCATATTTGTTGGCCTGCTTTTTGGAGCCATTAGTTTGGCATTCAGAAAGTTTAGACATAAAGGTAATGTCTAGAAAAAATTGAATGTGGTTTTAAATGGATTTGCACTCCAGTGCCTCTGCACACAACTCTCATGCACCTGAAAAATGTGTTGTGACTTCACATAAGTATCTTCTGTGCCATCTGAGGGACCCTTTCCTACAGTTTTTTAGGCTCTGCACTTCATTAGAGAAATCTCCAAAAACTCTTAATGCTGGCAGGTTTCCTAGTAGAATCAATCTTCTGAGGATCTGGGTGACCAGTAATGACAAAAGCAGCCTTGGTACTAGTATTTCACTTGATAAATTGCAGAGATCTAGGCTTCACTTACATTTGTGAATGGTGACTTTCCAGTGAAGTGCAAGGTATTTGAAAAATTACCTCTAAGGTTTCAGGCTAGGCAGGGAAGTACTTTTTCAAACTATGAAAACATTTCCCTAAGCACCATTAAACCAACTGGGGAGAAAGGAAAGCAGAACAGGGGTAGGAGTATACCTGAGGCTCTAAAGGTATGGTTGAATAGCCACATGCCAGATTATTTTTTTATTCCTGTGATCCATGCCATGCAACGATAGAGTGTTCTTGTTAATGACACAGTGAGCCACAACAGAATAAGAGTTTCCATTCTTTAATGCTGCCTTTTGTTGGCTGCTGTGTCTGGGACTGTTCTAGTTCTCATCTTGTTCCTTAATTGTGTGCATGCTATGGTGGATCCTGCCTATTTTCTCTCACATCCTCCATGATGACTCTACAGGACCTGCTGCTGGTCCCCATTCTCTCTCTCTCTCTCTCTCTCTCTCTCTCTCTCTCCATCCCCCACCTTCCCAGCAGACACAGATGTCACCTATGTGTTGAGTTACTCAGCTCTGTCTTGCCTCTGCACTGTTCCTTCTGTCCAACCTATAACTCAGTCTGGTGCTCCAACATTTTGCAGTGGGATGATTGGTAACTTGGAGTAAACACAGCTTTTTGTCATCTTCAAGGCCCTCTCTGCCACCCCCTTCTTCGGGGGGGGACAGTCGCCCCACCTGTTGCTGCTGCCTGTGGGCTAAATGCAGGTGTCATCTGAGGATGCTGTTCCAGGATAGGTACTTACAGAGGTTGAATTTTGTCATCTGTTTCTAGCATTGTCTTTTGATTGTTGCAGTTGGAAGATGTGAATATTGCCCCCAACCCCCTGCTTAACATGGGAGAATGAAGTGAAATGTAACGTGTGATCTCTGCTGGCTTTTTGGTGGGGAGATTAGGCAAAATGTTATTGTTGCTGAATTTTGATTCTAATTTTCGTTGAATACTGGATGGATGTAAACTGGAAGATGTAATGTAGAATTTAAATGGCAGGGTTAAATGGCAAGAGTTCAGATGTCACCTGTACTGGTCTTGCTGTTAGATCGAAGGCCCCTGCAGGTCACAGAAGTGAGACACTGTACTAATCAGATTTTTTTTTACCCATTTACAAGGTTCTATCTCCATGGCACTTTCATTAAAAATGTAAAACACAGAGTGAAAACAAAACGAAACTTCACTGAATTACTGATCAAAATAAACCTCTTTCTTGGAAGGAGACTAGACTCGGGTATGGATGCAGGAGCCAGTGGGATGTTCCCCTGGGCTGCACGAGCCCCTCTGCAGTGACCCCAGACTTTGCATTGGGTGGGATGTGTCTTTTCCACTACTCTGCTCAGCATCTGATCCATACTTTTTGTGGCTGTTCAGTTTGTCCTCTGGATTTTGGTTCTCAACCATGTTGTCTTTCAGAAATTACCAGCTTCCCACATCAGGATGAGCCCATCTCCTCTGTGTCTTTTGTCTTGCTATAATGCCACCTCAAAGGGAGGGCAGGCATTCCCTGGATTTGTGGCAATTATTGCTGTGTGATCCAAGTGGGGCATAAGGTAAAAAAGTTAATGCGTGTGTTTCATAGCTTATTTCTGAGAATGACAGAAGTGGTTCAACAAATTTGGAGATTTTTCCCAGTGACAGGCTATGCTGGGCCCTGATCCATTTAGTATAGATGACCTACCAGTATAAAAATTTGCTTCACATTCTGGCTCCTAATGGAAAAAAAACCCACTGTTCTCCATCTGCTTTCAGACATATAAAATTCCTGAGGTAAGGTCAACAAGGTACATCAGGAGAGCTGTTGACTATGGGGATGGAGGACAAACTGGTCCAAAATAAACAAAAGAATTGTCTGAGGGAAGAGAGACATGTGCTGAATTACAGGAAAATCTTTGTTCCTAACTCTAGGTCCTTCTTCAGTTATCAGCAATGATGATGATTCAGCCAGTCCGCTCCACCACATCTCAAATGGCAGTAACACTCCATCTTCTTCTGAGGGCGGTCCTGACGCAGTTATCATTGGGATGACAAAGATTCCCGTCATCGAAAATCCCCAGTATTTTGGAATTACCAACAGTCAGCTCAAGCCGGACACCTGTAAGTACAAATAACTCTGTGTTTCAGTCATTCTTTTTATCTGTGCAAGTGCTGGGGCTCCTTAACAGACCTAGCAGAACAAAATGCTCTAAATTCCTGGGCATGGAAGGGTGGGGTTAAAATGTATACAATTTGTTGAAGGTATGTGGGATGAACCGCTTTACATCTGTCAAAGCCAAATTCAGCCCTTGTGATGAGTCAGTGAAGTCAGCAGTGTTACGCTCAAAGCCCGATCCATATTCCATCAAAGTCACCAGTAGCCTTTCCATTGATTTCAGTGGTCTTTGGCCAGTCCTGTGCACTGAATATATCCTTGAGAGAAAACAAATCCTGGGTCAGAAGCAGAAGTCAGTATCGTTACATAGGCACTGCTTTTAAATTGGTTGTTTTGGCAGTGAACATAACCTAACTTTGAAATTTGAGTATTTGTAAAGTTTTAAGAATCATAAAAGTTAAAACGTCAGTTTTTTAATTTCATTGTATAACTCAACTTGTACAGTGGAAAAGATGTTGAATACTTAAAAGCAGAGCAAAAGGTTACATGATGAACAATCAGTGTTGCATACAAATTTTTTCGTGTTCAGTTAGAAGCAGGTGAAATATGAAAAAAATGTGAACAGTTAAACATGATTAACTATAAACAGTTAAAAAGGAGTATCTGTAACTTCAGGTGCTCCTCTTTAAACCTAGGAACAGTTTTAGAACTGGACATATGACATGTTGAGTTTTGAGCCAGTGACAGCACTGCAGCAGATAAATTAAAAAATACCTAAAGGATATTGTGATTAATAGTAACTGCACTGCTTACTATTTTTCATCAGTACATTAAGGTCTTTAAGTGTTGCAAAGAAGGTTGTTCCTGCCTCTTTTTTTCTCTTTTTATTACTGTGTGAATGTACATACATTTCTGAAGTGTCATTGGAAGTCTGAACTGTTTATCTGGGAAGTCACTCCAGAGATTCCCAGTGCAGCTGCTGAGCATTGGGCTTGCAGCTAAGGGAGATTACATCCTATCTGTGTCCTATCCTGAATATCACTTCATATCACAAACTGTAGTCTAGGGGCTTACTGCCAATGTCAGAAACCTTTGCCTCCAACTTTGCAAAGCTTAAATGCCATAATAGGAATTTTTCTTGACCTGTGCATGAGGGCATGCATGCATATGTGTATGCATGACTTCCAAGTTTGCAAAGACTGATGCAGGACTGCCTATGTGCCTTGTGAATATTAATGCTTATCTACATCTACATTGTTGTGCTAAGCACAGTCCACTGAAGGATGTTCCTGCAGCGCCACAGAAGATCTTTTTCTGCCTTTTTATTGTACATCCCTGATGTTTGCTCTTACCATAGCTTTTTTGTGTGGCATTATTTTGTGATTAGAAATGCCCTGTTGTCTCTTCTGCTGAAGGATATGTAAATAATCTGGCCTAGCATATGCAGTGGGATGCATAAGGTAGTCACTGAATTGCTGATACTTGATCAGCACAAGGAAAATGTTCTACAGATGCATTCTGATCCAAACATTTATTCCTGTGAATAATTGAGGCTGCTAGGGAATCAGAAATGGGCAGCTTGCCCACTAGAGCTCTCTAATGTTAAATAAAAGACCATGCTTTTAAATACAAGGCTACTGTACCTTCATTCTCAGCTGCATTAGACAACATTATAATTGTTTAAGTAAACATCAGTGACTACAGAGTATTTAACTTTTAGCATTAATGTCGAAACAACATACATGCTGTTCAGGGGAAAAAACCAAACTGTACCAAAACGCAGAATTCCCTCACATTTAGTGAGCTGCACATTAAGTACAGATGCATTAAATCATGGCTGACTAGTGCTAAGTAGGTCCTGATCCTAAAAATACGTAAGTCTGTGTTTGGTTTTCTGTGCTGCAATGAAACCCACATGGTGTCAAGGAAATTAATCACAATACATGAGGTTCAGTTTGTGTATAAATGCTTGCAGGGTGCAGCTCAAGACTTTACTGTGGTGCTCTGGGGAGGTTTGTGGGGCTGATGCTCTGCATTCTGCCACATTGCCATGGTGGTCCCAGTCTTTGTGGTTTTATTAGTTCAGCAAAGATAATCAGGTAAACTGTGTCAGTGTATAAACCAAGGCAGATTGCTCCTACCACACTAACCATCTGTCCAGTAAAGAGTGCAATTAAAATTATCTCAGACAAAAATGGTCTTCCCAGAAATAATTTCACATACACTCTTTTTCCATCTCTCTCACTCACTTATTGTTACAGAGCTGCACTTGTCCTTTCTTAACCTGACAACTTCCTCCCGATGTGTATATCTGGTATTTATAAACCTCTAAGCTAAGTAGCTCTCGAACTTTTTTCCTGTTTACAATAATGCCAGCTCCAGATGTCATTGGATTTCTCATGTCCAGCAAAATAATTAGCATTTACGTTTATTTCCTATCTGGTCTGAATTCCATTGTCTGATAGGATTAAACACAGCAACCACTGACCGTCATGCTGGAAAAGATTCTTATGTATTTAGTGTATGTTGGTATGTGGAAGGAGGTGAGACTTTGAGCTAGGTGAAACTACGCAGATTGTATTGCAGTTTTCACAGATGTTGAAGGAGTATGCCTGCTGTGACTAACAAGTGGAGTTTCTCGTTATCTACTTAAGCCATATTTTGACTTATCTACAGATAACCATTTCTGAATACAGTACATCAAGCTCCATTGCAAAGCATTAGAAGTATCTGTTTTAAAAAAATAAATCTAGTGTTGTCTGCGATCATTTTAGTCTGAAATTCCATCACTGTATCAGTGAATTGGTACTTTCACTACTGAATAACTAAATCCTGAAAAGTGATGGCTTCTGAAGAGTCAGTCTCAGGCTAAAAGTTAAATCACTTTCCTCCCTTGAGAGACAGCTTTCAAGGTGGGAAAAGCAAACTGGTGAAGACCAAAGACCCATCGACTTGAGGGGTTAGGTTCCAGTCATCACTCAGAACAACTGAATTTCTGTCCCAAGTTTCAGCACAAATGCTCATCTGTACCTTTAATTAACATAATGGTAGAAAATTACTCTTTATCTTCCAACGGGGATTTCCCACTCCAACTGCTCATCGTTGTAACTACCCATTTTCCTTGCCAGCAAACCCACAGATGCTTCTTCAGCACTTGTCTGTCTGACACCCTGTCCCAGCACTCCTGGCTTTTACTTTCCTTTCCTTGGTTTCTCCTGGCTGATGGGCTCATATGCCACTCCAGTATCTTGAATATTTCCACCTTGAAAGTTTACAGTCTGTGTTGCACAGACATGTTTCAGACATATACCAGACTTCTTGGTTCCTTTTTGTGTGAAATCAAAAGGTATTTCCTTTTTGGCGGTATTTGGCTAACAGTGACAATTCTGATTTCAGATGTGTGAGAGAGAGTCCACAGCCTGGACATGGTGAAATGCTGTTTGCACTTAAGTCATTATAAATCAGGTTTTGCTGTATTAGCATCAGCCTGTAGAACTCTTTCCTGGGAATTACCAACAGTGTTCAGCTGTTGTTGAAAATCAGGCCATAACTTTGTAGTGAAGTAACCTCACCAGGTGCAGAAACCTTGCTTGGATGCCACCCCTTGCAAAGATTTTTGTCCCCTGAAATCAAGTGGACGATGTAATATCTTTGGACGTAGTTGCTAACCATTGCTACATGGTCAGCTTCACTAATCTTACAAGATGGCACAGCCCTTAAGCTATTTGGTTTCTTCATTAGTGTAATGATATTTCAAAAAATTAGTCTTCTACATCTCCACACAGAAATTGTAGTTTCTGAAGTTGTCAGCCCAACCTACCAGGCCTATTGAAACAGGACAGAAGAAAGAAAGCCAGGCTCCCTATGAACAGCTATGGACTTTCTTCATTCATCACTTAGCTTACAGCCCAGTGCTTGGAATATATCAGGCCATTACTATTACATTTCCATGATAAATGGTGGAAATGCAGTCAGTAAATAACATTGCTGCATTGGTAGTAATGTGAAAAACAAAACCTGAGGAAAGGGTGTGTCTGAAATGTCAGTGGAAGTGCCCAGGGTGAGACTTTTAGGGGAGAACTTTGGTAAGAAACTGCTTGCAGGTGGTTTTGGGATTTTGAGAATCAAATTGTTCTCTGAACATCACTCCAGTAACCCCTACTCCCCTGACGAAGTCGCTGGTTTTTTGGGTGCAACTGAAAGGAAGGCTGGAGCTTTGCCTTTTCATGGGGCTGTTTGTAAGCTCCAGGTTTCACATCCCTCAGGGTGGATAAATAGTAGCTGCACTGACATCAGTTTGCACTGTTCAGCTAATCCATACTTGGAACTCACTCAGTTTGATTCCTAAAGATATTGTCAATGATGGAAAATAGCATACTGGATAGGCTTGTTGATTAGTTAGTGGGTGGTTTAATGGCAAGATATTTTCATTGGTTGGCCAGATACATAGCCATTGTCTTTCAGACGATGTGGTGTGGATTGTGGCTTTCATATGAGAAAGTTGGGTATATTCATGAGATAGTCCTAATATTTCATATACATTTCTGCAGTTTGGGATTGTGTTCCCTCAAGTAAAGGAGTGTGAATGTACAGTTTAGATAATAATTATGGTGCTTCCAGTTGGCCTCTCCTAGGGAAAGTCTGCAGTTGATTACAAGTTGGTAGAATTAATTTTTATAAATTAATTTTTATTTATTTTGCTCATTTGAAAATATGAATTTACAGTCTATAGCTCCAGTTCCACGGTGAAGTTGCTAATTGCATGGGTGATGCTAATTTTAAAGGCATAAGTTTTGAGAACATTCCTCTTTTATTTTGAACACTGAACTTTTCAAGTTATGCTTAGAGATTTTAATTTACATGTTACATATTGTTACACCATTTCGTTAAATGCAATAGCAGTCTTCTCCTGACCTTCCTTGTCCTTTAACGATAGATTTCTTTTTAACATATACATAGCCAGACTTTGTGCCCATTAGGCAGGAAAGTTGTAGAAATACTCTGCTTTCGTAAGGGTGTTATTCTTACCATTTTATTATGACTCCCACAGTACTGGACTTTTCTCTTTAAAGTCGTAGGTCTTGGAGTCTGGTGATCATGTCAGATTTCATTTTAGATAGAATGAAATAAAATGTGAAGAAAGTCTTGTCAATGTGAGCCAGACCCCAGAAGGCTGAGGAAACGGAAAAAAACACAGGACTGGATTTAGTTCTATTCTGTTCATTAGATTCTTTTTAAACTCAGTTTCATTATTTAGGAGCATTTGAGCATAGAAGGCACAGAGCTGGCCCCGCTCTGCCAGCCTGGGGTGATGGCCCTGGCACGGCTGCCACAGGGAGCAGAGGGGGACAGCCAGATACCAGGACCCGTTGAGTTGCATTTCCTCTCCCAGACCATTTGTGGAAGGGTACAGCTACTCGTAGTTCAGTACCCAGTTGTTTCCGTGGCCCTGACCACTACCCTGACCGACCCCTCACACTTCGCAAGGTGGACTGGTTTGTCTTTGTTTTGGAGTAGGCTGACAGCCTTCTCCCCAGCCCTTGTATCACTAACAACAGGTCATTTGGTGTGAAAAAAGTAGTTGTCCATATTTTGAAAGTAGGTTCAAGAGAAGGAGGCGTTGTGGTCACCCAGTTTGTATTTCTCAGGCATCCTTTCCCCAAGAGTCTCACAGCAGAGCCTGGCCCCAGCATGTGTTTCCTTGCTGGGTACGTGTGTTCTCATTGCAAAGCTGGGACATTAGAGTCTGGTGATATGAAAGCTGCAGACACAAAGGAAAATTCACCAAGAGAGCCTCTGCACTGCAGGGATCTGCCAGGCCTCTGACCCAGAGCAGCAGATTTGTTCACTTCTGTGTGCTGCTTATTCTGCACACACTGTGTCCTCAAGAAAATAGCAATGCACAGGCTGCCTGCAGCACACAATCTCCATTTGGTTTTATTTCACATGTAACAAGTTATGGCATGTTCCAGGTTGTATCTGTCATCCTACACTTTCCTACAGTTTTAAGGAACAGGGGTAATTCTTGACATACATTACATGGTAAAAAGTAGACTGACTTGGTCCCTGTGCATAGAAGGAAGGTCTCTTAAAATAAACAGCCTGTTAGCATTTCCATGTCTTTTGAAAGTCTTTTATATCTGAGTGACCACAACAGAAAGGCTGCTGTAGTGGTTTCTTAGCCAGCTAAACCTTAAGCTTGGGGATTTTCCATCAACTCCCAAAGTCTGCAGAGCTGAAAATTTATAAGCAGCTCATTTCCCTACAGAAGACACCATGACCTCAACAGCCAGAATGCAGAGGAGCAAAACTGATCAATCTTAGTAAAATCCATACCGGGAGGAAAAACCTTGCTGTCCAGGCTCAGCTTGCCAGTCTTGACATTTGTTGTCAGGATTCAGAGGTTGGAAGGCTTAACAGAGCACTCACTTCAGGATCTTCAGATGCTGAAAACAAAAAACCTTTAGATGCTGAAAGCCAAATTTGAATGAGGTTGAGATTACAAGGAGGGATATAGATATTGTATTTGCTAATTGTCCTGATCCCATTGTGTGCTTTACTCTGGAGATACTTTATCGGCTAAGTAAATACATGAATGATATTGGCTGAAAAAAGTTATATGTAGGTATGTTTGATTTCATGTTTTAATCCCTGATTGCAATCATGATTTAAAATGTGTGTCTTTGCACTTGTTCATCAAGTCCTACATACGTCAGAAATGTCAGCCATATACATTGGTGGTATATTTCATTAGTTGCATTTGACTTTTGTTAACTGGGTGAGAGATTTTGCTCCCAGGCCATAGCCTACCGAGTCTCAGAGACTTTTCCCAATAATATGGTCACATATTTCCTTTGCCCAACAAATAAAATATGACAGGGAATAAATAAGTTCATGATAAATTAGATTTTTTTAACTCCTGCTGCTCATTCTGAGACTCAGCAGACCTTCCAACCAGATGGAAGAAATTCTCCCAAAGGCAGAAGCCTTCAACTTGAAAAGCTTGGGTTTCTACCTCCTTAAAAATTCCAAATTGGATAAAAAGGAGTATTTCCACATTTAATGTAAAGGTGGATCTATAGAGTCACTTTTTCACCCAGAAGTGACTCGTGTTGCAGTCTTGATATGTTTGTGAAGTCCATTTACATCTAATAAAAAAAGCAAGGAATCATGCTTTCAGCAAAATATTTGCATTTCATCACACAGAATATTGTTCTGTGATGTGAATTGTTCAGTAAACTACTTGCTCTGAGAGTCTAAATGCTGGAAATACAACTACAAGAAAGAACAGCTTGGACTCTGATCTTTAATTTATGAATAGCTTGTGTATTTTATCACCTGGAAGTACAGCACATGAAACATACTTCCGGCTAAATAGTGGATGTTATAAGGAGACCAGAGCAATGAAGATCCAAAGTATGCATTTCAACTGCAGAGACAGAGCATGAAGCAAGACAGCATGAAACATGCACTCTCAGAAAATGTCCACTGTCAAAATTCAGGTAGAGCGTGCACCGTCTTGTGTAAATTTGTCAGGTAAACTTCAAATAAGTACACTATTCTTCTTCAGCAAGAGTACTGAAATGCACTGTCAATATCAAGTTCAACTGTGGGCTTCATGTGAAGAGCACAATTAAGAACTTTATGAAAGATGAAATGAAATTAAACACATGCAAAAGCATTCTCTGCAATTAGGGTATTAGTCAAAATGAAAAAAACCAACATGATGCTTCTTTAGTAGATGTATTCGCAGTGGCATCGCTACATTGAGTTTGTCATTTGACAGTACGTCTATATCAGAAGCACATACACTATTTTGGCACCAAAATATGCAGCTAAATCAGTAATACATAAATGACAAATAACTACATTTGTATTGTAATGATTAATTATGCCTTTCAGACTCTGCTGCATGCTAAGTTCTATGGATGTTGATTTTATCTACAGAAACCTCTATATGTGGTAGAAGCGTAATGGGAAAATAATGTGACAGTGGTTAAATGGATAGTACTTACATTTAAGCTAAATGGGGGAAAAATAAATATGAAAGTACATGAAAATCAGAAGTCAATCAAATAACTTTGTAGCCAAATTTTTTTTGTAAACCCTACTTCTAACTTTCTTGAGTTGAGCTCCAAGCAAGTGCATCGTTACTGAGAAACATGAGCATGTAAAATGCAGCTCGCCCTGAGCACAAACTCACCCAAAGATTAATTTGGGGAGAAAAGAATCAGGAGTACAGTTGTCCACAATAAGCATTGGTTAAGACAGGGTAGTATTTTTCACAGTTGCAGTGTGAGCCGTGTTGTTTTTCAGCTGTGTATAACATCTTCACACCTCTCGCTCTTTGAGGAATTAAGGCTGTCAGTGCCTTGAGACTGTGACTTTGGAGAGCAGTTTAGAGTTTGTATGCTGGGGGAGACCACGCGGTTGGCTTTGCAAGCTTGCAGATCTGCAGGGAGGCTCTGGATAGCAATGGGTTACGTTATACCTGGAGCCATCAGAACTGCAGAGTAGTCCATGGCCCACTCTGAATATATGCATGCCCCTCCTATTTATGTGTTTCTGTGTATGAACGGGCACCTGTTGGCTTGTATGGCAGCCCATGTGCCCAGCAGGAGTTCATCTGAGCTGTCCTTCCCTGTCCTACATCATTGGCTATCATATACTGCGAGAGAAGTACTTTCCCCACTGCATCCCACTGGTGGTAGGTACATGCAGCTGGGATGTGGAAAGCTCCCGCTCCAGCCCCATCTTCTGCTGCAAGCAGGAGTGCTTATCACCTGCTTTGGGGTGGCTAAACACCCAAACCTTTTTTATCCTGTGTCTATGCATCCTGATTATCATTCTGTCTAGGAAAACCTTTCCCAGCAGAAATGCCACCAAGGTTCATAAGGTGTGAGTGTGTTTTGGTTTGATTTTGACAGGGTTTTGCTGGGGAGCTCTGCATTGTCTCAGGCTTAACTGCATGTGTTGTGGACATAGGGTAGGCCAGCAGCACGTGGAACCTAATAAACAGCCATTTAAAATGTTGTCAATCATAAAAGTTACACAGTTGGTAATATTCTGAAATATTCTGTAATACTCTTCAAATATTATTTTTTTTCAGCATTAACTTGTTAAATAAACCACTCAACAGGCTTCTCATTATCCACAACAGCAGTTGGGGAAAAATAATAAGGCTGTTTTTTTCTCACTGGAAGGTGTTTAATTAATATACCCATTTAACTTAGACATATATTCTGTATAATAAAAATACCTGAGCTCAGCATTTTTGACTGATTTAAAAAATATGATTGCACAATTCCAAGAACACGCTTTTGTCATTAATTAACAGAAACAAAAACCCAACTGCTGAAACATATCTTTATGGTCATCTGTTAGACCCCTCCCTTCCCCACTTTCTCTTAAGCTAGTTTTCTTTTCGTTTGTGGAACAGAAGCAGGAGCACCTTTCAGTACCAGCTGCTTTCTCAGCTGAGGATGCCGAAGGGACCCTGCCTAGCGGGACTAGGACTGGCACAAGGACAGACGGGCAGCCCTTGAGCTCAGTAGTTCCCAGGCCAGGAGGGTTCGTATGAATTTCGCAGCCTATGGTTGGGCAGGGCATTCCACAGAGGATGGGTTATGCTCTTCAAAGGCTGCTATGTGGATTAAGTCAAGAGGCATACAGGTCTGGTGTGAGGTGAATACTTAGTCAGTGTTATCTCTAGCCCATCGGTGCCCATGATAATTGAAGACTATTATTAGCAGATTGCAGGAGAATCACTGTGATTGCAGTACAAAACCCTTCAGGGGGAAAAAAGTGTCAAATTACCCAAGGCAGAACCCTGCAGTGAGGTCTGAAATCGTTACAGTTATGTTGATGAAAAGTTGTGCCATACCTCTGGCTAGCAACTGGCTCGTTAGCTTTTGGAAGCAGTTAAATGTTTAAATGCCAAACATATTGCATGGGGGTATTGTTTGCATTTAGAAATAGTATGTGATGTGTGCATACCAATTATCACCTGAACTGCAGCCTATCTCTGTATAACTAATAATCTGTCTAGGGATTTTTTTTTTTTAATTTCTTCATTTGGGAATCTAAATTCCATTCTCATATGCTAGACACAAGAAAGGAGCATCTCAAAGGCATTCAGGTTCTAAATCAACAACTAACTGGTTTTCTAAAAAGCCCCTGGACAGGTTGGAAGTGTAAAGCCTGATCAATAGAAATCAGTGTTTGTCAGCTTAGTACTCTGGACAATTCCAGTAAATGATTGCTTTGCCTTTAGCTACCTAAACGCCTTTGAAAAGTGGTTGCTGGAAACGGTTGAAAGTCAGTAGTTGTACAGGTCACAGGGTGCAGGAAAATGCTTTCAGTCTCCAAAAGGATCCCTTGAGCACACCAAGATGTACTGGAGGGTTGGAGTCGGAGTTAAGGAGGTGGGAAGTGAAGCTGTCTACACAGCTTCTTCCTTCCCCTCTTCCCACCTCCCGCCTTGGTTTGTTTCCCACAGCAGTGGAAAGAAAGGCTGGAAAATGGGGTGGTTATCTCTATCATGTGGTTATTTATTCACAAGATTTGATAGTGAGAAGCCAAATGTAACTTCAGACAAACTCTAGTTTATATCATTTTGAGGGAAATACAGGTTTGACAGAATTTTCAGCTGCCTTTATGAATATTTCTTTGAGCTACATTTTCAGTTAGAAACTGCTGAAGTGAAGCCATTCCCACACAACTCTTGTCTGTTTCTGAGCGTTGCTTAGAATTTGTTTAGATTTGGTTTCTTAGACTGTCTTTCAAGGATGTGCTCTCTTTTTGGTGCCCACAACTTGGAAGGCCTGTGTTTGCCTTAACAACAAAAAAAAAAAAAAAAAAAAAAAAAAAAAAAAAAAGGCTGAAAACAATACCATCAAGGGGAACATGTCCCACACAAAGTAGGGAGGAACAGAAAACCGGAGAAACAAATGGAAAAGAAACAAAAGAACCTCAGTGTCAGCCTTTGGCAAAGAAAGAACAATACACAACTGATTTGCTCCAACTGCTTGTGCAGGAGGACATGATTTGTCTTGTCCCTGTTTTATTCTCATCAGAAGAAAAGCAACTGTTTTGCAGTATTTGCAGTCTCCACTCCGGAGGCTCCTGAGGCTGGAATAGCAATGCGATTGTCTCCAGATGGAAATGCACTGACCAGCACTGTGTGGGAAAGCTTAAAAAGCTCCTTTTTGGGTGGTAAAGTGTAAGGCAAAAGCTTATGGGCTCATTCTTCATCCTCTGATTTAGAAGTGGAAGCACCCTGTTACACAGGGTTGCTCTTTCCAGGACTGTCCATGTTCTTATGTGCTTGTTATGCTTCAATCTGTGAAGTCCACTTGTGCAACGGGACGTGCACAAAGGTGCTGTATCATCGGGTGAGAATAAAATCATTTGTGTTATCATTGACCAGCAATGCTGTTCCTGTCTATGTTGATGCTAAATTCTCACCTCATTTTGCATACTTTATCTGCTAAGTTCAGTAACGGACAAATTGCTACAGTGGATCTCAGTAGTAACTTTTCTGGTACCTAAATATGGCTGGTACTGTACCTATTAGAAACCCTTCATCAAGTAAATATCTAATAAACCTTAAGGAATATGTTTCTTCCAGCTCTTCCATCACACCGAGTTTAGCTTACGCTCTGTGACATAAAAATTTATGTCCTTTTTTAACTAAAAAACTTTTTAGCTATTTAGCCCTGTCTAATAGACTGGCTAATATTCCCTGCATAGTATGTAGCAGCTTCCCTGACATTAACAGAAATGTATTTATATCCTCCTGTGGCCAAAACCCTCAGGACCAGGAGAGCAGAGGAGAAAAGGGATAAGAAGCAGCTAAAAGGCCAGCTTGCTGGCATCCCCAGTCATTGCAGTAGAGAGCTGACACTCATCTGTCCTGGCAGGCAATGACATGAAGCAGTGTAGCATCATTAGAGGTGCATTAATGTCTTGCTCCCAATGTAGTGACCAGGGTGAGCCTTTGGTACTGCCCTGAGGGCTTTGAACCCCTACTAAAATCACAGCGTACCTGGAGAAGGGAATACTGCCCACCCCTCTGCAGCAGGGAAAGGGCAGAGGCAAGTTTGCTGTCCTTCAGCCCATGGCTGCCCACAGGTGTAAACTGGCTTTGACCTGAAGTTGCCTCAACTTCTGGCCATCGCTGGGGAGTTTGGATTTGCAGGCTGGACCCCTTCAGCTGCCACCGCCAGCCCCAGCAGGCATCAGACATGAAGCCCAAAAGCCCTGTGCTCTACTCAACCTTGCAGGAAGGGTCCTTTCAGCCTTGTGCCTAACCTTGAGAGGAGACATCAGGTACCTGTTTTCAGTGACGTGTGGTTTCGGGCACAGTAAATTACAGTTCCCAACCTGAAGATGTGGTATAGGAGCACAGACTTAAGCCTCAAATTCACACAGTCCTTCTTGCAGAACATATTCCCCTTTTGTCTTAGCTTTTGCTTCTGGAGAGGAAGGCAGAAGCCTTTTGCTTTCCTTGCAGATGCAGTGAATCCTTCTGAAAGTTAATCTGAATCCAGCTGTTTGCAACGATTCTTATTTTATTAGAAGGTGACTTTTTCCCAACTCTCATTGAAGACTTCTGCATTATGCATTCTGATACAGCATGTTTCCTTGCTGGAATTGGTTTTACACCATGTATGACACTTTAAGGTTACAATTTTTTTCTTCTTTTAATGGCAGTGTTTCAGAGAACCCTGAAGTTGTACCATATTGAGGAATAAACACAGTGCAAAGTAAAGTGTTACCTTTCAGAAATGAGGAAGAAAAAAGAAGTTTCAATTTTTGGGGGGCAGTGATAGCTTTTCTCTAGAGACCCAATTCAGAATTGATTTCCCATTTTAATCAACATAAGACTTTCGAGCTTATTGATCTCTGTGTTTTGAGTTTAGCCTCAACATCTGAAACAGGACTGTGGTAGATGGCAACATTAAACAAACTGGTAAGACATTTTTCTTGGACTGGTAAATTTTCTGCAAGGTAGGGTGGTTTCAAGATAGCACAACACACAGGTGTTCAGTGCTCCCACAGAAGACAGCTTAGTCATCTCAACGTTGTGTTTATTGACAGAATACGCACACAGAGGTATGTAGAGCACTTTCTATGGGTAAAGCACAGAAAAACATTGGGTGTTTTTCTTAGTAATGGAGAGAAAATGTACAAAGAAGTCTTTGAATTTTATTTGTTTTTGTCTAGATTTGAGACTCTCTGCCTGAGCATGCAGTATTTATTTTTCATCATATGTAAAAGGCTGAGCCCACCCATAGTGATTTCTTGACCTCATCGGACCACTCATCCCATCCAAATGTTCATAAAATCTTTTAAGAAACATTTTGTTATGCTTTCTATGAACTTTCTCTATGAGCATACTGTATACAAACACAAAAAATACATGTTAAAATCCACGCTATTCGTTAGCTGAACTGTCTCAAGAGCTGTCTTCCTGAAACTTTGATTCTTCCATGACTGCAGCCAAAGGCTGTGCTGGAGACATTTGAATGTCTGAGATAGCAGTCTTTGCCCCGTGATAAAGAAATATGGCAGCAGGCTGCAGAAAAGTTGTGTCAGAATAGTTCACTGAATTTCTCTCCTCTTATAGAGGGCTTTTTTAGGTATCCCCCTCAGAAAGACAGGCACATTCAAAGAAGTGCTAAGAACAAAGTTGCTGCAGAAACATATCTCATTGCTGGAATTTTCATTTTTAAAAAAGAAGGGTAATTATTTTAATGGAAATGCAGTCTCAGGAATGATAAGCAATCCTGGGTTTATATCTTTCCTAGGTCTCCATGCTCTTTATAATGAGAGAAGGAAATACTAGTTTACATGCTTGGGTATAAACTCTCTGTGGCCACAAGCTCATTTCTGCTGGCAGATCCTGAGAAGCCATGTCAGTGCTGAGCTGGAGTTTTGCACGGCATGTTAGCTCCCTGGATAACCAGGCTAAGGTAGCTATAGATCAAAGCCGATTTGAACACATTGGAGCCAAACCCAGTGAGCACCGGTTTTTTTGTATCTCACATTCTGTGAAGGAACGAGCTTTATCTAGCCTTATCTGTGACAAACCTCATTGTCTTTGACAAAGAGTGTATTTGGAATAAGATTTTGGGTTGTTGCTTTTAAGTAAACTCATGAGCTATTTAATACTGTGCAAGCTAAAGATTTCTGCATCCTGATACGCTTGACTTACTGAGGTTCTTGGCATGTGGTATTAAGTTGTGCAAGCTGTAGGATGACTGTAAACAGAATTGCACTTTTGAGCAGCTAGTACTCAGTCTGATCCACAAAAGGTGATGGTTTGATTCACAGGAGACAAAAGATTCTTCTCCCTTCATCATCAACCCAATTAAAAGATTTATGAAACGCACAGCCATGAATGCTTGTGTATGAATATATTCAGTCTTTTAATAATAGGTACTTTTATAGCAAGACTATGGAACAAAGGAAAGATGGTACTTGGTACCTTTAACAGGCAGCTGCTCTATATGAACAGAATGCAGTGTATGTCCTCAGGCTTTACTACAGGGAATATCTTGAGTTGTAAACATGGAGAAAATATTCTTAATCTCTGTTGTTTAAGCCAGCAGGCATGTTGTTAAGGGTGACACTGTTCTACACATAGCATCATAAATACAGACTCAGTGACACAATTACTAATAAAACTTGTTAGATGGGATGAAACTGAACCAACATCTCAAAGATGAAGCAGATGAATCATGCTCAGACAATAGGAAAACTGCAGGGAAAACACAAAAGTTTGGAACTTGCATGTATACAAGCAATAACGAGAGAGGGCTCCAGTAAGAAGTGGCACCAGGTGGGACACTGATGTATAAAAATCTCCCTCTCCCAGACAAAGAAAAAGGAGAGGGTGCAGGAGGAAAAAGCAAAAACGAAAAGATAAGACAGACAAAAATGGCCTGTTGGTCATTTACTCCAATTAAGCCAATATTTTGCAGCTGTACTGCTCTAAAGTTCAAGCAATTAAAGTCACTACCTAGTTTTTGCCCTCCCCAACTTCAGGATTTGGATTCAGGAAGCAAAAGGGTTTGGGCAAGTAGGCTTTGCTTTCAATGCATTATCTGGCTTGTTAAAAGCAGCAGTGTTTGATTAAGGATCTTTTTAATTGCCTTTCACTAGGCCAGTGTGTTCATTGAGCTTTCCCTGGTTCCTGCATTTCATCCTGACAGCCAACTACTTGAGTATCTGGCTTGGGTTGTGAAGGGAATTTTATCCACACTTCTCTGGAGCACAGAAGAGAACTGGAGATTGGCATGACAGGGCCTTATATCTGCAGCTTTAACCATTTGTTGATTTTGTTTTATAGCTTTGAAACTGAGGTTTATTGCTTCTCTGGATGTTCGGGAGGGAAGTCCTCTTGAATCCCTGATGACATTCCATGATGGTCATAATTATAAAATGTCTCAGATCTTTGGGGAGTGTGAAAGGATCAACAGAGTACAAGACAGCTGAAGAGCAAAAAGCTCTTCTGGGTCACCGTTTATTTCTGTACTGCCCATGCCCTGTACCTCCAGACCCCAGCTGCTACTTGTGCTGCTGGAGATATGAAGAGAAAGATTATTAGGATGCTGGGGCAAGGGAAATATAACAGCAGTTCTTGTGATTATCAAAGGGACTGGATATTTCACAGGTATCACGATTTGCATTGGCTTTGTATTATGAAAATTAGTGCAATAGCACCAACCTTACTGAAGATGAGGTGGCCCATCATAATCCAAATCATCGAATCATAGAATCGTTTAGGTTGGAAAAGACCTTAAGGTCATCGAGTTTAACTGTTAACCCAGGACTGCCAAGTTCACCAATGAGCCACGTCGCTAATGGTGGGTTCTAGCAGAAAGATACTGTTATATGTGAAACTTTAGCTCTTCCAAAGGTTTTGTATGTTGATTAGCATTTTGAGGTAGTGTAGGAATTAAATTGCAGAATCCTCCTTTGACGATTGTAATTTTTGTTCAGTCTGAGAGAGATTTTCTGAGCAATTACTTTTAACTCAGCATTCAGATCAGGACATGAAGTTTGTCAAAAGTCAGTTGTATGCAAATCTTGGGGTTTGGTTCAAACTTCTATAACTTCATCAGGTCTTGCACGTGATTTTTACCCGATAAGTTTCTTGGCAGTCAAATTTGGTAACTTCTGGATAAGAAAGAGGAAAATTATTAGTGGAGCAATATGCTGATGTGCAGGCATCCTGCATGGGCTTCTGAATGAGACTGGTATCTAGTTCTTCACCTGATGAAAGCCTTGAAAGAGTGATTCCTCCACCATAATGCAAAGTGAGAGCAGAAGGTCCTACCAGAATAATGCAGCCTTTACTGAATTATTCCATCTTCAGTAAGTCCTCCCCCTCCAAAGTTCCACAGTAATAGCTGAGATTTTAAATGCACAGAAGTAAAGCTGTTCAAAAATAGAATTTTCCTCCTGTGAGAGATTTCAGCATTTCAAAATTACTTTCTGCTTTAAAATCAGCATGTAAGTTAAAGCAGAGGGCACTTGATTCAATGTTGTCTCAAGTTTCAAACTGAAATGTTGAAATGAAAAAATGTGCATCTTCAATAAATTTTAAATAATTTGGTATTTTAAAATGAAAAGCGTATTTGGGAAAATATTTCAAAAGTATGGGTAAGATTTTTTTTTTTTTTTGGTGATTCGGGTGGTGGTGGGAGAAAGCTTGTTTCACTTTAGAATGTTGACTTTGATTCTTTGTTTTAGAAACCCACAAAGGTGACTGAAAATCAGCATTTTCCTTCTGCTGAATATTTGAAACTATTTTACACCATTAATATTTTTCAGTCAAATTTTTGACTGTCTTTATGCTGAAATCAGTGCTGTGGGAATCAAATTTTGAATGTCCTGACTTGTGTTCAATTAATATTTGGCATATTTTCTTTCATTCCTACACCTGTTTCCATTAAGTTTCTTGTTGAACTTATCTGGAAAGGGGAAGAACTCTAAAAGACCAAAGTGGTTGTATATAACTGCAAGAGATATCCAACAAGTTCAAACCTTCTTGGATTAAGGGGTGAAACTCCACTGAAGTCAATGGAGCTTTAAATATTGGCACCAACAGAAAATCTTTCCCATGGAGTGCAATTGCATTGTCACATCTTGAATGCTCTTCATTCTCATGATAGACATTACTAAAAGAGTCTCTTTTCAAGTCCTTATGCATTTATTATTTTCTAAACCCATTTCCTCAGAGAGGTCAAAAGCTCTTCTCATCACCATAGGGAGCCCATGGGAATTGGGAATTTTGGCATTGTGAAATACGGCAGGTATCCAACTGCATTAAAATGTTAACGCCTCTTCTTTTTTTTTTTTTAACCATGCTTTGGTTTCGTCAAGAATCAAAAGTGGTGGAATCTAATTATTTTTTGATTCTAAGAAAAACATTCCCATAGGAAAAATGTTGCATTAAAATCAGATTACTTCCAACTAATCCATAAAAGAAATTCCCCTAGTGAAAAGGCACTATCCCTGATTGTTTTTTATCACTAGTGTGATGCTGCAATACCATTTTTTTTTTCTATGCAGAAAATAGAGTGCAGATCTCCTCTAAAAGCCAAATTTTTTTTTTTCCTGCTTGGCTGTATGGTGAAGGTGGAGTTTCTCCTCCTTGCCTATGTTGATATTTTTCCTTAAGAGCAGAGAACAAGGCGAGTATTTATTATTCTTTGTACATGTTTCTTTAGAACCTCAAGTTCCAAACAAGACCTCAGTGTGCGAAGCATTGTGGGACTCTGCACCTGCAAATAACCCCTGCCTGAAGAGCTTTTGGGCTATGGCCCCGCTCCTGTAACCTGGAACTAGTTGATTGCCCTTTGGGCAGGTTACAGACCTGGGGCTTCATGCACAGGGTGAGGAATGGGGGAAGGATGCTTTGTTGTCCTGCCTGCATGAGCAGGGAGTCCCAGGAATTAAATCCCTTGCCCCAGCTCACGCAGGAAATCTGTGGCTGACCCTGAGGAGGCAGCCAGATCTCCTTCGTGGCCCCTGACCCATCCGTCCTTCTTCCCTGGTCATGTTGGCCTCCAGCGCAGAAACTTCTACCCGAGGAATTTTCCATTGAGTTCTGCTGCTGATGAGTTTCTTTCTCACCAATAGGTGGAAACTGACAGCCCGGTTTCTCAGGTGACACAAGGAACGGTTCTGCCATCCCAAATGAGGCAGGAAAAACATCACGCAGAACAAGGAATTTTCCATAAGAAACTGTACCATAGCAACTGAAAAAGACGTTGAAGCACATTACACTTTCTCAGCTTGTTGCAGCCTGTGCTTTGATGCAACAGGACATCAGAAAAGTGAAGACTTGGGGGTTTTTGTTTTTCTTTTCCTCCCTTATTTCTTTGGTCAGGAGAGTTATTGCTTTAACTGGTGCTGCTTGATCATAATGAATTTATCACAAAATTGTGTTATCTTTCCACAGCCATCTCCAAAGTCTGTGTCAGAGCGTGTATTCTGGCATGCATTGTCACGCTGTGGCTGGGGAGGGTGAGGGAACTACATCTGCAAACTTCCATAGGACATCAGGAGCTTTTGAAATTGTAGGATAACTAACCAAATGGGATGCAGACATATTTCCAACAGCCTGGCAGCTGTGCAATATGTGGCATTGAAATAAAGTTGAGTTACTAAGAGGTAGTGATAAATAAGCTAGCAAAACTTTCTGTCTTTTTCTAAGCATACCCCAAATACGATTGTCTGGTGTAACAGAAAAAAAATCTTCACTGTGCGGAAACAAGTGGCTGTGATGGTGGTTTGGATATGGGCAAATTCTTGCTGAATTAGGAATAGAATTTAATTAAAATGTTGTATAAAATCTTTAAGGGGAGTCTTTGCAGGGCAGATGTTAGGCTTGTTCCTGAGCAGCTGTAAAAGGCTGTTCAGGATGAAGGTATCTAAATTAACAGGACCTAAAATGCTTAAGCGAGAATACAGGAGAAAATCTGATTAGCACTACTAATCAGCTGAGGTCTGGAGATTCCCTTTCTTTTGAACTGGAGCAGTTTAGTTGTCTTCCTTTTCTTTTTTTCAGAGTTCATGCTGCACCCTGCCCATATTTAATTGTTCGCTGGTGTCTCTTCTCAAGCCCATCAGCAGTTCAGTCTTATGCTTCTCACTAGAGACAATAAATTCCATGGTGTGGATGGTCCTCTCCTAAATATCTGCAGATAAGAATTACAGGGTGGAAAGCTGCAGCCTAGAACATGTTTGCTATGTGTGTGCTGTCTTTTCATTCAAACTCACAACCTGTCCAATTTCTGAGGTATTTCTGAAGCAAGATGTACCTCTTTTTTGTGAAGAAGACTGCTTCTTTCAGGCTCCCCTTGATGTCAGCGACAAGCCTGTCACTGATTTGGGAAAGTTGTATCAGACTCCTGCA
Source organism: Falco naumanni (assembly GCF_017639655.2). Taxonomy (NCBI): domain Eukaryota; kingdom Metazoa; phylum Chordata; class Aves; order Falconiformes; family Falconidae; genus Falco; species Falco naumanni. Next base: position 42,630,497 of record NC_054080.1, on the reverse strand, counting down.
GAGCTGGGCTCAAACTGAAAACACAGTCCTGCAGCAGCAGTTGTCGTGGCTGTCCATAACTAGGTTTCAGCAGGGTCTGTGTGTGAAAGCACAGTGCTTTTTGTGCATTAGCAGCAATATGCAGGTTATTGAGCCACTTGTTCCTAGCTGCTGTAGCTAGCTTTAAACTTGGATAATTATGGGGAAAAGTACCTTTTAAAATAGTCTTGAGAAGAGATTTTTCCCAATGATCCTTAGCTAGAATAGCCCTCATTAGGATGCAATTTATCATTGTTCCCGATTTCCGCAACAACTGCAATTTATGATGCCTGCTTGGCACAATATGAAGGAAAATTATTGCAGTAGCTCCTGTTCAGAAATCTTCATTTGTTTACATTTATGGAGGTGTGGAAAGGGAGCAAAAAAGCAAGTAGTTTTGAAGTGCTGGTTGTGGTATGTTAATCCCTGAGGGCCTGTTTATTTTTATGCAGGATGGTACATAAAAGACTGTAAACTAACTACATACAGACTGGAATAAGCAAAGAATTAGGGCACTTAGCTAAGCAGCAGACCTCACATTTTCTTTTGTTCATGGCAAGTAATTTTTTTGTGTCTTAAATCAAGGGATGCTGTGGGTTTCTTAATTGCTCTCTTCAGCAGCGTCTCTTTGTGACTGTTAATCTAGAAGGACGCAATGGTTTCCCAGTTTACATTTTGTGAGTGAGAGCAGGATTGGTTTCATGGCATACAGGATAACACTGAAGGCAATGCAAGAGAAACAGTGTTGTTGCAAAATCTTTTTTTCTGAATGCATTTTTTTCTTTCCAGTTGCTTTTATTTTTGCCTGTGTTATAATGCACTTAAACTTTAAGGAGGCTCGAATCTGTAAATAGTAAAAGGCAGTATTCATTGCCGCCAAATCCATATCTGAAGAGTTTCCACTTGGGATTTTGAAACTAAGAAGGTAATGGCAGTGAGGAGTTTGGCTATTGTTTTAAAAATATACCAGATATGAACTTCTATGAATACAAAACTTACACTTTATAACTTTGTGACACTGTCCAAATAAAAAGTAATTAAGATTTTAAAAAATCCCACTGTTGTGAAACAGCTAGGTAAGCATTTCTGGCCTTATTTTCTAGGTGGGTGTTATAATGATAAAGGAATTCACTCAGCAGACGCCTTACAAGAGTTGTTTGCCAAAGTGCTGATCACAAATACTTTTCCATCTCCATGCATGTGTGCGTCTAGGTTTCAGAAGCAAATGATGTTGCCTCTCTGTAGTTTCTCTGTAAGGAAAAATGGAAATGAGGAATGGTTATTTTGCAGTTAGAGCCTGTTATATTCTTGGAACATGTGCCTGAATTACCGTTCTCCTATCAAAGAGAATGTTACAACAAGGGAAAAATAAATGTGACAGAAGCAATGGTGAAAGCAACACACTAGGCTATTACTTAGTTGAGAGTTGTACATGGGAAAACATTGGCAAAACTACCTAATAAATCTTGAAAATGGTTTATAAACAATTATGTTAGCTTCTGACCAGAAGTTCAGGCTGGAAACAGAGTCCTGGAAACTGCTTGAGGACCATTCTGTGGTTGTTGGGACTACCAAAAGGCAGAGCAGCCCTCCAGCTCGTTTCATACTAGTCCCTCCTAAAAGCTGGTCTGTACTTGCCCTCCTGCCATGGTGGTCTTGCAGGAGGCAGCAGTTAATCAACACTGCTTGTAAAGTGGTCAGCTAACGTACCCTAGTGACATTTTGTCTGTAGGGCTGACAATAACGCTTCGTGCACCTCAGTGGCGTGCATATCAATAGACAACACCTGTTTCCTTAGCTGCAAGTGCCAGTTCTGAGCAACTTGAGACAAAAATTCAGCTGTTTCACTGGTAACAATAAAAATGTTGGTAATTTTTAATATTTGCTTTACTGATAAGGGTGTGGGGTATTCTGCCATTACAGTTCAACAAATGTAGCAGCCATTTGTGTTGGTTACTGCTGCCCAAAATGTTTTCCAAGTACATGAGTATGTAGGCAGCTGGTATTTATTGCTCTGGGAGAGAACTTGAACTGCAGAAGGAAGGGGAGAAAAACCCCTACATTTTGCCTATCTGTGTTCTGTGCAGACTACAGTTGCTGTAAATATCATTGTGTACAGTAGTTGGAACAAAACAGTTGTGTTTTTTAAAAGCAACAGTCATGTAGACACTAGGTGAGAAGTTTTTTGGTCCATGCATTTTTGGTTTCTTGCAGAGACTGGCAGAATTACATTTGCATTCATTTCAGTCTACAAGTGTTACAGAAGATTCAACTGTAAGTACTTTCCCAATATAAAGAGCACTGGGGAGAAAGCAATCATTTATGGTGACGTCTATTAAGCTTTCACAGAATATCATACATGTGTACTAGCTATCACCATAAAATTAACTGGTATTAATTGGTCAGAGCTGCCAACTTAGTCTGCTTATGAGTGTAACACTCTCCTTTAGGTCGTGTTCATTATACTGACATTGTATGTCAGATCCCGAATAAAGTTCATTCAGCCATTTCTGCTGTTCTTCTTCTTGTTTGCCCTGCTATGTGTGTGTGCTGCCATCAGCAAGAGTTCATGTCTCGGCAAAGAGTGGATCTGTGTGTTTGGGAAATAACGTGTTGTGGGTATCTTCCCAGTGGCCACTTCTCCAGCAACAGCGGGGCTGTGGGAGGGCATCCTTTGATTGAATCATGCCTGGTGTTTTCCTCTTTCTTGGAAACTGTCTGGAACAAAATGTTCAAAGCTCTTTCTTCCTCCCTTTCGTCTTCCCTCTCCCCCCCTCCCCCCCCTCCCCCTTCTGTCTTTCACTTCCACGCCTCAAAAGGCTGTAACTGGCTTCATTATTGTGTGATAAATCAGCAGTAAACTTCTATGCATTTCGCTTTGTTTGGGCAGCTCCTGTTCCTTAGTGACAGCTGCTTGGCTCAGCACACTGTAATTATCAACTCAAACCCAAGATGCTTTTAGGTGCTGAAAGCATATTGGCAGAGACTGAACTTGTCCTCAACCTCGTCATGGGCCACAGCTTTAAAAGATCCTATTTAGTGGTGGTTTGGTTGTGTTGTCACTGTTGGTACTGGGACTCTGACAGTTCATTATCACAGTGGACCCTGTGGGAAGCTGTTGTTATCCTAAAGGAGTGCAGGTCTTTGTTTTTCATTAGCTGCTGACATACCGCATAGTTAACTTTAGATTAATTTATCTGTGTTCATTCTCTTTCTTTAAAATAAAGTTTTATTGATATGTGGGAGGGGATTTATACATGTTAATGAAAATTTATGAAGCCTTTATTTAAACAGATGTCTGAAGGGAATTGTGCTGAGAAAGACCTGTGGGGTTTTTGTCCATAGTGGAACCAAGGCACTCTCTGCTCCTACTTTAAGCTTGTCTCTGGCTTGCTGGCTGGACAGATGGGCTACGTGCTGACTGAGCAACTGGTGCGCAGCTGTCTGCAGCCACGGGGGCATGCGGAGTATGGCATTGCCTCCGATCCACTGAAGGGCAAGTGGCCCCAGGCTGTAAGTTGTGCTGACCGGTTACAAGGGACTGTACATAGTTGAGACTTTTGCTCCCTCACCGAGCTTGTTTTAGCAAAGAAGGACTCCTTCTTATTTGTCTGAATTATAGAGAAACATAATTTCAACTGACAGATAACACAGCCCAGAGGTCAAGTGGGTGAAAGGAGATTTCTCATATTCTCTGCTAGATCTGTTAGGTAGGTGTGTTTGTTTTCATGTTACATGAAAATAACATGCAGATCTAAGTGGGGAGAAGAGGAAATACATAAAATTTTTGCAAGAGAAATGATCTGGGAAAGTCCTACTATTCCCATTGTCAAACCACAGCTTTTCTTTCTCACTGTACCCATGGTACAGGCTGGGTTTTCTATCAGGGCAATTAGAACAGGCACCTATCCTGCTGCTATTGAAGAAGGGCTTTGAAGAGTTCTCAAATCCTGCTGGGCTACAGTTTAGTGTAATTCAGAAAGCAGTTCCAAGTAGGAGCACCCTCGTTTGCTTAAGCAAAGCCTAATATAAAGGGCATGACACTGTCTCATGTGCATCCTTCCCTAGGATTTGGGGAGGTTGTCAGACCCTGGAAGATGATGAGAAGCCATCCGGGCTGTAGGAACCTCATGATCTTTACACGTGGAATAATTTGTGTTGTGTAAACTTACGCTTTACAGTCTTAGTCCTTCAGAGGATGCAGGATGGAAGAAGCAGGTCAGCAGAGGACCTGATGTGTGGTCTATGACAAGCAGATCTTTTTAAGCTTGAAAAATGAAGAATTTGCTACATTCATATGGAAACAGAGGAAGAAATTTTTCTGGTGCATGTGCAACAAGACAAAAGTAATCTTTTCTGTGCAGCAGTTGATCCTGAAAAACCCTCAGTATGTTCAGTCTTGCAAACCCTTTGTGAATTCATTTGGATGGCCTATAAGTGAGAACTTACAGGGCTTTTGTTGGAAGCTGGTACAATGTAATAATCTTTTGATTGCTTTGTGTCTGCAGTAGAGGTATCTGGCACAGCACAGCGTAGAGACACATTTTCTGGGTGTACCTTGTACACATAATGCTGCCAGTTACAACTGCCTTTGTTTCCCATAAGCACTGGGATTCTGAGACCGTAACAGGGGCCAAGGGGGAAATGCCCTACGGGGACATAAGCCTCTGTTGTATGGCATGCCATAGCAAAAAGGTGTGCCAGCCTGTCAGTGAAACAAAAGCAGAGCAACAAATGCCTCACCATGGAAGGATGCAGAAACTCTGAAGGACAGCATATCTGTAAAAGGGAACAGCCTTTTTTCCAGGTGCGTTCACCCTTTATGATGGTTTTCCTCATCTCTCCCGTTGCGTGCAGCTTTGGGGCAGTATGATGTTTAGTGCTAACCCCTTCTGTATCCCCAGAGGACAGAGGGCAAACTGAGTTTCTTTCCTTTTCAGTCTATAGGAAGACTCAAGACTTGTCTCCTTCCTGCTGACTTTGTTTCTCAGTAGGTAATGCAGGGACCTGATCAAAGAGTGAGGAAGATTTCTGCTTTTGTTTGTTTGCAATGCCTAATGTCTTTATGTGTCTTTTCTGGGTCCTCCTTGGAGATAACCAAACCTGTAACTTTCCTCTGTGTTTAAAGGCCACTTATGGCAAAACCCAGGAAAGAGGCAGTATTCACAAGATCATAAGAGCAAGTAACCTTGTAGCAGGCAGAGACTGATCCTCCCTCTAAGGGAGGGGTTTACCTCAGCTGGACCAAAGAGAGCAAAGCATGGGCATGCATAAAACTCGGCTTTCCTCATGGAAAGCCACACAGTGTCTTGCACCCTGAAAAAATTGTAAAAGGTGCTCTGAAGCAGGAAAAAAATCATTAGGAAAAGGGTAAATAATATACTTCAAAGTAATAGATAAGAGGCTGGGTCCTGTCGTGGTCCTACAGTGTTTTCTGTATTCCCTTTCCATGCACAGCTGGCTGCAACAGGGCAGACCTACCTGTCTAACATGACAGATCAGATGCTATGCTATTTTAGTAAAATAGATCAGGAAAAGGTAAAGATTAAGTATGTCTTAACTTTTACATAAGGGGATAGAATTTGGGACTGTGAGCTAAACACATGGTTTATTCTTTTACAGGCTTGAAAGCTTCATTTACTTGTCATGTTTTCTTTTGAAAGGCAACCAGTAAAATCCTTATATCAAGATACAAAATTATTTTCTTTTCCTTTCAAAATGAGAAGAGAAAAAACAAAGTAGAGAGACCCACATCAAAAACAGGGCAATCTCCTTTGACTTTCACCTTTATACTCACTTAGGCCAAGCTTGAATATGGCTCAGTCCCTGAATGTATGATGTTTCTTTCAGGTCCTGCTTCTCAGAGTGGCATCCTGGGATGCTTTTCAGACTATGCCTGTTTCTGAAAACAGAGATAGAAATGAATTAATACTTTGAAGGCACTATGTTTATTAGCCCTTCTTCCCTACAAGCATCTGTTATGAGACACGCTACATGGCACTTCCCCGTCCCTTACTGAGTGCTTCTCTTTCTACAGCAGGAAAGATCCTTAAAGATTAGTATCTTGCTGAGGGAAAGGGTTTCCTGGTCTGAGCTAAGAGAAGAGTGGTGGTAGCAAGATCATTGTCACTAGTTAACGTAAACATGGAAGATGGACTAGATTTGCCAGAGTAAAGTAATACTAGCAGAGGTTTTATACAGCAACTCATGCACAATAGGCTTTCAGTTTTACCATCATTAATCTTTTGGAAGAAGTGCATGGAAATTGGCATTTGCAAATTAAGTGCACACATCTGCAAAGGCAATGTTTGTTCAAAATTCCAGCACTGTTTTCTGCTTAAAGCTGATTTACCATACTGTGCTGAAAAGCTGTTAGTAGTCTGGAAGCATCATAGAAAAAAAAAAAATGCAGAGCAATTAATATCTGCTATTTATTCTGAACATAGACTTCCAAATCTAGCTTTCAGTTATTCTGATACATCCCCATTGTTTTAGCACATAAGAGATCAAATCCGTATTTAACACATACTTATAATTGAAATAAAACCAGTTTCAGGTTGCTAAGGCTTGGGAGCCTTGTATATCTTAGTTTTTGTATGCAGGGGCAAATTCATGCCTGGAAAAACTGTCAATTTCATTATTCTTTATTTTTCATTATTCTCCTGAAGAGTGGGTTTAGCTCATAAGCCTCATGCATTTAAAACAATGATAGTGTTGTTATTAGTGTTTATTATGAAGTAGTTCTTATTTGATTTTAAGGAGCTAATCAAGTATGGCAGTATGCGTATCTGTAGCCAGACTGAGAGGATCTTGGCCAACTAAAACAAATCAATTACTGTAACAAAAGAGGAAGATAAAACACCTCACCAGAAATGAAATATTAACCCCCAAATACAGCAAAAACTTGAGTTTGAACCAAAGAACCACACTTGCTACAGCAAAATGAGTTTATAGTGGGCAAAAGCTGTGATGCCCCTGTTGCTGCAGGCAGGTGGGGAAAGACTGGGCACCCTCTCCCAGGAGCTGCAGCTAAGTCACAAAGAGAAGCCTAGTTCTCAGCTAAGACAATAGAATTTCTGAGGTTTAAAGTATAGATCCTGTGAGGATTTAAGTTGTAAATGAAGCAACTGAAAGGTTAAGCTGCAGTAATCACAGATCTGTTTGAGTTATCAGCAGATGTAGCTCTTGACACTAGGAAATCCCTGGGAATTATGCCATGCCTGTGACTGCTCACAGGTTTGCTTTTCATGAATGTCTCCAGTTCTAGGCAGACCACTGTCTAGTCAGCTTGCCCATTAAATATCTCCATAAGGCCCACTTGCGGTCCAATACCTGTGAAAAATCTGGTAGATCGCTGATGGCCCCTCAGGGATAACTGTTTTACAACTGTTGAATTAAATCATTCTTTTTCAAAGAAACAAAACAAAATTCAAAGTGATTCAGAAGCTATGCTTGTACAGGTGATGTGACAAGGCCCAAGTGTCTTTCTGACCTAGTTCTTCTGTGGATCCTCCATACTCAGTTTTCTATAGCCTGTACCAGTGCCTTTAAATTAAAGTAGCTGCGGAGTGGGTTTTCTGTCAGATTATTTTGTTTCTGTTAAACAGGTATGAATTGAATTTCACCTGTGGACTGTATATATGAAAGCGTGCTGCTTGTTTGTTTGTGCCTACAACAGCTGGGCACCAGTCTGGCATGAGAATTTGTTGCTGCTGTAAAGTAAAACTTAAACAATAGCACTGTAAAAATCTCTATAGAATACAATAAGTAATAAACGTTGTATAGGCTGAATGCATCAAATAATCAGAAATATATTCTCAGAACTGCTGGCCTATTTCTGCATTCAGGCAAGGCTGACAGGTTAAAAGGTTAAAAAAATAGAAAAGAAAAAAGAAAAGAAAAGAAAAGAAAAAAGAAAAGAAAAAGAAAAAAGAGAAGAAAAAAGAAAAAAAGAAAAAAGAAAAGGAAAAAAAAGAAAGTGGTTGTTGTCAGCTTTTATTGCAATTTTAGAGAGTAGATATCTCAACGTGCCAAGATTTCTATATTGGCAATGGTATACTATAGAACTATAGAGATGCTGCCACTGCAGAATCCGGTGGCCATGAGGCTAGACTTGCTGGCTGTTGTTCATAGTAATTTTGTATCCTCCTCCTATGGGATTCTGTCTGAAATTCCACCTCTCCTTTTGTGTGAATGACAGATGCTGTACAAATTTGGTATACTATCTGAACAATTACTCAACCATTTACACCTGTTTTTTTCTAGCAGGATCTTAGAAAAAGTTGGGTCTTCACAGCTGAAAGAGAAATGATGGGAGAAGAAATGAAGAAACTTGCAAAATGTCTTTCTGTAGCACCTCATGCCACATCACAAGCCAAGTCTTTTCTGCGGCTGCTTTTTCCTTATGCAGCTGTAAATATGGTTATAATATTACCTTGCCTGGTTACTTGGCATCTTGAAGATACTCATTCTCTCCTCAGACTCCTGGCACAACTCATTCATTAGGACTGTTCCCCATGTGTACCACTAGCAAAATTTTGAACAGCATCCTAGAAAACAGACTCAGCAGATGATTTAAGTACGCATGCGACACAGCAAGATCTCCAAGTGATGGTAGTTCAGTGAGCAGTGGTGATGGAGCCTTTCTGCTATGGCTCTTTCTGTCCATCAAGCAGTGAGTTCGTGTAGCAGCCTCTCCATAAGGACAGATCTCTTCTGGCTGTGCTGTTCTCGTGAGGCATAAGGAAACATGTCTGAAACTTACAGTACTTGTGGTATTGTAATTGGTGAGTTTTTGTAATTTAGGTGTTCAAGATGAGACATACTCATGCATACTGTATATGTCATTTTCATGCTTTTTAGAAAACCTGGCCTTAAAAAGGACTAGTGTGATCTTTGGACATGCAGAGATATAGGGAGCTTATTTTATGTTTTTATCACAACTTTGTGGAGCATGATACAAGATTGTGGATTCCAGTTGGGAAAAACAACTGGAAACAACTTCTTTTAAAAGGTTGTTGAAAATTTTTCCAGAGAAGAACCATGAAAATGACTGGCATACTGGAGAAAATGTTTTCCTGGGAAGGGCTTCTGTCTCTTTGCCTTACCAAGAAGAGCAAGAAGAATGTTGATTATATGTATTTAATACCAGACCTTAAAAGGCTGCTCAAGCTAGCAGAGAAAGTCTCCTAAAACCCAAGGGAGGGAGATAACAGGCCAGACAAGGTAAAAATTAGAAGGCAAAAGAGTTAATGTTCAGACTTTCAAATTAAGACTAGCATAAACATTTTCTGGAGGCAGTCTACTGCCAAGCACATCATTTAAGTCAATACTATGTTCTGTGCTGTGTAGAAGATCAGCTTAGGTGGTCTAGTGGTCATTGTGGTGGTAAAATGTTCAGACCTACTGTTTGTGACCAAGGAGAAAACACTTTGACTCTGTCACAGCATTTCACTTTTTAATTACATGCAGAAACATTTTAATAATTTATACTGCTGAGTCTGTGGCTGGAATCAGTCATGTCCAGCTTGGTGAATGCAGTGTGATGAGGTGATCCCAAGTTGCCTGTCTTTCTTGGATCTATTCCAGAACGTGGTGTGACCCTCTCTGTTCAGCTTCTCAGTCAAAGGTAGGTTACCCAGGGAGTGCATTCCCATGCCTGCATATAGTGTTTGCAGGATAAAGCTTTGATCTGTTATTTCCAGTGTGGCATGCTCTTTGTTAGTGAGCGAAATACCTAGAAGTCCAGCTTTGTTGGTGTGATGTCTCTGAGACCTCAAGATAAGAAACTCCTTTTCTGCAGTTCTGCTCCCTATTGCCAGCTGATTCCCTGCAGTCATCTGTGGGAGCCCCCTGCTTCTGTGGACACAGCTCTGTGGTTATTAACACCACAGCCCCTCTTCAGCATCTACCCTTGCTTAATTTGCTCAAATTCACTTCATATTTTATGTTTCATTTTTCTCTTCAGTTCGACTTAACTTAGCTTTTAGCTTAATGTAACATATTTTTCACAGTAATCAGTCAAGATCTTTTAAACCATGGAAGCTGTGCTCTTAAAAGCCCAAATGGCAGCTCAAAGGCAATCAGCACTTAGAGTCAAAAGGAGGCGCATACCTAGCTGCTCTGTGACTGTATCTGCCTGTGAGATGGTGTTTTAAGACCACTTCTTTGGTAATTCAGTTATGCCACCTCTTTGGCCAATTTCGGCTTCATTTCTTCAGTGTAAATCCAGGATAATCTCTTGGGTTTCAACAGAGTTAATTTGCTTTATCACGATATTAAATGAAAGCAGATTTTGACCTGAATTTTACAGTGTATCTCCTGCTGAAATCTCCTCCCACTGAAGATGGTGTCGTTATGCCTGGGGCCCTGAGTGTGCTAAATGGATTTTTTCCTTAGTTCCTATTTCCATCACATCATATGTGTTTGATTTACTTACATTGGTTTTATATTTAATCTCTGCCCATTTAGTCACATTTACTGTCATTTTTTATTTGTTTAGTAACTCCATGCAGCTCAGAAAGGTAGCAGGGATAGATAGAGCATGACAAGTTGCAAATATATTCTGTACAGATCTCTTCTGCAGCTTGCTGTGTTTCAGTTTTGACAGTTCGGTTTATGGGATGGGTTGTTTATTCAAATGCTTAGTTTATATAAGAGCATTTAGCAGCAGCTGTAAGTGTACTACAGAGAAGTATTTGGTAAGTTTCTTGTTTATTTTTACTCTATTGTTTGTGAAGTCCTTCAGGAACTTCACAAAAAAACTTCCTTCTGCTGGTGCCACCATTAGGGATAGGCTAGGTTCAAAATGGAGAGGACCCACACAAAATTCAGAAAGTCAACTGTGTTCATCACCAGGTCTTTGGCAGCTGTGGAGAGAACCAAGTGAAAATCTGCCTCTGCTGGAGTTTTGCTGCTGACACCACTAGGACAGGATCTCAGTCCTACTCCTTGTCCATCGGCTTTGTGGACACTTTAAGATGGTGACACTGGCAACATGGAGCTGAACTTCTCTCTGGGGAAGGAAGAGAGAGATTCTCCTGGTGATACTGGTCAAGCAGAGGGAAAGAGAAGAATTCCCCAGGAGGCAGGGTTGAATGGCAGGTTTGGCAGGGGGTAGGGGGGGAGTACTCATTTATTAGTAAGCATTTTTTAAAGCACAGGTGATGGGGTGTGCCACGCTACTGTGCTCAGCTGGTGTGCTGGGGCAGCTGTGCTCCCCAACCATCTACCTTGTGACCAGTATCAGCAGAGGCAAGGGATGCTGGTTAACTTGTGTCCATGGGGAAAAGGTGTATTTTGGTTCAGACCCGTCTTGTGCTGACTGCATTCTGTGCTTTACTTGAAAAGCCACTGCTGAGGAGTAAAATAAAAAGCGAATTCCTACTGACTGCAGGGGAGTTGCTTGGGTAGCTGGCCAAACAAAGTGTACCCGATATAAATGCATCATCACAATAAAAAGTCTAACGCTAGACCAGAGTTTGACAAGAGTGAAAAACATTGGTACCTTTAAATCTCATTTCACGTGTACTCAGGTATTAATTAAACATGTGGCCTCTGCTAAGAGACCTGGCATCAGAGAGGGGGACAGGCAATGCCCCCCCTTGCAGCCACCGGCTGCAGAGACACAAAGAAGCCCTGGTAAGTCTGGTGTGGCATGGGGAGAAGCTGGCTTTCCTTGCTCCTCTCCCAGGGCATGGTGGGCCTGCTTGTGTGCTGGCCTGGGCGTTTCTAACAGGTGCCAGCTGCGTCTGGTGGAGGTCCACTCCTTGGGTGCACTGCCCACCTGCCAAGACTCATGATGGAGGTGCCTGGGGACATCTCTCACTCTCCTGGCTTGTTCCAGCACCGTACTCCCCTTGCGTTCATGCACATGGAATATGAAGTGCATTTACATGCAGTGCACTTGTGTTCTATCGCCATAGGCTCAGGGTGTGGGACCCACATACTTTTCTCTTGTAGACCATGGGCCCTTTCTCCAAATTCTGGTGACAGCCATGGGTACAGGCTGTGCCACTTCCCACTGCTGTTACCAGCAGCGCTCCATTTTCCATCTTTTAGTAATAGAGGCAAGGTGGTTTCTGCGTAAGTGGTCATCCAGTTTGGAACAGGTGTGAGGCCAAGCACGGAGTCAGGGGTTGGTCTGCATCTGAATGTATCTTAAATTATTGGCAGGGTTCAGTCCTGGTCCCTGCAATTAAGCAGCCAATGTGAGATTCATGCCTTTGCAGAAGCCAGCCTGTTGCTTATACACTGCTATTTACTTCACTCTGTTTAGGATTTAAGTTGCCAGTAGGCTTTGTACAGACAAACATTTCAGTATTTGCAAAAGCAGCTAAATGCACTGAGGTTAGATTCATCAGTAGATGCTGACTGTTTTGTACAATTTCAGAAATACAAGCTATCAACCCTGTTGAGTTGGCCAGTTAAACCGCCCTTGCAGCTGCTTTACTTAGCTTGAACATTGCAAATTGATAATGTATTCTACAAAATTTTCTTCTAAATGTTATCTTTTTTTATGGAAGCTTGTCCTGAAAGGAAAATATGTGTTGAACAAAAAGGCTCAAGGACTTTGATGTCTGAATCAATTGATTCTGAGCAGCAATTCAGTTAAGGCTCTGTCCACTATGCTGACTAAAACCTTTGTCCATCTTTTATTTCTTTTACTTCAGAGCAATACTGTAAATCACATTTGCGAGAATGAAGTTTCTATCTTATTGTAACTGTAGTATAGCACAGAGAGGGAAAGCAGTTGAACAAGTAGTAAGAGAACCAGAGAGTAAGTTGGACTGTCTTGAAAGAAGGCACATTTTGTTTTCTTGGATTAGGTTATTTTAAAAACTTTTTGGTTTTGTATGAGAAAGTTCGGATATTGTTAGAGGTACAAAAATAGAAGTGATATAAGAAAGGTTTGGTTTGTTTTCTGATTCTTGGCCTTCAAGTTTTTTTAAAAAGCAGCATTGGCTGTTATGTATGCTCTGTAGCAGTTATCCTAACACGGTGATAAATGGCCTTTTCCCAGGTGACTCTTAGTTCCATGTCTTCTTAGCCAGCAAATGTGCTACTCTCCAGATATAAATATATTAACTCAGTCTTTTTTGACAAAGCACTAATGAATGACACACACAAGCACTTTGATTTCTTCCACAACATGTACCCCACTTTACAGGCAACCCTGTTTCCATGTGGCTGTGAGCATGGACCATGTCCCATCCTGACCTTGCAGCTTACTTCTGACCTCCATTTTGTCTTCTCTTCACAGTTGTGCAGCACATCAAGCGCCACAATATTGTTCTCAAGAGAGAATTGGGAGAAGGTGCCTTTGGGAAAGTCTTTCTGGCGGAATGCTATAACCTCTGTCCCGAGCAGGACAAGATCTTGGTGGCAGTGAAGGTAAAAGAATCTAAGGTTTAATTATTAATTCATGGTTGTAACTGATGCTATTTTATTTGTAAATGATTGTTTGCCTATTCCATAGCCCAGTGTAACTGCTCTGATATATGTGGAAGGGTTAACAAGGCTAATGGAGTGTTAAGAGAATGTGATATTTGATCTTGCTGAGAATTATAAAATGAGAGCTGAATTTCACAAGGAAAAGGGGGGAAACAGACTGTGTTACAAAGGGGCAAAATCTTTTTAATTAGTGAAAAATAATGTCTGGGTTATTAAAAATACATGTGACATATATGTGTGTCTAAAAAAAAATAATCTGTTACTTGCTAAGCTAAGTTACATGTGTAATTGCCAGTCAAAGGCGGCCTTTCTTTTTCAGGATTGTGCCATTGTTTTGGTCAGCCACTGACATTATCTGTGGGTAATTGTCATTACTATAACTGCCAGGAATTTTATAACAAACTTGCAGACAATATTGTCATGTGCTGTAAAACACTGGCTATATGGAAATCCAAAAGCCATGATATGACATGGAGGAGTGATTCTTGATTATACAGCTCCAGTCAGCTCTCCCAAAATGCAGTCCAGAGGAGGAGGAAGCTCTAAGAAAACAGCCATAACCTCGAAGTTTCAAGTATACAGAACAGTTCTCACCTTTCTGGGGAAAAAACCCAAGGGATTTATTTGGTTCTTCTAAAGGGCACAGGCTACATGGTATGTTGGGAATCTACTAAGGAGTAAGATTTCCAGCTTGGTCTCAGGCTCAGACACGAAACTTCCTACACCATACCAAGCTTTTTCATCCACCAAAATGGAAGGGCTGCGGCTGGTTGTTGACCTCAGCTATGAATGTATGCTAGAAACAGTATCGGTGAAACTACTCTCTTAAGAGTTTACAAAGTCTCCCTGGAAACAATCTCTTATCTCCATCTATAGTGTTCTGTCAGAAGCTGAACAAGGTGCCTAGCATTTGAAGTATCTCATTAAATGAAGGGGAATACACATTTAGAATTTGTGGTGTGCCTGGGCATCAGAAAATAACTTTATCTGACTAGTCACAATTAAGCAACCGTGTGTACATTTTGGATCGAACCATACAGTAAAAGAAATTGAGTAATTATCTTTCTGGATTTGGAAACAAGAATAGAATTTTGGATCTGTCAGTGAGAGAACATGAAAAGAGGATGGATTTGTGGAGTACTTTCTTGCTTCATCAAAAATAACAGGTTTTGGGGGTTTGCCAAGAGTACTAGCTTTTTGATACTTGGGAGATGTTCAGTCATGTTGACTGGTGAGAAAAAATTAAGCCCTGAAGGGATAGATCATAGATAGGAGAAAGCAAGAGATAGGAAGTGGCAAAACTAGATCTGAATGAATTTTCTGTTGTATTTTGGTGAAGCTAGAGTGGAAGTTGCCTTTCTTCTGTCACTTCAGGGAACTGCTTGATAGCAAGATAGAAGTCTTTCCATTCACTTGCTCCCTTTCAAAGTCCTGACAAAATGGAGCCTGGCACTGCTGCTGTTAAATGCTGTGCCACACTTGCTCTCTGCTGCTCTTCCTCAGTATGATTCACAAGGAGTAGCATTCAGCCTTTCAAGGGAGAGATGTCTCCATGGATTTAGATGACAATTCTGTTTTCTGGCACAGCTGTCATACTTTTTTTTTTACCAGATCCACTCTTTGTATGGTCCTTAATAAGCATCTTGCAGGAAGCTATGGGAAGAATTACCTTTGCAGACAGGTTATGCCCATTTTTAGTTTCTCACATTGGCTCCTGAAGATGTGACTCTGGCTGCCATCAAAGAATGATTTTGTTGCTGATCTGCGCCATTGGAATGATCCCCATATAACTGAGAGGTTAATTGCCAGGTGCTTCTGTCTTTCACTATGGTACCCACCGTAGCTCACAGGTATTCTCCAATCATAGTGGAGGTCAAGGGATGGGATCTCAGTGGTGTGCAGAGAGCTAGCCAGAGGACTGTGTCCGGAGCCCACCACTGGGTGCAGGCTTTAGCAATGAATATATGTGATTATTGTTTTTTTAATTCTAAGAGGAGCAGACAGCAGATGCCAGCAGTGGAGAGCAGCTCCTCCCAGCACACAGCAAGGGCTTTAAAAGAGCTTCATCCCTGCTGGCAAAATGGCAAAACCGCAACCCACCTGTCTCTCTGCAAAATAGATTTGGTGAGCCCAGTAGGAATAGTACTTGGTGAGGAATAAGGAGGTGCCAGGAGGATTTTGGCAGTGAGGAGGCATGGTCTCACCTGCATGGGGTGAATCAGGATGGCTGGTTGTCCCTGCCAGCTGCCTGTGCCTGCTGGTTGCTGGCTAAGTGTGCTGTACCCACCTGGCCCTGAGCATCACTCAGTCTGACTCAACCTGCACCCATCTCCTTTTTGGCCAGCCGGTATCCAAAATGCTGATACATTGCTGCAGGAGTTATTTAGGAGTTATTTAGGAGCTAAGAAGCCAGAAAAATCTGGGAGGATAGAAAATCAGGCTTAGCATAAACAACTCAGTATGCCTGAGCAAAATTTTGCTCCTTGGAAGAGGAGAAAATCTGTTTTGACTTTTTGGGGGAAGCACTGAGCGTTTGGAAATGCTTTCTGTGGGTCAAACCATTTGAGCACAGGCTTAAGCACAGGTTAAGCAGATTGCAAGGGCATTGTACTAGCCTTCCCCCCAGGTGAGTTTGCACATCACATCAGTACAACATTTGCTGTGGACACTTTCAGAGAACAGAGAGTAGAAAAAGAGAAAGTTACCATTTCCTTGTGGGCCATTTTGCCATGCCACAGTGGTTGTTCAGGCCTGGATCGGTACTGTATCCTGGTAGAGTTGGATCCCCAGGCATAGTCTTGCACTAGTTCGACCTGTCCAGAGCTGGAGGTGAGGATGACTGTCAGGGCACAGGTTAGCAGCTGCCTCTGGCTTCCCTGGGAGGTTGGAGGGGGATTCACCTTGTGCTGCTGCAGGGTTGTGCTCAGCTAGCAGACTGCTATGTACATGTGGTGAAGAACATTTCCATGGCACCGTCAGAGGAAAGCCAAATATTTCCAGCTTTTAGGGTGTTGAGTTCAGAGGAGGATCAAAACCACCCCTTCATTTCTTGAGGAAATACACTACTCAGCACTTGGATGGATGGTGGTGGGAAGTAGTAGTAACAGTTTCATAGGGGAAGGCTGATAACAGTATGAAGGACAGCTGTTGTGAGAGTTCCATTACCAAGTCAAATGGTGATGTTGGTGAGAGCCACATTCCCCTGCTCTTGCACTGACTCGCCCATGAGTGCAGCTCTGGGGTGTCAGGATGGACTGGCTGTTTACACTCACTGCAGAGCACAGGTCTGCAGAGACCATATGCTACGTTGGTGCCGGGGCAGGGACTCTGTGGAGAAGAATAAGCATGGGGTGGCGGTCCAACTGGCACAAGGATGAACTCAGCAGATGTGGAGCTCCTGTAATAGCCAGTGGGTTCCTCTATTGCCCAAGGGAGCATGTCCCTTCTTAGTCACTGGACTGAATGGTTGATAAGTACGTGTCGTTTTATCTCAGTTCCTACTCAGGAAAAACTATCAGCTGATGAGAGTGCTTTGCATGCAGAACTTTGGTATACTTGTCAGTAACAATAATAAAAATACTATGTCTTTTTTCTGGCTTTGTGCTGTTACGGTTTTATATTGGTTTTGGTTTTTCTCTTGCACTGAGAACAAGCTAAATGCATTAGTCTGTCATTTCTATGTAAATTCTACATACTTATTTTTTCACTTTCCCGCCTCCTTGCCTGACTGTGTCAGCTGTCTTTCATGCATTGTGTCTATTCTGTGTGATACATGAAATAATGAGAAGGAGGTATTGCAATGGTGGGTGACAGAAATTCAAGTTGTCCCTCAGTAATAGAAACCCTGCCTAAGTTTTACCTGAGTTTTAGACCTTCGTGCATTTTGCTGTTTGACAGAAAATGCGTAATTGCTGTGGCAACTGCTCTGTCATATGATAATTTTGCTGTTTCTGTGAGATAAAAAGTGTCTTCTGAAATGTGCAGTATTATATCCTCACAGGGCAGAGCTGTCAGGTTTTTACAGTCTTTCCAGGGAAAGAGCCCGGTGGAAAGAGGATCAGTCTATGCTTCTCCATGTCAATTTTTTTTCTGGGTTGCTATTATTTAAAAATGGGGTTTGTATGAATTGTTTTTTCTAATTCTGTTGTTGAGAATAATTACAGTCCAATTGCTTTATACACGAAACCACCGAGGAGACTCAAGAGGCAACAGAATTGTTCCCAGTGATTTCATTATGTAGTGTAGATTGGACTGTGGATTGGTGCCTGTATCGTGTTAAAGCATCACCCCAGAGCTTGGAAGCATCGGAAGACATTTCAGTTCCAGTCCTTGCTTGGTTCAGATGTAATTGTGTGGGGACCATAGTGGGGAGCCAATTTGATACCCACCTTGAATGATATAGCTGTGTATATTAATATATCATAGCTTGTGAAGCTTTGATGATGCAACATCCTTGTTGCATTGTTACTGGTAAAACTTGTGGAGGAAGGATACTGGGCCTGAAGACCCATGAGATTTTTAAGTGGGACTCAGGGAAGGTGCATCTGTAGCATGAGTGATTTCTATTGCCTCTAGGATCCATAGAGCCTGAAATCCACAGGGAAAAGCCCCTGAACTTGGCAGATGGCTATCCAGTCTGCTCTGCTCCTTGTCCTCCCATCTGAACCTTATTATAGTAGCTGTTCATTTTTCAAGACCTGTGGTTGCAGCTTCACGAGTAAAGCAAGTATTTCCTCTGACAGTCATCTTTTTGTTCCTTCTCACACTTGCATAAGTATAATACAGAAAAGTGGACAGAATTGTCTCTGTTAAAGAAAAAGCTTGAACAAACCATGACTATTGCACCTAAAACCTGGGTTTGTTGGCAGGGTGATTGCACAGTATCAACTTGTTCTGTGTTTGTTCTGATGAGTGGGGTTGGTCTTATGCTCTGTATATAAATTCAGGGTAGAAAATAAAATTACTAGATGGCCAGGAAAAAAACATCATTAGTTACAATAGTGCCACTGCTTTCATGTCTTATCTTTCTTTGTATTAAGACTAGGTATAATTAAAATCCAGATGTCCAGAGCCCAGACATCAGTTTCTGTGAATAATAATTAGTGAACATTCGTAACCTGCTGTCTTTCTCTTACTGTTTTAAAAATATTGTTTGAATTAGTTTAGTGCAACAACTGTACCTTTTGAAGGTAGAGTCTAAGAGTGGTTAATCAATTAGTCAATTACAATTATTCCTCCTTCAATTCCTGTCAGAATTTGCTTTTTTTGGTGCATGAAAGTGTTTCCTTGCTAAGAATGTTTAGTTCTTAAGAAGAGATCTGAAACTGTGTATGTGTGGCAGTTAAATTAGCATTATTTCATTATATGACATTTAAGTCTTCTATTTGGTCCAGTGTTGATATATTTCCTTCAAAATGAAAATATGCAAGAGTTTAGAGCTGTATAAATAAAAGTGGGTGAAAAAAATCGACACTCCAGAATTCTGATCTGCATCTACTTCCTCTCTATCAATTTAGGATTGGTCCTCCAGTTACTTACACATACGTTTAATCTTAGGTATCTGAGTAGTTTTACTGAATTTCAAATGAGTTTCTGGCTGGTGTCTTGAGGTTTTAAGTTCTGCTTCCAGGGACATACCCTTGTGTAAATCTACCTAATGTACATACAGTACACCATAGGGGCCAACATCAGCAACAGTGACGTTAGTAATACATGAAGAATGCATCCACTTTCCCACTAAGTATTTTAAGCAAGCAGATTTTTTATTTTAAAGAACTTACAAGGAAGGTAAATACCAACAGAATACTAGGGTTTGCCTAAGTTAAATGCTAAAGGGTGTGAACCAGCTGTGTACTAGTATATTTTGTGGATAAGACCAGTTTATTTGTTCTGTGTTTGGAAAACACTTGGATCATGAGTATTCCTCTTACAACAAAAATTGTTTGAGGTGATGTGTGGCAGGAGAATGAAAATTATACTGACAATATTTAATTGCATTTAAACATTACATCTGCATTTCTAAAAGAGTTACTAAAAAAGTACTTCCTCCATGCTTTATGCAGTAGGCTGTCCTTATGTTACCCTTACAGTGCCATCCTACATTTGCCACCTTCAGTGAATATCTCCCCTTCCTTAAATTTTTGTTTTCTCTGCCAGACACTGAAGGATGCCAGTGACAATGCCCGCAAGGATTTCCACCGCGAGGCAGAGCTGCTAACTAACCTACAACATGAGCACATCGTCAAGTTCTACGGCGTCTGTGTTGAGGGTGATCCACTCATCATGGTCTTTGAATACATGAAGCATGGAGATCTTAACAAATTCCTCAGGTAGATCCATGAACATATGTTGTGCTGCTGAGCCAGAAGTGGGCAGAGAAGATAGGTGTTCGTGGTACTTAATGTTAAATTTACTACTACCACTGGAAAATGATGATGTCTAGGAGTACAAATTTGTGCAGCTCTCATCTTCTGTCCTGGGATGTGGGGCCTGTTTCTTTGCTTGTTTGGAATTACTATTAAGTCAAGTCTTATGCTTTGCACCAAACAAATAGGAACAAAAGAAATATTGTTTCCAATATATTTCAGCATATTCTGAAATGTTTGGTTATAAATCTTACAGTGGGAATAATTTTCTTGCAGGCTTTCTGGTAGCACTTGGGAATATCCCACTCAACACCTATCCCTATCTGTAGGCGTCTAAGAGCTTTTGAAATCTAACCCTTTTCTCTTCCCTCCTCTGTGTTTTGGAAAGACTGGCATTAACCTGAAGCAAGAAAACTGCGCCATGGAAACCAGTGCAGTAGAAAATGCTACATCTTTATTATTATTACCCAGATTAGGGCTTTATTTCAAAAAGCTGTTCAGGAGTGTGCATCAGGAATTGAAATCTGGCAGTAAACCAGTCATAAATAAATAGATGATATCTAAGGTTCACAATAATAGGTAACACATGAACCAGGAAGTTATGAACACTGGTCTTGTGTTTGTGCCATTTCCACAAGCCTGCACTTGTTGGCATAAAAACAAACAGTTAAGAGACAGCCTTTGCTCCTATGTAAAGAAAAAAAAAATGCATAAGGGACTGTTCTTTCATGGTCTTCTATGTCATCTTCATCAAAGGATGTTACAAAGGCATTTCAATGTACTGAGATCTCTCCTGCTGAAGATAACTAGGGTTACCACTATTTTTGAAAGTTATCTATGACAAAGCTGTAAACCAATCAAAACTACTGTCCCTTTAAATGGGTTCAGGTTTTCTATCTGACTGAAATGGCTAGTGATTGCTAGTGTCACCATTTGTGCATTTCTGATAGCCTGCGTGAAATGAGTTTGTGGTCTTTCTAATCTCTGCTGAACCAGTAGCCACACTGTAAAAGCAAATTACATCAACTAGCATCCTCCCTTATTAGCAAGGCTGCCAGCTTTGGCAGGGAGGCTAGGGCTTGAACTGGAATGCAGAGCAAACACTACCGCTTTTTCCAGACTGATTATCTCTCTGGCAGAGGATTTAAGTATATTGTCAGAGCCATGTCAGGGCATTTCCATTTGCCTGCTTGGACCTCTGCTATGGATCACGAGAGAACTGCAGTTTCCTAAGATGCCATCCCAGTACTTTTCAGAACATTGAATTTCCATTAGGAGAAGCCAGATTCGTAGCTGGAAAGAAGTAATTTCTTACTTCACAAGAAATACTTACTCTTTCATTCTTTTCGTTTGTCCTTTTCTTACCTTGTAACTCAGATTCTGAATTACTGGACAGAAAGGTTGTTTAGCAGACAGTATATTTCTTACTTCAGGTCTTTGTTAAGAATTATAAGTCATTATCGATCAGCATAAAAAGATGGTGCTGGGATAAGCTGTTAAACCTAAGCCCCAGTTTGTCATTCCTCTCACATTTGCTGCAGCTTGTGCTGCAGATAGAGGTGGTGCAAGCCGGCGGTCACAGCCCCTATTTCTTACCCTGCAGCGCCACCAAAGGCTGTCAGGGGAAAATGAATCGAAATGTAACTCAAACGAGCCCTGCTGCCTGCCTGCAGCCAAAGCCTGTTCAGATCTAGGACGAAAGCCCCGAAGTCATGCCTGCCCTGTGCTTGTTCTAAGTAGTGGAGGATGATGTGGATCCGAAGAAATCTCTGTCTATGTTCCTGGCTGTTGCAGAGACTGAGGAGCACCTCATTTACAGCCACCGCTACGAGGACAAGCAAGGTGGATGGAGTGTTAAGAATAATCCGAAAGTTTCATTAGGTACAGACCCTGTTCTCAAGGAAGCTAGCAAAAGATGAAGAGTTCTCTAATTCAGTGACTCAGAGCTCCTTGTCTGAGAGCAGTCATTAAAAAAAAATCCATGCAATGAAAAGGTACAGTGTGTTTCAATAGGTATTTGCCTGTGAGTCTTGGTTGGAGATTTCGTATCCTCCTGTTTATTTGGCCCCAACCCAGACCAGCTGAATGGCTGCCTGTATGTAACCTGTGGCAGAGCGCTTCTTTGCCTGGTGCCAGATTCAGTCCCAGCAATACTATATACCCTTCTTCGTTTCTTTCTCATATCTGTCACTTTGCACATGAAATTCTTCCCCTGGGGCAATTTTAATATCATATTTCTAATAGGTAGTGTCAGATTCGATCTCACAAATTTTGATTAATTTGCAACTCTTTTCCAAACTCCTGTGCCCTTCCTCTAGGGATGAATTAAGGCCTTAGCTCTATTGATTAGAAAGGTGATCCTTTGAAACTCCTCTTTGTAGGAAGGAAGGACTTTTGAGAGAAAATAAAAAACAGTTCTAGAGTATTTGTCAAAAACAAGTAGAGAAGGGGAAGAGGAGAGGTGGTCTCTTAGAAGCAATAGTCTTCAGGAACAGAATTAAAAAAGCTTTTGAAAACACAGAACAATGGAATGGATGGAAAGGGATATTCAGAATATTAAAAGGTGTATCAAATGAGTAATGATTGCCAGATGACCTCATTAGTTGGATAAGGATTAGCACATAATACTCACTATAAAATGTTGTGTATACAAACGTTTGTAGCTGTATGTCCAGGATACTAGGTTGTTATACTTGTATATCAGAGATAACATAGTTAAGACATGTTCCAGTGCTGGCTTTCCAAATGCAAAATGGCTCTCCCTCTGCTGGAGTATATGCAAGTTTCTCATTAATCAGTTGATTATTACATCTTAGGGCCAAGCTAGGTCTTGAAAATCTTGTATTTCTGAAGCTGTTTAGTTGTTCCAAATGATGTGTGCTTTGTGTCCTCTTTCTGTTGTCAAGAATTCCTGTGTCAGGCAGGATTCACCCTTCATGATGAAATGAGGAAAAAAGGTTTCCTGCTGTGCATTTGAATAAGAAATTGGAAGTGTAAATCTAAAATTGCTGCCTTGTTTCTCAGATGGCATCTCAGAAGTTAACTGTTTCTTCTGTAAGAAAAGATGGGAGAGTCAATGGCCTGTCTCCCTGTAGAAATCAGCAAATGCTGGTCATAGGAAAAATGATGCTATGCATGCCGCTTCATTGCCTTTCACTCTGTTGCCTTTCGCTCTTACAGAGTGGTAAGGTTTTCTTTCCTCAGTTACTGAACACCTACATTTGCCAGCCTTTCTCCAGAAAACGTTGCTAGAACAGAATACAAAGAAAGGTGGTAGTAGTATTGGACAGAAGGGTATTATTATGAATGCATATGCCTTATTCCAACATCCCGTTGTGTAATGCTCTTCACACCACCTGTCTTTCACACAATGAAGGAAAACAGTAAATGAAAGAAGCCAAGATAGAAATTTTCTGCTATTTCACCAATGTGTAACCCTTTTAGTTATTATATTTGAGCAAGTTAATTGTGTGGTTTTCGGCTCACTAATGCCCTTCACCTCTCCAGCTTAGCACATGGCCTGTCACTTAATCAGCTTCTGCTTTTTGTAGGGCACATGGACCAGATGCAGTACTGATGGCAGAAGGCAACCGTCCTGCTGAGCTGACCCAATCCCAGATGCTTCACATTGCCCAGCAGATTGCAGCTGGTATGGTTTACCTGGCATCACAGCACTTCGTGCATCGGGATCTTGCTACCCGGAATTGTCTGGTTGGTGAGAACCTGCTGGTGAAGATTGGGGATTTTGGGATGTCTAGAGATGTGTACAGCACAGACTACTATAGGGTAAGTGAACTGCTGTAATTGGTAATATCCTAGGTCTCTTTCAGTCATCTTACCCTATTGATGTGACTGATTCTGTTGTTACACTTTACCATCTGTCAGGTAATTTAGAAGTTGGCATATGGAGAATGTAGTTTTGAGTTACGAATTTTTGGTAAATTTGGAAAGAGTTAATCAGATTAAGATTGGCATGTCTTGTTCTTATGTTGGCTTTATAATAATAAATCACAGAAAGGTCTTTTTCTCTGGGCATGTTTGCTTGGCTTTAGTGAAGGAGAAGCAGCAGCAGATGAAAAGGAAGAATGGGTAATCAAATTCGGTCCAACACTTTGAATTTATTAAAATATGTTCTTATATATTGCTAAAAAAATGGAGGTATTGTATCATGTTTGTTTACTAGAGGAGTTGTAAGTACTGGACAGGAGCACTGAACCAGTTATTTTACTCAGGAAGACACTAGGTGAGAAACTTTTATATACTTAGCACCTGGAAGGCTGTCAGTAAGTTTTTCCTGCCTTAAGCCACATCTTTAGTCCTACTGCTTATGGTTGAAGAGTTTTGTGGTGGGTAAGAGTAGCCTGTCACGCTTGTTCATTCTGGCCCAGGACATTTTCCCTAAGCTTCATTGCCATAAAATGATCTCTGAAGTTTGCAAAAGGCCTCTGCAATTGCCAAGATAAACAGGTCTGTGTAGATTAATTACTGTTGTTGATGTCTTTGTACTATATGGCAAGTCATGTAATTGACAGCATTTGCTGTTTGCTACCAAGTTTGTCATTTCATGATTGGAACTGAAGCTATTGGGCGTTTGTGGTTTGGGGAGGGAAATCTGTGGCCAGCAGTTAGTTATAAACCCTAGAGTTTAACCTATAAGATAAGCACCTCAGCATCTTTGAGCACATTTTATGTATCTGCCTCTCACATGACTTGTTGCCAGTGAATTCTTTATAAATAAAATGAATACCTCTTCTTTAGCCACCTAATTTGGGCTGCTGTGTCCATAAAGGTGAGTATCACCTCAGCATCAGTGTTTGGGATGCCCGGAAAAAGATTGTCTACATTTGGCTGGGGCTGGGCAGGGCAGGAGAAGCTCCACACAAGAATTACTGTTGAGTGTTGTTTCACTTAACAGCTGAGAAGTAACGGTCTCTTCTATTCTTTGGCTTTCCTTTCAAGAGGCAAACCTAGTATTTAGTAAATATAAGAGCCAGATTCCTCTTATATTTTGTTGTTTTGGAAACTTGGCACTTCAAGCTATTTGGTCAATGTAAAACAAGCATGACTGCACTTCAGAACTTGGAAGAATATACAGAATGGTAATGACTGACTCTATGTTTGCAAGGACACCAGTGAGCATCAAAGGCCAGGGTTTCTTGGTTTTGCATCTAAAATATGAGCAATACTTTTTGGAACTGGAGGCGTGTGTCTGTTCTGTACTTCAGTGAGACTAGATCTGTTTACCACGTTCTTCATTACATGTAAGAATGAATGTCCATGCTGTACAGTAAGTGTTCGCAAAGGCCTTGACGAGCAGCATTTTTGAACAATAAGTGCTCTGCTTATTTTTGGAAAATAAGCAACAGAAAAACTACCTGCAAAAAGGGATGGAAGCTAAGTAATCATATGGGCTTCCTGGGAACAACTGAGAACTGGCACAGGTATGTAATAGTGTACTGACATGGTGTCATCTTACCTGCTGGTGTACCTCTGGGTTTAATCTTTGAGTCTTACGCATGAACACTCAAGGAATGCTTCTACCCAACGAAGCATGAATTTAGAACAAGACCCATGACCTGGAGGAATCAGGGGTTCACCAAAGGAAATTCTGTGTGACCTGAAGAGTCCTTGGGTATCTCTCAAAGGACCTCATTCAAGGGGTACACTGCATTCCTCACTGCCTCTTATACAGAACCACCCTGTTCTTTCCTTCTTCCTCACTTTTTTTTTTTTTTGAGGCCAGGAGGGGATCTGTGGGGTCCAGGGTGGAGCAGAAAGAAGAAGAAAGAGGGAGTAGTGTGTAGAGGGTGCAGTCATGGATGCGAGAGAGGGAATGAATAAGGCAGGAAAGTTAAGTGCAGAGAGGTGTTAGTAAAAGACACAAGTGTGAATGAAGGGAGAAGGCAGACAGGTGTCAGAGGGGATGAATGAAGATGTAAAGTAGCATGCATCCATCCAAATTGATGGTGTAAGCTTGTAGTATGATGGATGGGTATGAAACTTAAAAGTTGGGTAGTTGCTTGTTCTGCACAGTGAAAAAAACAAGAAAGACTATTTCTCTGGCTCCTTGTGTTCCAGCTGGCTTCTAGCTGGGGTAAAGGAGGGTCAGAGCCACAGCCTGCCATGCCACCATATTTCACAGCGGTAAAAATTGGAAGTTAACAGTTGAGCCTGTGAGGGTTTGGCCTGCCCTGCTTGGGCCCTATGCAGGCTGGTGAGAAGCTGGTCATGAAACAGTCAAGGCTATAATGATTTCCCATACAGTTGCCTGGAGAATTATATCCATGGCAAGCCTAAGTAATGAAACTGTCAGCAATGACACTGGGATGGCACTGACCTCCCATACCTAATTGTTTATAGCAGGCTAAGTCTTTTTAACTGCTCAGTCTTAATCACATACATAGAAGCAATTCTTCCCCAACCTTGACAGCTTTATCTGATGCATGTTGGAAGTATTTACACAGCTCCAAAAAGCTCTGCGAGAAATGGTTCATCATTTGTGGTTTTTAATACACTGGATTCAGGTTTTTGGGGGGATCCTACTACCCTGTCAGGATGTTAGATTTGCCTGGAATGATTATTTATAGCTTCTTTCTCTAAAATAAGGATGATCCTCAGTCCTTGTTCACTGTTAAGGTTGTTAATGACATTTTGCATTGAATCAGCTCAGTTGTTAAGAGATGCTTCTGGGAAGAGGGGGAGAGAAATAACCCTTGAGCTGGAAATACATGTGATGCATGGCCCTAATTCGACAAACTTTCCTTTTTCTCCTCCATTCTTTCTTCCTTTCTTTTTCATCAGGCAGGAATCTTGTGGGTGGGGGTACCCCTGGAGTACATGCTAGCATTCAGTGTAGCAGCAATAGTTTTGGGAGTCAGACCAGAGCCTGGGGATGCAGAAAAACTGCAGCGGCTTTTCTTACCCAGCACTGCTATCCACCCCAGGCCAAACTAACAGGACTGTCAAGTAATTAATTTGGTCTATGTGCCAAACAGCTCCAGCAACACTCAGCTGCACTGTAGTCCTTGTAGTACAGTGGATTATTTCACAAAGTTATTTACTTGCAGAGCTTAGGTCTCAGGTTCCTTAGGGGCTTTTGTGTGTTTTGTTGATGCCTGTTTTTTGTTGTTTGGAATCCCAGCCCCCACAGGTCAAGGTTTCCCTTCTTTCCCTCTGATACCCAGGTAGTATGACTCATCAGCAGCTTTCAGTGGCTTAAAGTATTGACATTCAATCATGGGAACAACTACTTTGCTAATATTTGTTCTTGCACTCAGAGATAGTACATCAGGCCCTTTTTAGGCTTCCAGTTCAGGTCTGCATGTGGTTGATCAGTACTTGGTCTTAAAATACTTCTCTGCATTTCTTTATCATAAGAAAAAAGCTTTAAAAAAAGAAGTAAAAAAAAAAAAAAAAGTTGTCTTATTCCAGTACTTGGAAAAACTTAACAGGTCAGCCAACTACAGGCTTGAGCCAATATTTTGGATGAAACTGTGATCTCACCAGAGTGAGCAAGAGCATTGTCATTAACTTCATTAGGACCAGAATTTCACCCTTCCACATTTTTATGTTTGTCCAGTGAAGGATAGAGACTCTGTTTCTGATTTAGATTTATGGAGCTCAGTTGTGTAATCCCTACTTAGCTATTGTATAGCTTACTTGCCTTTATGGAACAGCACAAGGAACAGTGGAGAAAACAACCTTTCCCCTGCTTGTACAAACCGTGCAAGGATCTGTCAAAAGGCTGGGGCTATTAGTGAGGTTTCCATCTTTCTTTAGGCCCCAAAGGAGAGAGAGGTTCCTAAGTCACAAATTAGCTTCCTCCACTTCTGGCACAGGTGGGGCAGGACCAAGAGGATGTATTTAAGTGGAAAGTCCACTGACTCAGTTTCTCTTTAAAGTTTTGTACCATGTTTTGCTAGTTAAAGAGAGCATAGCATGTAGGATTGGAAGAAGCAACACAGGTTACTGAGTCTTGCAGGAACCTTTCTAGTCTTGCAGGAAGCCAAGCAGTAGGGTAGGAGGAGGTACATGTCTCAGACCTCCTCAAGCCACATGGAAAACCCTAACACTCATTAACACTTCAGCCCCTTCTAAATGAGGCACCAAACCCCATAAATATCCCAGTCTGCCAGGGAATAGAGGAGGTGTCAAGGGTATCAACAGTGTCCTAAGCACCTAAAGAGAAATTATGTTTGGCAACAATTCCTGAGTTACCCAGAGAAGCCGTGGATGTCCCCTCCCTGGAAGTGCTCAAGGCCAGGTTGGATGGTGTTTCAGCAGCCTGGTCTAGTGGAAGGTGTCCATACCTGTGACAAGGGGGTTGGAACTAGGTGATCTTTAAGGTCCCTTCCAACCCAAACCATTCTGATTCTATGATTCCTTGATCTTAGAAAATCAGCCACACATGACACATAACAGGAGGTGACAGCAATCCCCATCAGTCTGTCTCAGGGAGAACTACCTTCTAAGCTGGCAAACTGTAATGTGATGAGTGCATGAGGCAGATGCAGCAGCCTGTGGCATTACTGGATTTTGGTGACAACCCTCAGAGCACATCTGGCCCTGTTGCCTGTCCTCAGTGCCTCAGAGCAGTGTGGGAACTGAAGTTGACCCCAGAGGCAGATCATACAGCAAGAGGGAAAACAAAAATGCAGGTGGCCAACACAAGTCCTGAAGAAAGACATTAGTTAATAAGTCAATACAGAGCAGTGTGCAAAATGCTGACAGGCTTCTTCTCAAGTATCTCTCAGGTATACCACCAAATTGGATATCAGCAGTCTTGTGTCACTGAAGCTTGAACTTCTAACTCCTGGATTACTCCTGTCCTGTCACACAGCCCCTTCCGTCAAAGTGTATGTTGCAAATAAGTAGGATCATGCTGCCAGAGCTTTCCCTGGAAGGCTGTTCCACAACCTCACTGTCCTAATGGCTGCAAATTTTGTTTTTTTATCAGCAGCCTGGATTAACTCATGACTAAAGTACACCTCCTTGATCACATTATACTCCTCCCTTCCTAGCTTTTACATTTCAAGTGCATTTAGAAGAAGTGCTCCTTTCCTCTCCCAAACTGTTTTGGAGGGTTAAAAAAAGCACACTGTCAGAAGAAATGGTTCTTAATTTTTCTTCTCATAGTAGCCTTCTCCCATGACTTTCAGTGTATGAAACAGTAGTTTCTGTGTCTCTTTCTGCTACAGACATCACTAGAACTATGAGCAGTATTTTCCAAATGAGATTTTGCCCATTCTTGGATCAGAGGCGCTTCCCAGCCTCTCATGAAAACGTGCTGCATGGTACATCCTAGACTTGCATAGCCTTGTGTCTTTGGCACACAGTCACTGTATTGTCAAACAGTTCCCTGGGCCATTCTCATCTTCCATTCCTTCCAAATGAAGAACATCCCTTAAGTTTTCGGTTTCAATCCCTCACTGAATGGTTTTGTAGTACGAACTGCCACATTTTGTGGCTGTTGTATCTCTCTTAGTTTTAGCGTCTTTGGAGGTTGCTTTTTTTAAAAAAAAATAATAAAATTCAGGTCTTGTCTGATTTGGTGGTGAGTAAATAACTAAAGAAACAGAATCATGGTACCAAAAAATAAACAGCTGAGGCAGTGAGAAAGAGTTGTAAGGAAGATTCCTGGATTTTTGTGGCTTTGTTTCTTAATGTTTTACTTCTTTATTACTTCTATTTAATGTTAACATTAAGTAAGCATTTTGGGAAAGGGTATCTTTTTAAAGTTCCTGTACACTTTCAGTTAAGACATGAGAAGTTCTTAATTCTTAGTTTTACTAAGGCTTAATATTACTTCTTAGCGTACCAGGAAGACTTCCAGAAAAAGGATTACACAATTTGCTGTTCTGGGCAAATTATAAGAACACCCAGCTTTCAGACCTTCTCTCTGCGTAAAAAGGTCAAAAACCCTTTTGAGAAACCATTTTGACACTTGGGAGTATTATAGTCTTCAGCATATAGTCCTGATTCTGATCTCCACTGTTGCTTAGCAAAGCCAGAGTAGCAGTTTGAAGAAAGTGAAATAACATTAGTCAATGACAAAGAACATCTTGCCACTAGGCATAGTCCTTCCTTCATGTGTGAGTCTAATATTGTAGGGTGCTGTATTTCTGGCAACTGCATAATACAATTTTCTGGTGAATCTCTGTATGAAACATTTGCTAAAAGATAGTGCTAGTAAAATAATCACCAGAAAGTGGTCTCACTTAAGCTATTTCCAGTACCAAATGCCTGTATCCAAAGAGAATTAACGCATGACAGCAAGGGGCTAAAAAAAGAAAAGGCTGGTTTATCATTATTTGGGCTGTAACTAGCCAGGCAAGCACCACAATACAAATGTTTACAGTGAGGAACAAGTGTCTGTCTACTCTGAAAGGGCAACAGCAGCAAACACCTGTAGGTCTCAGCTGTCACTACAGAAATGAATACCTGTGTGGGGGAGTTTGAAGGATGCTGCACTAAAGAAAACAAGAAAGAGTTACTGAGAAGTCAAGCAGCTTGTCAAGGCATCCTCGTAGGTGTGTGTGTTGAATTGTCACAGTTTGAAGGCACAGTTTGAAGGCTTTTTATTAGCTGTTATTTTTGCATCCATTGCTCAAAAGGAAATTATCTGCTTCCCTACATGGACTTCTCGGCTCTCCTCCTCCGTCAGAGGCTCATTGCATCATGTGTAGCTGGGGAGGACAGAGGGTTCCAGCAGTCCTAGAGGACGTGCACAAATGATTTCACGCAACTGGAAACAATACAGGAAATAATCAGCCAGCTAGAGAGATGTAAATTTGAACTGGCTGCCTTGAAGTCAGTGCACTAACTCTGAATTTAAAGTAACATAATCACAAGCAGAACTAGACCTAATGATTTTAGAGGGCTTTTAGGCTTCCTAAAGGTCACCACAATGTCAGCATTTAGAAACTCGTATGCACCAGGACATGGCATTATCCTGATGCTAAAGGATTAGCAGCATGGCTTGATGCCTGTTACTACTTGTCCGTGCCAGAGTACATTCTGTTGTGCGCAGGAAGCATGCTTTTTCCCCAGCTCTTACCTACCCATCCCTGACCGCTGGTGTTTTGTCTGGACTTGCAGTTTTCTAACCTGCTCGGCTCTACACAGAGAGGCCAAATTCAGCTGTGTCTCAAGCAAGTACAGTTCTGTCTTTTTTAGCATGGCTATAGATGTAGTCACTTCTCCAGTGAAGTTTTCTCATCATCTTCACACCAGGGTCATTGGTCTTACTTATAGTTCTGTTCTATCTGTTTTCACTGTCACAGATCCTAAAAGGGGAGTCCAAGAAAGTTTTGCATATCTAGGAGAAGGAACATTAGATGTCTCACGTGTGTAGTATGCTGCATTTAAGAGTGAGTTCTTACTAAACTCCATCTTGCAGAATTAATGACAAGACGGTAATACAGAAAATGAGATCTTCAACCGGGAGGCTGTGACATACTTTGTTTTGTCAGAATTAAGCCCCTTCTCACATGAAATGTGAGCTCCATGGCTCCTGGAGCACATTCTCCTTCAGACTGTGAGATCAAAATGTGTAGAGAGGGCAGAAACAGAAAAACATAATAACTAGGTTGAAAAGTGGAGCTGATTAAAAGACAAACTAGAGCAGAGTGACCTTGCTTCTGTGACCAGTTACTTGACAACTTACTGTGTTTGGGTGTCTAATTATTCCTTTGTAAATCCACCCTCATTATATTCACAACATGGTCCTCATGCAGGGTGTCAAGAAATCTTCATCTTGAGAAAATAAGCTTAGCCAGGAAGCAGCACCTAGAAACATATGCCATGAAATACAGAAATCCTGTTGAACTATAGCTGAAAGCTTTGAATGTATGTCAATCAAAAAATTAATTCAAAGTGTTTGGAAATTTTCAAATGGAAATTTTCCCTCTATTTGTTTCTGTTAAAAAGAGTTTTAAGAATTTACTGTTTGGTTCCATTTTGGTTATAAAAGAGATATTACAGTTTTCAAATGGATAGAAATTTTGGGTTTCCCACCCCATTTTTAAAGCATTTTAATGGTGTGGTGTCCAGCGGGGTTACTCCTGATGTATGCAGTCGGTAAAGGGCCTTAGGATTCATATGCATGCTATAGAAAAGCAGAAAATTTACAGTCAGCATCAGTGGTGGCTGACACAAGCTTTTCTGTTGAGGGGCTCTTATCACAGATGTTCATTAACTTAAAAAGTACTTTTAAAATTATATATACAAAACTGAATCATTCTCAAAAATAACTACACATATGGATATAAATTGCAGGAAAGCAATGATTCACACATTGAAACTAGTTTTATGAACAGCAGTTTGGAAAGCTTTGCAGAACTGATCAAAATCGTCTCATTCCATTAAGTAGCAGCACAGCCCTACAAAGCCATTTTTGCAGGTGCTGAAGTGATTTCACCACTGTTTAGCATATAAGAGGGCCATGTCCTCAATTCCAACCCTTTTCACAGTTTGCTGGATTGTAGTTGGAATATTGGTGGGGCTTTTTATTTTTTTTTTTATTTTATTTTATTTATCAAAAGCTAATGTTTTGTCTGGGGCTTTAGAAACTAAAGTTTACAGGCAACATTTTCTAGAGACCAGACACAGAATAGCAAGAGAAACGGTGAAGTGATTTCTTCAGTTTTTCTTCTTGGACCAGGTCTTTCTGCAGACCATTAATGCTGTTCAGTAATTGTTGTGGGGGAACCACATGTAAATATCTGGAGAGGGAGATACTGTACTGTAGCGCTACAGATTGTCACTTTTGGCAGGAAATCTGCAAAGCAAATGTCAGAACTCCAAAGGTTAGCAGCTGAAGCTGTTGACTTTGAGATGTGTGATGCACACGGTGTGAGGAAAAGATGATGCAGGAATAAAACGAGAAAAAGCTCTCTGTGAGCACAGTGAGCACAGCCAGAAAGTGGAGCAGCAGCTCCTGACTGCTGCAGTGCACTCATGCACCTTGTTCCACTGCCCCCACTGATGGTGGGGACAGCACAGAAAGGCCACCCAGAGGGAGCAGGACTGTATGGGAGTTCTCCTTTGAGGACTGGTCACAGCACTGGCTCCCAGCAGAGTCTTCGAAGGCTTCCAGCTGGAAGGTTTTCTTATGCAAATAGCCTCTCGCCTTGCAATAAGGGAAGCAGTTGCTAGGCAGTTTTCCTAAATATGCATATTTTTTCCCCGGGCCCAAAGAACAATGGGCACCCTTTTGGCTTAAAGAACTCAGGAAGCACAGAAAGGAAGAACTAGACAAGTAGACTATGAAGTGCTATGTGTAACAGGATGGATCAAGAGGGTAAGAAGCAGCATCAGCTAGTAACAGAGCCTACAAATCTGGCAGTGTAGATTGGTGCATGCACAGCAAAGAGCTTCTGATGGTGAGTGAAAATGGGGGACAAGGAAAGCAGCATGTGAGATCTTCACTGCTTTCTGGGTCCTTCAGCTGTCTGATGGAGCACCTGGCCAGCCAGGCAGCTTGCATGTGTCCACTGAAATACAGAGGGGAAGGGAAGTCATTAGCAAAGACCTGTTGGCACGGTGACAGAGAACATGGACATGCTGTAGGTTACCTGCATAGGTGCAACTCACATGACTTTGTGAAGCCTTTTCAATACCAGTCATCATGAATAGTACTGAAGTTTTTGACAAGTCATCAGTAACAGACCTCCAAGCTTCCAAAATGGTGATGACTCCAGAACTGAGGCCATTTTGCATCTTGCAGACTCAGGAACTTTGTAATCAGACTGTAGAGATAACTTGGCTTTGCATTAATCTAGTCTTACATAAAATGGAGCCAAAATACTTACAAAATGCTGTCAAGCTTCTAGCTGTGGCCTAGTTTTAGGAAAAGATGAAGGCCTGATTTAAGGTGAGTGAGGGAATATGTATCTGATATCAAGGACAGTTAAAAAAAATAAAAAAAAAGCATGGTGACTCAAATGCTTCTGTCTCCTATCAGGTATGTAAACAAATCTGTAGAGAAAAAAGCCACATCAGTGGGAAGTAACTTCATTTTTCCCAGTGTACTGGAATGCTTTCAGTAAACATACCTTGCTTAATACTCTTAAATTTACTTTCAGAAATTACTATTTTATTTGTTCCTTAACAGTATCCCTGCAAAACTGTCCAGCCCTTGAGGATTTGAAGAACTTGCATTCAATACGATATACAATCAGTTCCTGCCTCTCTTCTCCAGTTCATCAGATCCAGGGCTTGATATTGCCATGGTGATGTCTCATGTCTTTGGTCTGGGAGCAGAGTCAGGCCCACTGAAATGCTCACATAGAGGTACCAACAAAGAGGTGATGCAAATGAAGTTTCAAAACTATTCCCTTATTTAGTCTCACATCTTTAAGTTGTTCTCTGGTGAGACATAAAAGTTACCTGGTCTGTTTTCAAGCTATTCCCCAACGCATATTTATGTTGGCCAAAAGTTCAACATGCTGAGTAGATAAACCTTAAATTAAAGCCTACGGAAGCATAACTTTGCTCAAGTTACATCTTCTCTCTTTGCTGATCAATGTAGTTAGCTTTTAAGTTGTATTTTAATTCTTGATTTGACCTGGAATAATCATGCTTTTAATTTACTGTGGCATTTTTTTTCCTTTGTGGCAGTTATGAGGAAGGACTGTTTGACTTTGGTTTTGTTCACAGAGCTGCATTCCATAGTACACATTATGTGGCCAGGAACTCTGCAAAATTGGTTGAAACTGATCCAAATGGGTAACCAAACATATGAAATCAGAATGTTTTTTGACATTATTTTTACTTCTGGGGAGTTTGCCTAAACCAGCTTATTCAGACTTGAGTCACGAAGAATAGTGATATAATAATAGGCCCCAGGTTAGAGAGGCAACTAATGAACGGTCAGCAAGAATTTTCAAGAATCTGTATCCTTGCTGATGTAGATGAGACCAAATGATTTTCAGCAACATTACAGAAAATACATGTGCTGCCATTTTTTTCCACACCAGGAATGCTACATCATTGCTAGCTCTAATTATTAAAAGAAACAATTAGCTTAATCGCTTCCCTACCAAACAACTCAGAACAGCTTAAATTCTTACGCTGAAACAAGCAATCAAATGCTGGATTCTGTACAGTGTGTTTTCCTTCCTGGGCCCTTTTACTAAGGACAAGAATTGTGAACAAGAAATGTAATGGGGCAAGATGTGTATAATCAGGAGGCTAAAGAGCTATTCAAGCAGAAGTTCATTACTGTCTCAGAAACAAATGTGTGTGCACTGGCATGTTTGAGAATGTAAGTGAGAATTTTCTAACTGTGAGAAGTCTTGAAAAACCCTTTCAGTGGGTGCAACACAGAGCACAAAACAGCCCAACTACTTTCAAGGTAGAGATGGATACACTTGGGAAGAAGCTTAAATGATAGTCACCTGTGTTACTTGGGGCTTATCAAACCCTACTTCAGCCCTCTGTTCCACATAACTCTGTTCAAGCTTTTCTCCACAACTGAGAGTCCTGGAAATGAACATTTTAAAATGAATGTCACTTCAATTATTCACATAATCACATGCTTAGAAGCCAGGCCTTTAAGGAAGAGTTATAGTGCAAGACTTCTGATAGTAGCGCAAAAGGCTGCAAATCTAGATCTACAAAAAATAATGAACCTTTGTAATTAAGGAGTACACAGTGAAAATAAAACAGATTAAAAGCCATTTAAGATAAAAGAACCTTGAGACTGCAGTACTTTAAAGTGCAAAAAAGTACTTGGTTTTGTGTTGCTATTGAAAATGAGTATGATCTAGCAGTTAGTTTTGTAGCCTATACAATTTTTATAGAAGACAGAAAGACACTGGTGTGTATTCAAAGAATAAAAACTTGTCTAGTTTCCAGACCAATGAGCAAACTTGCATTGACATCACTGGGGACAGGATTTTTACCTTTATCCTTATTAATTGCAAATTTTTAATGGCTTTACGTCTGTTTTCACTTCTGTGCTCACTGCTCTATCTAAAGGCTGAAAAAGCCCACATCAGCCTGTGATCTAATCTTTGCATGCCACAATATGAAGCAAACAAATGATTTGCTGGAAATTTAGGTTAGAGGTTTTTTCTAACTGATATATAAAATATGATGCAGCCTGAGCCTTCCTTACGAGACTATTTTATAATGTCATTTAGTCCATTCCAAGGTGTGTGTGTGAAGGCAAGCCTTCAAAGGGCAGTAGAGTATACATTATGTATTTTTTATCTATTATATTTAAAGATAATATAAATCTGGATTTAATGGTGTACACAGACAGGAACAAATTTCACCAGGGCAAAGAAATCACTCTCATTTTTTTCACTCTTTTTCATTTTTTTTCTTTTTCTCTTTCTTTTTTTTTTTGGATAGAATTTTAGGAAGATAATTGCCAGATAATCTTTGATAACACGTAAGTATTGCAACTGTTTCACTGCCAGTATACATATAAAGGGGAAGGGGGGAAAGAGGCACCATGCACAACAGACATGATGATTACAAATCGTTTGTCCTAATGTTTTTGTCATCAACCTTTCCTATAGTGCTTCAGCCCAATCCCACAAAATAAAAATGTGATGTTATCTGAAGAGTATAGATTCTTTCCAGATTGATTTACCAGATGCCTGTCACCACCAAGTCACTTTGAAAGTCTAACTGATAGGTTGGGCTGTATGCAAGTTACTGCTCTGCATGCAGTCCTTTTGCAGCTGATTTTGCTGCCAATGTTATTTTCTGACGGTGAGATTTAGTGCAGAATAGCTGGCTGGCAGTATCTTGTAGGAGATTTTTCTTGCTTGTGAGCTAAGCGAAGGGCAGGGTCCTGCATTCTTGGCAGCTTGTCAAATGCATGAGCTGTTTGGTTTTTGGATTCAACAAGCAGAGTTTTAAATCATCTTTAGCAAAACAAGACAAAGAGAAAAAAGAAAGATCAAAATAGAGCTGAATATTTCATGTCATAATTTTGGCAGCATGTCTAGTCTTCTACATTGAAAACACCAATGAAAAAGGGAATTTTGTGTTTTTCAGTCACGTGACTGAAGCTCCTCGAGTATCCTCACATATTCCAGGACAGGTCTCTTATCAGCAATTGTTTAGAGAAAACAATCTAGTGTTGAGTACTTGTGTGGGAAGAGCAAAACCACATTAAAATAGAGCTGAATACCAATATACAGTGAGTGGAATGTGACCCTCATCAGAAAGCCAGTAGATAGTACTTGAATCTGCAAAATAAAGTTTATGTATTGTTTAAGATATACAGGCCCAGCATTGCCATTTTCTGCAGAGGGGAATTCTGTTTAAAGTAATCGAAAGATCCATCTTACACAGCTCCCTGTTTGCACAGACACACACACAACTGTGATTTTTTTACATCAGTCAACCTTGGAGGAACATAGTTTTGACCAATAAATATTTCCACAGCAGTTTGGAGAGGGACTATATGGTAGGCCTGGACCTGAGCCAGCTTGTATATGTCTACATATTATGCAATATTAACTATTTTGTTTTCTGTCCCAATCAGCTTTAGTTAGTAGATAAAACACTAAATAGAGGAGGAGGAAACTGAGGGCCATGCTGTACTACATGCAGTCAGAAGCCTTTCAAACAAAGCCTTAAACATAGCTAAAATAGCATAAAGTAGCAAATACAAAGGAGTTTCACAGAGAGTTTTGTACAGATCCACTGTACAACGTGAGACTGAAGGTATGTCTGGTTGCAGGCATTACTTGCTCTAAAACTGAGACATGAGCTTAGTGCAGACTGCAAAGCTGTTCAGAAGCAGGGTGAATGCTTCTTTTCTGGAGTGTAGACTTCTTTGCCTGTGCTGCTCACGGATTCCAAGCCACCTACTTTACAGGTGCCTTGTGTTTATATGTTCTCAGTCATGTCATTAAGGATATGGGAAGCAGCATTATCGCAGAATCATCGTTTGGGTTGGAAGGGACATTTAAAGATCATCTAGTCCAACATGCCATTGTGTAATTTAACACAATTAATCAGGAAGAAAATAGGTAAATAATGCTTCTTTCCTAGTTATTCCTTTTAATCTGGCAGTATTTTACAACATCTTAATAGATTTCCTTAAGATAAAAGGCAGCAAAAACAGAAATCAAAAAACTATTGCATCTGGAGCTGTTCAGCCTTCAGATTACATGAAGTAGGCAATTCTCTGCACTTGTAGTTGTTAACAATTTCCTATTGTAAATAAAACTCAGAGGGGTAGTGATGGATTTATAAACCACCTGGGATTCTCAAAACTCCTAGCTTTAGAATAATTGTGACCTCAAAATTTTGGGAGTACCTGGTTTTTCACTGTCCTACTGCTGATTCAGAGGGACAGCTCTGAGAAGTGAACTCGTTCTTAGGATCAGTTTCATTATTGGGGAAATGTGAATTTTCTTTAAATAAAGGTGAAGAAAGTAGTTGGAAATTGTGTCCCTATATCACAGAAGAGGATGGGGAGCAATAGGTTGCAGAACTGCCTGTGATTTCACCTCATAAAGGATACTGGGAGTGAGCAAAAACACAGAAAAGAGAAAGACTAATGGACGAAGTGGGGTACAGTGAAAAGTGCCAAAAAGAATTTGAGATTGACTTTGAGAAGAATATTAAAATGAACAAGAGAAGGTCCATTGACTGTTTAAACTTAAAGAGAATGAGGAGGACACTGTAGTGTCGCCACTACAGACATGATGATGTGGGAAGAAGAGTTAGTTTGGCCTGGAAGCAAAATTAATTTTTAAAATCAGGTCTTGAAAAGACAGTGATGAATGTGAAGATATAGGCAAACTGGCTAATGGGACTGAGAAAAGCAAAACCTGGAATAGGTATAGTGAAAACATTCTCAATGTGGGACATGGACACCCTGTTTTATGATGGGAGATGAGGAGTTCAGTGAACACTATGAGCAGCTTAAGCCAGGCCTGCTGCCCAAAGAGAAGGTCCTGCTTTCCTGCGAGTCTCAACAGCTAATTCCTGCATTGTCTGCTTTCCCGTACCTGCACAGGTGTTTCTGTGGCCACTGAATAAACTGTAGCGATGAAACAATCCAGCTGAAAAACAACCATTATTTTTCCTGGTTGTGGGGAGGACAGAATACTTCTCCAAACCAAAGTACAGTACCAAAACATTCCTGCTTAAAATCTTGGTTGAAGGAGTCTAAAAGAACTGTGCTCTATGAGTGTATCAGAAGAATAAATAAACATCAGGGAAGGGAAAGTCCTATTTAAACTAAATAATGATGTTTGTCTAAGAGCAAATGGCTACAACCTGGCCATGAAAGAATTTAAGCAAGAGACTTTGAACGTTTTCTAACCATCAGGGGAATGAGGTTCTTGAACAGCCGGTGAACTGGAAAGAAAATTATCTCATTTTAAGGTGGTACTGTGCAATTTATGAAGGGAAAGATATAGTGTAGGTGAACTATCTGATAGGGTGCAAGAGGACCACAGGACTCAGCATGCACCTCAAAATTCTTGGCTGGTACCTTGAAGCACATAAAGCACCAAAACTACTGATTGTGTCAGATGAATTTGGTTCAGCAGAGTATCAACATGGGTAGCATTTTGAAGCATAGATGCTTCATTTTGTCTGGATCTCTTCACCCTATGTTTAGTTTGCACAGAACATTCAAGGTAGAGTTACTAGTATTTGTGAAAGACGGCTTAAAGTAGCTGATTTTTCCTAGTAAGGAAAATGTTTTAAAGGTAAAATATTTCTTATTTATGAAAATACTTGCCAGTAGCTCTGCAACTCTTACTTGTAACTTCTTTGCTTCTCTCACTGCTTATGAAACTACACACACAACAGACAATCAGGCCTGGCATTGTATCCTCTCTATGACTTTGGGAAAATTTGTTCTTTAATTCTGCATGCAGTTTCCCTTGACTTTGATTAGGTTTAATTAGACTTTAATCCTCCACGTTCCAGGCAGGTTGGGTTCTAGTTTTACAAATGCTTCTGTTTGACTGTAGGCAGAGCAAATACTGCTTTGACCTTGTTATTTCCTAGTGTCCTTGATTATTATTAGGTAAAGTTAGAAGATTTTACAGGATGAAAATATGTGAACAGTTCTTCTGCTCCATCTGTATCTCCTTTCTATTTTCTTCATATTTACAGTTTTTTCAAGCAGGGTTACAGTTTGAACATACTTTTCCATCTCAAAAACATGAGTAGCTTCTATTTGTGACAAGGTTTATTACAGCCCTTGCTGTTCCAGTAAGGTGGAAGTTACCCGTTAGGTCAAAAAGCTACAGCTTCACATGCAAAGTAGTAAGAGCATAGGGGCTTCCATGCTGCATTATGCCAAGTTTTCACTGGAGTCTTAATGTAGAGCAGATTCATCACACTCATTATTGCGTATTATATGTCCTGCTCTAAGCTTCTTTCACAGAGGACATGAAGTCTTTACAACTTTAGCCAGTGTCTAGAGATTTCAAGTTCTGGAGGTCTGTTCAAGTGCTGAAGATCCCCGATATGATGATGAAGGGAGCAGCAGTCCAACACTGGTATGACAGACAGGACACCCATATGGCTTTCCCTGAGTCTTGCATGGTAGAGATGAAGGAAGGCTAATTTTCGTGTTGGGTTTAATAGCAGAAGATGTAATAAAGCAAACCTATACCTGCTGTTCTCAAAAGTAAATAGTATTTTTGTCTCACTCCACCTTTCTGTACAAAAGCTAGAAAAAAAAATATTCTATTAGAAAGGGACCAATGGAAGTTGCCTTAAAATTCACTTAGTGGTTCATCCTTTCTTCTGTTGCTGAGGCTGGGATCAGGTTAAATAGCATCAAGATCAGTTGCTTGCTTTCCAGCAGGTATCTGGGTGCATTGTTTTGGTCTTGCTCTTCATTACAAGCATTGGGAGCCTTGAGTAGCAGGAAACAAGACCCAGAGTGGAGCTTTTGCTCCACATTGAAATACCAGAGAGTATCCCTCTGCAGCTGTACTTTTGATTATATAGGAAGGTCCTCTGCCTTTTACGGAATTGAAGAGAAGTCTGGAGACTTCTGGGGACAGACAGATTAAATTACAGTTATTACCAGGCAGCTATTTCAGGATTACTACCCTCTGAATAGCAAATCCCCTTACCCCCCGGAACACTAAACCCCCCCCAAAATTTGCTTGCCCTTCCAGAAGTCTTCTGGCGTTCAACTTGTAACTTGCAATTTTCAGCCCTTCACCTCAACACTGTCTTCTGCTTTGTAGAAGAAACCTGATCATTACAGTTTCCAGTATGTCAGACTAAGGTCCTGAAGTTAAAAGACACAGATACTCATTTGGTTTCAATAGGTTTTGATGTGTAAATGCTAAAATTGGTTCTTTCATGTGCATGAAAGAGCAGAGGGGTATGCATACCCGAAGCTGTTCATCGGTGGTGTTTTCATGGGGATGGGTTGCTAAACACTTCCCAGCATAAAAGGTTCTCAAGCCATGTCCACTGCATTGCCTAAGATTGGGCTTGCATGACTGCCCAAGCCATGCCAGCACACTGCTGAGAAGGACTTGTCTCCCACATTGGGCTCTGTTCCCTCCTGCCTCAGCTTTCCCATTGTATTCCTACCAAGGCAGTGTATCCTCCCCTTGGGCATCCCACAAGTGGGGTGAGCATCTGTTCTTCAGAAAGTCAGGCAACAGGTTTGCTGTAACCAATATGCTGACGTTTCGTCCCAGTGCTGACCCATTCTACATACTTTTAGTATAGCAGTTAAGAGACAGTGTAGTTAGTCTGGTAGATTAGGAATCAGGTGTCTCTGCTGCAATTTGAACCTTCCATGGTCAAATCCCCTTGTTGACATGTTGTAGGAAACTCCTATTTTTGCATAAAGTTAAATGTCAAAGGAGTTAGGCAGGTGGCCACACACTGGTGAGATTAAGAAGACATATTTAACATTTCCCTCCTTTGCTGAGCACACTCTAGCAAACGTACAAAGTTAAACAGAGGTTCTGTGGAAAAACATTATTAGATCCTGTAATTTAAGATGTTATCCATAATGTATATTTAGATTGCTAG
This sequence comes from Falco naumanni, assembly GCF_017639655.2. Lineage (NCBI taxonomy): Eukaryota > Metazoa > Chordata > Aves > Falconiformes > Falconidae > Falco > Falco naumanni. Next base: position 42,588,663 of record NC_054080.1, on the reverse strand, counting down.
ATGCGCTGGAATCTTTCAGTCCAGAACAAAAAAATCTCTTATATGCCATATATGTGATATAAAAAATATTTATACAGAAAGTAAACACATGACCAGCTGCACTGATGAAGTATATTGACAAATTCTTCTGCCTTTATCTACTACCCACAAGCACAGTTGCCTTCTCACAAACCCAACTCCCCAGGACTTGTAAAATGCCAGAAATCTTCCAACATTTATTTATATTTTAATTCAACAGGCTAGGGAGATTTTTAATTTCCCTACCAAATGGAAGGTTTAACCCAGTCCTCCAGATGTGAAATGCACATTACTTGACAGTAAGCAATAAAATGAGGCGCAAACTGAGCCCATCTTCAAAATTAGACATTTCATAGGTACATGGGGCTCTCAGTTCTGGCCTGATTCTCTCTAACAAGGCTCTGACTGGCTTGGCCTGTCCAAGCAAGCTCAATATGCAGGTGACTCTTCAGCTGACCCTGTTCTTAAGTGCAATCACATTTGTTTGTAAGCTATCCGCCCTACCTCTGGCCATTTTTTGTAGGTGTTTTCTTACGCTGTTCCAGAATGTATAATCTGTGGATAAGGGATGTTAGGGTGCATTCCTACCAGTTCCTATTACTATCTGTTTACGAACCGGTTCATGGATTTGTCTAATCCTTGTTTCACCTACTGATACTGTCTACCTTTGTAAGTGTGGGCAGCAAGTTCCAGAAGCTTAATACCATCATGTAAAAAAATACTTATTTTTATTTGTTCTGAATTTAACTCCTACTAATTTGAGTGTTACCTTGTTATTAGTATTTCAGTCTTTGTTAGTAACAGTTCTGCAGTTGTTGCTGATTGACCACACTTTATCCATCACTTTAATGATTTTGTAAACCTCAATTTAAGCATTTTAGTTCTCCTTTTCTACGCCTCTCCAATTACATTATATACGTCTTGAGCCATGGAGATCAGCACTGAACACAGCACTCTAGGCACGTGGGGGGCCCATAGCTGTGTAAAGTGGCAGAAGGCTTATGCCCTGTGCTGTGGTATTAGTACCTGTGCTGGTGATGCTCAGTGTCTTGAGATTTTCTGGCAGCTGTTGGTGTCATAGATGACTCCAAAATCTCCTTCCTGAGTTGTGGTTGCCAGTGCTGGCTGTAACCATAGGTTACTAGGTTATCACGCCTATTTATTATGCATGTAGTTAACTGCATTGAGGCTCCTCTGCCGCCAGCTCTCTGTTTTGTGAGATCCTTCTCACAAAAGCCTCTCCAAGAATTTAGTATCACCTCCCACTTGGACTAATTGACAATACCCTCCCATCTTCAGGCCATTGATGGAGATGTTGAATATAGCTGGTCCTGAAACTGACCTCTGGACACCCCACTACTGCCTCCTCTTTACCCTGAGAAGTGACCTTTGAGTCCTACTTGCTACTTCTTGAGATTTAACCAGCTTTCAGTCCAAAAAAGGCCTTTCCTAAACCTTGCAGCAGCTTAGTTTTTTAATAACCTTTGATATACATTTTAAATAACCTTTTAATAACCAGCTCTCTGCTATAGTTGTTCTTTGTAATGATACTCACACACCTGCAGTTTCCCACCTGCATACCTTCAGACTCAGGTGAATGCCATTTGGTCCTGGTAACTCTAACAACCAACTTCTCTGCTTGAAAATAAATCTTTTTCCCTTCCTGTAATCCTCTAACATTTTCTGTTTCAAACATTATTTCTTATTTAAGGAAATCACTCCCAGTTGTGTGGGAGGGGAGGAGGCTTACGCAAATGTTGCAAACCCTGTAAAATAGTTTTCACTCTCAGGTTGGGCATTCTTTTAAGTGATTTTCATACACTCCTTCTGCACTTCATCTTTCATGCACCAATTTGTGCTGTGGTAGAAAATCATGTGTGACAGACCTAGTGTATTGAAATGTATAATGGGACAGTCCTCTTCAAGTTGGTGGGAATTCTGTCTCCTTAATGGCAAGATCAGGTGCAAGACAACATAAAGTCCCTAACAGAATAGAAGTCTGCTGTTGCCGGTCTTAGCTGAAGAGAAAGTATCTCTGTGGGAAGCAGGTTGGGCTGTGCTTAGCTGTCATGCCTGAGACTTGCCCCACAGTGCTCCCCAGGCTGCACTGCCGTAGATCCCCCTGCCTCACAAGAATACCAAACAGGGCCTTTGTTGGGTGTCTTGGGTACTTCAGCTCCAAAACCCTGCACAACTTCATGGCACGGCACATTCTGACTTGGATCTGAAGTAAATTCCCAGCATTAAGCTGGTTGTTCAAGTGGTTGGAACAGAGAATGAGACTTAACATTTGTTAAGTCCTTTGCATGAGAGAATCTGCCTGGGACATAATCAGCTCCATCTCGTCTTCAGAAAAGTGCTGACCCAGTGGAGTTTTTTCCTTCCTTGTTTTGTTTGTGTACTTTTGGGAGCATGCCCAATTTGTTGACCTTCTGAGGGGTCCCTGCATGAATAAACCATATCATGGGGAACTTTGTGTAGAAAAAAAAGACACCCAAGGACATTCTCCATTGCTGGCCTGAAAACTTACGAGGAGGCTGGGTGCAAGTGACAGTGTCCTTCGAAGGCTGAAATTTGGGTGCTAACTTGCATTTAAGTGTACACTCATCTTACCCACATTATATGCCCAGAAATCCTCAGGAGGCAGAACTGAGAACAAAACAGCAGTTCCCATTGCCACATGGCCTGAATCAAGGTCCAGAATGTTTTTGGACACAGAGCTGGAGTTGAATTAGCTGCCTGCCCAGAAAAGGCATCAGCACACACAAACAGTGCCACAAAGGCTGCGTTTCCATGCAACTGCAGTCCCACGGCTAGCCTGGGAAAGGGAGGCACGACTGAAAGGCTGGGCACAGGATCACAGTCTTATTGCCTAGGCAGGGGTTTGTCCTCTGCCAGCTTGTGCTGTGGAGGGCCTGAGGCCCCGCTGAACCTTTTGCTCACCTTAATCAGCATTTTTTCTGGCTACAAACTGTCCTTCAGATTTGTAGGTCATATTTGGGATTGTCAAAACCCCTTTGATGACACAGCCTGTGCATGCATTGGGGGTATTTGATCCAGACAGTAAGTGGACAGGAGGGGGGGAGTTGAGAGGCATTAGAAACATTTTGAAGAAATATGTAGGTAATAGAGGGTTAATCTGTTTTTCCCCTGAGTGCCTGGTTTCTTACGGCCAGCGTATGCTCAGCCTGTGCAGTGCCTTGGCAGAACAGCCCAGACCCGCTTCTGCCACAGTCAATATAATCCCTTCCCACTCTGCCTTTACACCCCCTCAAGCATCCCCGTTTTTTGAGTTTCACCACCGGAATCTTCTCCAAAGGTTGGTACAGCAGGTTCAAGGCATTTGGAGGCTTGGTTTCCATGGCAGCCGGGCTTCTCTGCTCCCAGACAGCAGCTCTGGAGGAGACAGGAGGGAGAGCAAGAGAAAGTCATTAAATGTGCCAATTAGTATGCAGAGCCAAGGCTGCCATTGCAGGCAGTGCTTGCAAAGGCAGGCAGCAGTAGGGGTGCCCTGGCTGCACAGCCGACTAGGGGAAGATGGAGTCACAGGCAGGAGATGAAGGGCAGCTGCCACTGGCTGGGGCAGCAAGGAGGGTACCACACCAGGCACATACCTGCTGTCTTACAGATGAGCTCTCCGGCATCATCCACACCCTGAAGCTAAATGTCCCAGAAACAGGGAAGTCCCTAATTTCCTGTTGTGCAGGAACAGGGACAAAAAGTACGCATTCTGAAATTTGTGCATTTGATAGCCAGTCAGATGTGACGGTGACATTCAGCTGGAGAACTGCAGAGAGGGGAAGGAGAGGGAGAACTTAACTCAGATGAAGATACAGTATTTTCTCTGCTGCCACTTAGCTTGTAGCATATGGCAGGACGTGACTTTTAGAAAAGATGCAATTTGAAAACCAGGGTGCATTTTCATGGGAACAGGCAAAAGGGCTCTGCTAGATTCTGGTTGTGATGCTGAGTGACATGCTGCTCCCTCCTGTAGAGCATCCAGTTTCTGTTGGACATAATCCTTTTCTTCATTTCTTGGCCTTTTTTTAGATTTCTCTGTTCTGTTAAAGGGTTGCAATGTTTTGTCCAGGGTTAACACTATTTCAGCAAGAGGTGCATGTTTTTGTGCAGTTGTACAGGAGCTATAAATGTTTTGCAGCGTTTCTGAGTAAACAATGCAATGTGTCACTCAGATTGTTAAAGAGATTAATTCTGTTATGATATAGATGTGCTAAAATATTTAATCTCTAAAACAAAAACATTCTGAGTATCTTAATAGAACACTGACTCATGCTATTTCAGATTCTGGTGTTCTTTTTAACAACTGCTGATCACTTTATCCCATCATTTCATTTTCCATAGAAAGAATCTGCCTAGAGAAATTTCAGGATTTGCCTATTAATTAGTCATTTTGTTGTTGCTTGTTTTTGTTTAGGCTGTAAGATAATCCATTCCTTTCCCAATATATGTTTGTACCCCATAGTATGTTTTAGTGCTTTATCTGGGATCCAGTTGTTTTAGAACATGTTTTCTTGATATTGTGTGAAGCTTTCTTTGTTTGTTTGTTCAGTGGTTTTTTTTCATGTTAATCTGTGTAAAACATGCCTTCCCTCAGAGCAGATGTTGAGTATCTGAGTTGTATATGGATCAGTTTTGAGCAGGGGAAGAATTCCTCTAGAAATTCCTCTTGGAACTGATAAAGGAAATAATTTATAGACTGATGGTATTGTATTGAGCTGCTCCTCATGCCCCTGCCAAGCTCTCACCGTGCCAAAAATATGCAGGGCCTGAAACATACTGGGAATCCCCTGGATACGCAGGGGGGTGCCGCTGTGTGCAGGAAGCTGCCCTCCAAAAGCATGATGTTTCCTTATACCTCCCAGCCCTCCAGCAGCAGACACCTCTTGAGAATTTTTTTAACAGACATTGGTAGGTCTTTGTTTCACTTCAGAACCAATTTAAAGGATGCATAATATCAACAAGCATGCTGTAGAATGTATGACCTAAGTTGAGTGTCAGTCACATTTTATTTTTAATTATCTGAGTAATTTTTTTTTAAGTTTCCATTCAAACTGGAATCTTTTTGGAACATCTGGCTGTTTTGTTTTGCTGGAAAACACCATTTTTTTTATTTTCAAAGTTTCTTGCTCAAAACTGTTCCAAGTATTTTATGAAAATATTCAGTACTTTTGCCTGATATAGAATCAAAGGCATTTCAAAACATCAATAATTCTTAAAAAGAGCAGAACTTCTTTTTTTGACCGCTGTGATTTTGTTGAATAGGCTAATAAGGCTACTGTAAGTAGCTGAGGGAGGTGTTCATATAAATCAGTTTGGATTTCTTCAGAAGGAGAAGTTTAAGGGGAGACATTTTCAGTCCAGGAGGAGTAAACAGTGAACTTTTATGCTGCCTTGTTGAGTCTTAGTCTGTTTATCCCATCCTCACACTCCACTGCTGCTGATACTTCTGAATCACAACCTATTAACATGACAGTCAAAAGTCAGAGGGATTCCTCTAGCCATCAGTCCTTAGACTAAATACAGGCATCTCTTCCTTTACAGAGATAATTCTTCTCTCTTCTTCTTTGTATTGGCCATACAGAACAAAAAGGGCTTCATTCCACATGGACTGCTTCTGGATACCATTGCGCAATATAAAAATATTATCCATTTCTTTGGAAAAGTAGGAAAAGGTTGGATCCTAGAACCTGCATCACAGCTCATGTTTACAGATGCAACTCTATCTTTCATTAAGTTAGTGCATTTTTCTGTGTCTTTGCATACATAATACCTATTATTCTCATAATTAATATTAACAGTGATAGTATTAACATCAAGTATTAATTTTTAATATATTTAAATATTAACAAACTCGACAATAATAATAACAAGAAGATTTTTCCATGATTATGTCATATTAAAGTTAATTATTCTGGAGATTAATTTGTGGCAAATACATTGTAGCAATTGGCATCAATCCCAGTGCTAATAATCAGCAGAAAGTGTATAATAGTTCTTCCCTTGCCCTCCAGCTGAAAGCATCATGAGTGACTTGCACAGCGTGGCCTTGGAATGTCCCCACAGAGGTTAATTTCACCCTTAGTGCTAAAGCATGATCACAGAATCTAAGCCTTGGACAGAAATAAAAAAGATATTTACTGGTGCCGAAATTGCCAGTAGTGTATTTCAACTTAGGCTTCTCAGACAACATGGTCATAGATAGTAATGATAAAGGACCATTGGCCCAGTGTTAGACATTGCAGAAGAAATTCCTGGTGCAAATGCAGAATAACCAAAAGCTGTACTTCTGTAAGACAGAATGCAAATGCATTAACCGTTTGGGAGGGAACAAATCCCTGTGGTGGCAGACATAGTTCCAAGACCCCTAGAACTTTGGGGTCAGTCTGCATGGTGGTGCTTTCCCCAAACATCTGCCTGAGTTTCACCTAGGGAAAGCCCGGAGGCTTGCCCCAAGAGGCTGTGCTTCCTGACTCAGAGGAAAGCCCTATTTCTGGTGGTGACAGCTGAAAAGCACAATTTCATCAGGGCTTTCTGACAGCTGCTCACAGCCTGTGAAATCCCCCAGGAGCCAGTGGAAGTTGCCTTGTCTCCTGCCAGTAAAGGCCCATGGGGTCCTGCAGGGCAGTGGAAAGCTGTCTCTGTGTTCTCTTAGAGAACATACCCATTCTGCCTTACTGTCTTATATTCCCTACCCCTCTGCCATGGAGGAAAACCAAATGAACAAGGACACTGCAGTTTCTGTGCCCTATGTGCTAGAGAGGTGAAATGGTATTTATTATTCTTATATAGTGGTCTTTTCAGCAGTGCTCATTCTGAATATTGCATTCCTTTCGCTGAAGCAGAAAAGGGTTGAGGCTTCTTGTAACTTGGCAGTGTTTTGACCACAGGTCATATTATGCAGGAGGCTGTTAATGTTACTGAGTATTTACTGAAATAACTGAAAGGCGCATGCAAGATTGAGGCTGAAAGAGTCTTTCCAGACTTCAGCCTATCCATAAGGGGACTGTGCAGTAAGAAAGACAGTTTGTTGGACATAGTGCTCACTGATGACTGCTTGCGTGCTTGCTTGTTGGAGACGTTTTGCAATAGATGGGAGGCTGACTGGTCATCCATTCCTGCATGCCCTGGTCTATGGTTGTGACCATTTTGCTCTTTTCCCAGCTCTTGTTCACCCTCTGCGCTCCTACCATCCCAACACCCTCTTTTCTGTTGTTATTCATGTTGATTCCTTTCCTCATTCCCCAGAGCTAGGCTGTTGAGTTGTTGCTTTGTTTAGTATATACTTATCCATTAATGTGCTCCTGCTGAGCATAAAGAGGCCCTTATTTGAGTAAGGGCCCACCAGGGACAGTAACCCATATTAGGTTCATTTAACAGAAAGTCCTCCCGTGCTTTCTCTAGAGCCAAGACAGCCTTGGAGGCAGTAACGTCCTTCTGCCTATAGTGTCAGGCCTGTCACAGGAGGACATGAATGGTCATGTCTGACTTTAAAGAGTAAGAAGTCAGGTTGAATTTTGCTCAGGAATTGTTAGACTTAATTCCTGTCTGATAGAAGCACAGTCTGTATTGGATCACTCTGATACTCATTATGACTTCATAGTCATAGGCAAAGAAATCACATGTAGCATTAATTTTGGGTTTCAAATGGCTACTTCCCACTTGACTATTTCTCTAGCTCAACAATTCTCACAGAAAACTAGAGCCAACTATTGCTTTCCAGCAAAGGTGTCATACTGACCATAACAGTGAGATCTCAGTAAGACTTAAATAGCCTTACCAAATTGACTGCAGCACATTTACTGTCATGCTAGAAATATTATCCTATTTAACTAGATGTAAGTAATGTGTCAAAATTAAGTGGGAAACCTTTTGTGGTGGAGTCTTCATGATCTTGCATTCATCCTGTTCCTTCACGACCTAGTTTGTGGTTCTCAGCATCAGAACACCCAATCACTCATTCAGGGTTAACTATGTAAACTGTTGAAAAGAATTGAAAAGCAAAATAAACTCAAACAAATACAAAGTTCAGCAACTTGGAAGACATTAATTTAAAACATTAGTATTCACGTGGAATTGCCATGCTAGCAAGGCACACTCCATTGCCAGTGTTAACTAGGAATAAGCCAACTGATAAAATGAACAGGAGACTTGTATAACACTTATTTCAGATATCCTGGGAGGCTGGAGCATTCATACAGAATGGGTCTTGCACAATACAGTGGGCTTCTAAACTCAAAATTGTTATGGTAGGAGAAGGATCCTTTCAGGAGGGAACTTGGTGGTGCATCTGCTTTTTGTTAACAAAAGCCTCTTAGCAAGACTGAAGTGTCTTGAAGGGGAATTCCTATCTGGCAGAGAGGAAAGGAAAATAAAATGGGGCTGCAGCCTAAGTATAGGGTCAAGGCTAATGGGAACCTCAGAACCAGCCCCTTCCTGTCGGCCACAGTGAACCATAAAATGAAACTATTCTGATGGGTACAAGATCCAGGGATGTTTTCAACGGAAATAACCACAGAGGCCAGGATGCAGGGTTAGGTGAAGGTGACAGCCTAATACATAGAAAGAATAATAGACTTGCCTGGCAAGAAAACAAAGAAAGCTATATACTAAGGCCTGAAGCACATAACATTTTAATAAGAACATCATTGAGTGCATTTGATAATAGTCTGTGTGGATCATCCTAAACATGTCCAAAGAGTATTATAAAGAAGCATGACTTTAAAAGGAAATGCAGCCTTTATGGAACAATATTTCAGAAGTTTTCATCTGAAGCAGATGAAAAATATTCTGAAATAGAAAGGCTCACAAACAAGATTAGGGGTATCGTAACCCATTAACCCTCAAGTTAAAGTGCAGCTGCTATGGCAAGCATACTTGCAAGTTTTTACAAGTGGCTAGAAAAAGTGTTATTTTGTATGACATATATTGCAAGGTTGTGTAGGAGCCTCATGTAGATCAGGAATTAATTGACCTAGGCATTATACAAGCATAGGTCAAGAAAACAGTGCCAGCCTAGTTGAAATATGACTTGCTTTAGTACCATATTTTCAGAGACTGATCTGGAAGTCCTAGCCCAAAGTATTCCTGTACTGTTCTAAACACTGGGGCTGTAGACAATCTCGGGAAAACGCTAAACACATTGAAATCTGTTGTCTTAAAAATATGAGACATTCATTTCCTGCTTGGCTTATTTTGAATGTCTCTAGGACCTCCTTGAATCTCCTAGAACTCTGGAGTCTGGGAATGCTGCATTTATATTGACAATTGTACAGCTGACCTGCACTTTTAACAATAGAGATCTCAAAAACTTAAATTACTGTCCTAACTACTTTGGTGTAAAATTGCAGCCTGTTTTTGAGAAAATAGGGTGTCTAACCTTTGAGCTCTCATTTTTACTGCAGATCCTACTTATATTTGAGCAGTGAAACTAAAATTATGTCTATGTGTTGAATTTGAATTAACTGTAGTATTACAACAGTGCAGCGAGTAGAGGACTCAGTACTTAACAGAATGCTTATTCATCCAGAGAGGAAGGTGAGCATGTGTGAGGGAGGAACCACCTCCGTGCCTCATGGTTACAGTACAGAGTAGCTTCATCCTGGGAGTAGGTAGAAGATTTTCCAGAATGCACCCTTGGGGCACTGCAGAGGGTGTGAGGGAGAAGCAGGGAGAGCAGGTGTAGTGGGTTTCTTTCCCACCCACCTGTTCTTTGTCCACACACCACTAGTATTTGGTGAAGGATGTGAGGAGTACATTGCACAATCCGTGCTGTCGTGTGGAGATCCATATGTGCTAAAACTTCAGAGAGCCCTTAACTGAAATGCAGCAATGCTGGTGCAGAGTCCTCAATCCTTTCAAAGATCTCTGTGATCTTCCTCTGTTCCCCAGGATCAGCTAGTAACAAGCAGGTTCAACAGGCTTTATGTCAGAAAGCCAGACCTCCACTCTGATGACCTGCCATCAGGGAAGGGATCCACCCAGGGAAATTTTAGGGGACATTTCACACTAGATGGGAACCCTCTGCAAATGCTTCCATGTCAGGAGATTTGCTGCCTCGTTTTACAGGCAGGCAGACAGATGCCTAAGCATCACAGGTGGAATTTACAGTTCAGTGTTCATGTTAAACAAATGCAGTCATGTGAATTCCAAGAGCCATTGTATGCGCAATGCAATATAATGTTTCCGAAATGGAAAATGACAGCGCTAAGGATAGAGACAGGCACTGAAAAGAACTAAGGAAAAAACCCAAAACCAAATGCAAAACTAAAACCCAAATTTGTGCCTCCAAGCCCTCTGCTGGTGTAAATTCTTCCAGCCTAAAAATTCAGCCAAGAGCTATAAAATTATTTCATCACTGCTTGGGCTACACTCTGGCTTTTGCGTCCAAGAACAATAGTTTAAGCATTGCTCGTGGAATAATTCAACATATGAATTTGATAAGAACAATTTAGAATTTTGCAAAGTCCATAGGAATGAGTAATTTTTTCCCCCTTTTTCTTTGGTAATAGCAGTTACTGGTATTTTTAATGATCATATTGCGTGTTGTTTGACGGATGCCTCATTTCAGAGCAAATGCCTGTTTCAACTCGTAGAAAGATGTCATGATAAGAGTGAGGAGACAAAAACTAGAATTAATGGAAAGAAAATAACAAAGAATTTTTTTCTGTTCTATTTAGTGAAAGTTTTCTCTTGTGTTTTCCAGTTTATGTAAACAAATTATGGCCCGGAGAAACTGAGACACATCAAGACCGCAGAAGAGAAGTAAAACGAGTGCAAGCAGTTTGCCATTGCCTGTTTATTAGCATCTGGCTGAGGACCAGTATAATTTAGCCTCTCTCAGATCCCTGCCAACATGGCTGTTGATCTGCATAGATTTAGATTAGCCTGTTGACACTGTTAGTGTAGAACATTCCCACTGTGGGCACTGAAGACAGATCAGGGTTGTGGTTGTGATCATGCATCTCCCTTGCTCTTTAGGCAAGTAGAGGTAAGTCTTCACAGTAAAGAGCAATTGCTAATTCTCTGAAACAGCAAGATTACTGGTCTTGCTTTGAATTAATGGAACCTTGTTCTGCCTTCTTGATGCTTCTGTCTGGAGAGAGCACATCTCTGAACTCTTTTCAGGCAGTCAATAGTTGACAGATTTGATGTGGCATGACTTGGCCAGCATCATACAGATAGTCTGTGAACAAGCCAAAATAGCTGACGTAAAATGGTTGATTTACCTATTTCCCTTTTGGACTGGTGGTTCAAAACACCCTCTTTCACTCGTGGGAAAGATGTGGGAACTCAGCAGATTTGCCCATACTCTTAGGATTCATGAAACTAAAAACTACTTATTTTGTTGCCTCACATATGTGTAGCAGTTTGTTAATCTTTGTATTTGTAAGCCATGTGATAAATTAACCACCCAGGGAAATTGGGGAGAGGCTATCTAACAGAATTCAAAGATTGGGAACATCTGAGACATTTCAACTAAAAATTGTACACCGTGCTTCCATGCGGTGTACATTATAGAAACACTTTTGTGACTCACAAGGGAGAAGTAAAGCTACAAACCAAGCTCTGTTGCTCCCCTCTTCTCCTGTGATGTAATTTGACGTGACCAATAGAGCCAGACATGCTATGTTAACCTACAGTAAATTTGAAAAAAAATGTGGTTTTCAGTAAAATAAATATGGGAAAAGGTTGTGATCTCTAGTGGTTGAGAAATAGCTTTCAGACTTGACATCAGGAGTAAAGATTTTCTAGTGAACACAAACTGGCTTAGGCAGTATGATGCTTGGCTTTCAGAGTCTGCCCTCGAGTAACTACCACCTGCTAATATCGACTGCAGTTCAGCTAAGCATTTCATCACATTACCCCTCAAACCTCCTATTTAAAAAAGGAAACAGAAGTTAGGATTTCAACTATGGTACAGACCTGTAGAGGCCAGTTTTCCAATGCATGTTGAAAGTTATTTTTAAAACCTTGTCCTTGGTAACCCAGATTACTTGAGATTAATATAAAAGTGGAACTTGACATTTTGTAACCTGTTTACTTTGAAAATCAGAAATGTAGTAGCTGTAGTTCATTAATTTTTCATTGCAACATTGTTTTGCTGTTGACTTGGCAACACATTAGATGATCACCCCAGAACCTGTGAGGTTTTTAACTTAAGTTGGACCAGCTGCTTGTCTGCTAGTACCTGATGCCTCTCTTCATCCACTGGTACAATCGGCAGACAGTCAGGTGTGGAAACACTGGTAGAGTACAAGTGATATAGTGATGACTTTTTGCAAAGCAAAACACAGGACTTCTCATGAGCTCAGTATTCTAAATTGCAAGTTGTGCTGCTGGATTATCAGTAACTGTATGCTATGGCATAACTTGATACAGCAAATTAGAAGAATACAAGTTGTTTTAGAAAGGAGAGGACATCTGGTTCAATGTGCCAAGTCTTCTCTGATTTATAGCAATCCCATCTCCCTGCTTCTTCACCAAGGTCCTGAATTCCCATCTTCAGGAACGAATCTAGATGTCTACTGAATTCATTGAGATGCACTGTTCAAGCTGTTTTTCCTTTCAATTTACCACAGTATAACCCCCGTTCTTTGGACTTAAATTATCATTTATTGTTTAACACCAGGATTTTTTCTAATTGTAAGGTAAATTAAATTATATTTAAAAGGAATAGACTTCTTTTTCTTATTCATACACACTTCATCCTGGGGCACTGAAGAGCTGTAATCCATATACTTTTCAGTGCTGCAGATTTCTACTCAGTTAACTTCCCTTCTGTCCCTCTGATAGGGGACATTTCTTTTAATCAGTGATGTGAATCATGTGACCTTTTTCATAGCACTCATCTGATCTTACCTCCAGGGCACTTCATCTTCCTTTATTGGAAGAGTAAGTGCTCTGTAATGCAGTAACTACTACAGTTTATTAATTATCCTCTATATTTGGCTGGCCCAATATGATATTGTGTTGTGTAAAACACAACAATAGATATGGTTTCTACATCCTTTCAACTTAGCATTTGAAAAGGTCTTTGGGAGATGCCAAATTGTAAGATACATTAGGTCATTCACCTATTCTAATTCTTCCACGTGGAATCTCCTCTTCATTCCACCCTTTTGGCAGGATTGTTTCTAGCCCTCCGTAAGCATTACTGAGAAGTTTGGTAGGGACTGTGTATTGCAATGTGTGGCCCATCTTCATAGGAACATAGGAATAGCTTCTCCAAAGGCCCCTCTACTACAGAATCCTGTCACTGCAAGTAACCGCTGCCTGCGGAACACTAAGAAAACAGATTGAGCATATATTAATATTTCCCTCAAGTACTCACAGCCTCCAGCACTGTTCAGCTCAGGCGCTTCCTGGGCCAAAAATGGCATCTCTGTGCTTGATAACCCTTGTCAGATTTTATCCTCCATGAGTGTGTTTAATCACTTTTTGTTCCCAAGTAAGCCTTGGGGGTTGGCAGCATCTTGTGGCAGTGAGTTCCACAAGCAACTGTACATTGTGTGATGGGGTGCCTCTTTTTACTTGTTGTGAATCTGCCATTTAGAAATTTCATCTGTTGTCATGTGGTTCTTTTGTTATGTGAAACTCTGAGTAATTGGTCGGTCTTAATCTTTTCATACCGTTCATGGTTTCATGGAGCCTCATGAGAAGAATTGTATCTCCAGTGACGCAAAGTTGACACACAATATTGAACTGGTGTTGCACCACTGAAGAGATAATTTACAGTGTAATAAATGTTGTTCTAGACATTGTTTCAGTTTTCTGACAAGACCACTGATAGAATTAATTAAGAACTTTAGATATAAGCTCTTTTTGAATACAAATGAAGTAAAGCAGGGTTAAAACTGAAAATGAAAGGACACATCTTTAGCTATTGGCTAATAACCTACTTTTTTTCATAATTCACTAACCTCATGCTGGAGTGGTATGGCTTGTTATGACTGTGCAAATAATATATTGTTTTTCTGCAAGTGGACATGGCAGGGCATGATGATACTTTAAGAGGAGACATTGACTTCGTGTGCAAGGCCAGGGCATTAAAGAAATGCAAATAACAATTACTGATTTTTTTCTTGCACTGAGAGAAACATTTTCCAGCATTTTATGAGGGGAAAAGAGCAGATGTTTACCAAGAGGGGAGAGGTTTTCAATTTTAGCAATAAGACGTGAAAATTTTTGTGGAGAACATTTCTTTGCAGTTATATCATCCTGAGGTGGGGAAACAAGTCAGAAAACTAAAACATAAATAATGAAAACTACCCTGACACACTTTAATCCCACAAGTACACGGGATGCTTTCTTAGAAGGGAGTGAATGAATGAATCAAAAGGCACAGCTTGGTTCCAGTTTAGCAAACTAAGATCCACTTGCGTTAAAGAGACTGAGTATATATTTGCCATGTGACAGTTAGTTGAAGCATATGCTGAACTGTGTTACTTCTTTCAAAGAATACCACCCTGAACTGCAAATGGTCTGAGATCAGTAGGGCTCTGGAGAGATGCAACAGTCAAGCCAGACAGGGCATTGGGCAGGATCAGGGCTGAAATCTGTGCATTAGTCATTCAGGTTTATTGGGCTCACAAGTAAAAGATTACTTTTATCCTGTTGGCAGAAAAAGCATCACTAGTCTCTAGTGGATATACAAATTTTGCAATGTCACTCAGTGAGAATCGTGGGAACCTGGGAACGCTGAACAAAAATGAGGAAGTTTGTTTTCCAAGGCTATGCAATTGGTTGCTGTGCTTTTTACTTCATGAAGCTTTTTACTTCAGAGTAATTGACTATTTAAAGCCAAAAATTTAAAAAAAAAAAATTAAAAAAAAATGGAAAAAGGCTTATGTAATACAAAGCCTGCAAAAGCTGGGGGTTGAAGTCCTCTCCAAATATGGCCACCAGCATTTAGCAGGAAGAGAGATTGCGTCTTGTTAAGACTGTCCCTGTCCTGCCCTTCGGTCAGCCCCCACAGCACCATACAGTGTGGCTCTGGAGCCCTGAGCCATCCATCATATCCTCAGCACCACAGCCCCCAGTGCTGCTGTGGTAAGACCGGGTTGCAGCTGGCATGCATTGCAAAAGTACGGCCAATCTATTCAGCCCTCCCTCTTCATGGTACAAATGAGTAAAGTATAAGCCTGGTGTGAATTGGTTGAATGGTCATCTTAGCAACATCATTTCTTGTGCTTTTCCCAGCCTGAGGCTTGCATCTTATCTGTGCAGCCCCACATATAGCCTGTTTCTTTACATATCTCTGTAGGTTGGCTTCCTCTGGCTCCACCCACAGCCTCCTGTTCCGAGCTGGAGCACAAGGCTTCATTTGCTAGTTCTTTGTAAGAGAGCATACCCATTTGCCCATGAAGATTGGGCAACAAGGCTTTCTTGAAAAGAGCTTCCAATGGCAGCTGGGCAATAGAAGTTAAAATAGTGTCCAGGGCAGGGTATCAACAGATGCTTTTTAAATTGGCATAGGCAAACTGTAGTGATTCCCTGCCTTTAGCTTAATGACAGGCATTTGAGGGCTCTTTTATATAGCAGTAATATTAATGTGCAGGAAAACTGGGTTTACAGACCCTCAGACGACAGAAATCTACTTCCACAGAACTGCACACTACAGGCCTGGCTTCCTTCTTAAAAAACAAAGTTTCTGCATTAGACAAGCCTCACCATCTCCTAGTGCCTGTGAAGCAGGGTACAGAACATAGGAAGCCAGAAAGTGTACAAACTTCAGCAAGCTCTAGAATTGGATGCCCTGCTTCAGGGCTAAGGCATGGTGCTTCTACAGTAATCATTGAAGCTTGACATTTGCAAATAGATGAGAACAATGTTCCAGGTTGCATTGCCTGGCACCTTTCAAAGTGCTAAATTAATTTAGATGAGAGCTGGAAGTGGTGACAAGTGGAATAACATTCTATTATCGAAAGTGCAACATTTCATACCTGGAAAAAATTGTGGTTTCCTGTTGGAAGTGCTGCTTTGGAGAACTTGGTTCACTGCTCTGGCGTAGAAGTCTCCTCCCGGTGGACAGTTTTCGCATTGCAGAAACTTTCACCAGGCTTTCTGGTTTAGGTTCTAGCCCAATATTGCTAGTAAAAGCAACTACTGAATGTAATACAAGGCAACAGCTGGGTTAGGGAGTGCTTGCTTTCGTAAACTGACATTTCGAAGCGTGTACTTAAGTTGCAGAAACGATCTGTAGAAGTGCAGTTCTAAATAAACATGAACCATCATAATGCAGCTGCTTTCAGGTAAGTGTCAAGAAAATAGACGCTAATTTTGTATCCATTAAATGGTCATTTTTGCAGCAATTTTGCTGCAGTATGGATTTTAAAGTGATAGCATATTATATTAAAACTATTGCTTTTAGACCTGTCATAACCTTAACTAGACTGAAATATAAATGTGTTATTTACCTGCAAACTGTAGTCTGCTTAACACACAACCGTTTTAAAATGATGTGTAGAAAGCAGCGCTGCAGACACAGCAGGCATGGCAGGGACTTTATGCTGCAGAATGTTGATGATATCTGAAAGCTGTGTAATGCTTGTGTTTCTTATTAAAGCATATGCAGAGGGCATCCCTTTGAATCACTGAATACCTTTAAAGTTTGATCAGTGTAGTCATGTTTTCTTTCATTGTTCCTTCTTGGAAAATGCCCCATAGCCTTGCTGGGGGTTTGTCAACAACAGGAAAAAGCACTCCACCTCTCTTCACTGCTATTATGGCATAACTGTGGGTGCTTGGACTCCACACTCCTCCAATAAAGAATGAAAAAAAAAGCTCACAACTGACTGGCAATCTGTTTCAGGCATCCTGCAAACAGTGGTGTCAAGCCATAGGCTTCGGTTCGAGAAAGCTCTGAAATATGCTTCATTTTAAGCATAAACCAAACACAGCCCTTAATGCTTTTCTGAGCATTGTAGCCACTGATCATTAACAGAGAAGGAAATGTGCATTTAGAAAAAGTGCCTTTGGCCAGGCCCTGACCTGTGCGTGTGATGTGGCTGAACTGAAATCTGAGTTGAAACTGAAGGTGCTTTTCGACCATGAGTAGATGCTCAGCCTGGCACAGGTGATGCTCAGTGTTGCATAGGTATTCTGTCTTCATTGCAATGCTGTCTGGCAGGAAAAGCAGCCCTTATAATGCTTTTATTGATACTTTTTAAGGCATTACATATTACCGTCAAAAAGGTGATGGGGTGTTGGAAGTAACTTTGCCTTATATGATTGATATTGGCAATGATAGAAATAGTGAGATCTCAGGACTTCTCAGTCCTGGGCAAGTACTCTACCCAGTAAAATCTTCTGCCTTCCGGGACAGAAATGGACACAGCTTCAGGCAAGATGATGTGGGAAGAACAACAAAGACCCCTGTGGCTAGTGCTTATCTGTAAATCGAACTCTTGGTGTCAATACTGATGAGTCAGTCATGCTATTTGCTGCAAAGAGAGGCAGCTACGTTTGTGATGTTACAGATCAGTTCGTCACAGAGCCATCATTTGGTGGCAATTTATCATCATCACTCTAGAGGTGTGTCATTCATTTTACTGAATGACATTGGAAACTCATTCCTGCAACAAAACCAGTGCAGTTCTGCAGCAAGGAACCATAAGAAAAGATGATTTGGAGTGTGTGTGGTGGGGTATTTTAATTGCTTTTTCAAAATATCTTGGTGTAAGATGTGACAAATAACAACAAGAAAAAAAAGACACATATTTTATTGTTTATAGCTTTCATAAATTTTTAAGGAATGAGTCAAAGAAATTGCTGAAAAGAACCAGTAGCAGAGGCTATATGATGAGCAGATCTAAGAGCCATTTTAATATTTGATGAGACCAAAAGCTTCTCATCACTAACAATCTTTTAACGGCACTTGCCCTTTGTCTGGCTGTATGTTACTGCATGTTTCTAAAGGACTAACATTTCTGACTTTCTAATGAAATACCTCTCAAGATGGGGGTAAAAGTCATGGTTTGGAGCTGTTTGGTTGCCATGTCAGTTTAGGTTATGATAAGTTGCAAAATGGAAGCTTTGGCTGCATCGCAGCATGTTCATGTGTTACTTCAAACTCCCCACATCATTGAGTGACTTCTCAGTCAAAGATGACTGAAAATACTGATGCACAGAGACTTACAGCCAGTCTGCCTGCCAGAAGAGTAAACTGTAACACAGAGACGAGTGGGACAAATTGATCAAAGCACTTAAAAATGTGTATCCATTCTTTGTCAACGGAGTGCTCACATGTATGTTTTTGAGTTGGCTGGAAAGCCTCAGGAACTGGGTCCCGTTTTCAATGTCTCTGAAACCTGTGCACAGAAACCTGCATTGAGTCAGAAGCAAATCCACGGTGTAGCCAGGGACTGAAGCTGGGAGCCCTGCCTTTCATTTGGCATCCTGACAAAAAATACTCCTCCATTACTTGCATGCCATTTCATGTAAGGGGAGAAGAAGAAAAGCGTAGTAATAGACCAAGTCTATGAAAGTTTTAGCATGACACCGTTTTTATGGAGCCAGTAGCAAGCATTGACTTGTGGTGATGCATGGAACACGGCTGACCTCTCACAGATGTAGCTGTGTTTTTGATATGCTGCGCTAATGCTGAATTACTGATAAATAGCTGGAAATTGATATTCTGCATGATTCAGAAATAATTTGAACCCTGACTGAGCTTCTGTTGGATTTTCCTTCCATTTGCTGTTTCAGCAAGAGAACAAGGGCGGCGTTATTTAAATGTAAAGTCCCACAAGGAGAAATGATATTTTGAATTGACAGTGCAAATGTGGTTTCATAACTAAATACACTTTCAGACAGGAAAATGAGAGTTAATAAAAAGTTAGATATCCTTAAAAAAGCTTTCTTCTTTTTTTTCTTTTAACTTCCTTGGAAATATTCAAAGCTGTCTTAATGCAAAAGTAATCAGAATATCATAGAATCACAGAATAGTTTGGGTTGGAAGGGACCTTAAAGATCATCTAGTTCCAACTCCCCTGCCATGGGCAGGGACACCTTCCACTAGACCATGTTGCTCAAAGCCCCATCCAGCCTGGCCTTGAATGCTTCCAGAGATGGGGCAGCCACAGCTTCTCCAGACAACCTCTTCCTGTGTCTCACCACCCTCACAGTAAGGAATTTCTTCCTAATATCTGATCTAAATCTACCCCCTTTCAGTTTAAAATTATTACCCTTTGTCCTGTCACTGCATACCCTTGTAAAAAGTCCCGCTCCAGCTTTCTTGCAGCCTCCCTTTAGGTACTGGAGGGCTCCAATAAGGTCTCCACTGAGCTTTCTTTTCTCTAGGCTGAACGAACCCAGCTGTCTCAGGCTGTCTTTGTTTGAGGGGTGCTCCAGCCCTCTGATCATCTTTGTGGCCCTTCTCTGGACTCACTCCAAGAGGCCCATGTCCTTCATATGCTGGGGGCCCCAGAGCTGAACACAGCACTCCAGGTGGAGTCTCACCAGAGCAGAGCAGAGGGGGAGAATCACCTCCCTCGACCTGCTGGCCACGCTTCTTTTGAAGCAGCCCAGGATACAGTTGGCTTTCTGGGCTGCAAGTGCACATTGTTGGGCCATGTTGAGCTTTTCACCCACCAGCACCCCCAGGTCCTTCTCCTCAGGGCTGCTCCCAATCCATTCTCTACCCAGCCTGTATTGGTACTGCAGATTGCCCTGACCAAGGTGCAGGACCTTGCACTTGGTATTGTTGAACTTCATTACGTTAGCTCAGGCCCACCTCTCAAGCCTGTCAAGGTCCCTCTGCATGGCATCCCTTCCCTCCAGTGTGTCAACCACACCATACAGCTTGGTGTTATGGGCAAATTTGCTGAGGGTGCACCCGATCCCACTCTCCATGTCACTGTCAAAGATGTTAAACAGCACTGGTCCCAGTAGAGACCCCTGTGGAACGCCACTCTTCACCAGTCTCCTCTAAGACATTGAAGTGTTGACCACAACTCTTTGAGTGCAACCATCCAGCCAATTCCTTATCCACCAACTGGTCCACCCATCAAATCCATGTCTCTCCTCCAGTTTAAAGACAAGGATGTTGTGCAGGACAATGTCAAAAGCTTTGCAGAATTCCAGGTAGATGACATCGGTCGCTCTTCCCTGATCTGTCAATGCTGTAACCCCATCAGAGAAGGCCACCAAATTTGTCAGGCATGACTTGCCCTTAGTGAAGTCCCATTGGCTGTCACCAATCATGTCTTTATTTTCCATGTGCCTTTGCATAGTTCCCAGGAGGATCTGCACCAAGATGAGACTGACCAGTCTGTAGTTCCCTGGGCCTTCCTTATTTCCCTTTTTAAAAAAGGGGGTTAAATTTCCTCTTTTCTAGTCTGTGGGAACTTCACTGGACTGCCCTGACTTCTCAAACATGATGGACAGTGGCTTAGCCACTTCATCCACCAGTTCCCTCAGGACCCGCATCTTCTCAGGTCCCATGGACTAGTGCACCTTCAGGTTCCTTAGATAGTCTCAAACCTGATCTTCTCCTACAGCAGGCAGTCCTTCATTTTCCCAGTCCCTGCCTTTTCTTTCTGTGACTTGGATGGTGTGGCTGGAGCACCTGCTGGTGAAGACAGAGGTGAAAAAGTCATTGAGTACCTCAGCCTTCTCCTTGTCCCTGGTAACCAGGTCTGCTGTTTCCTTCTGGAGAGGGCCAACATTTTCCCTAGTCTTCCTTTTAGCACTGGCATACCTATAAAAGCTTTTCTCATTCTCCTTGATGTCCCTGGCCAGATTTAATTCTGTCAAGGCTTTAGCTTTCCTAACCTGATCCTGTCTGCTTGGACAATTTCTCTATATTCCTCCCAGGCTACCTGTCCTTACTTCCACCTCGTGTAAGGCTTCCTTCTTGTGTTTTATTTTGTCCAGGAGCTCCTTGTTTATCCATGCAGGCCTCATGGTGTTTGTGCCCACCTCATCTTTGCTGAGGTGCATCGCTGTTGTGCTTGGAAGAGGTGATCCTTGAATATCAACCAGCTTTCTTGCATGCCTCTTCCCTCCCAGGCTCTATCCCATGGTACTCTACCAAACAGATCCCTGAAGAGGCCAAACTCCTGAAGTTCAGGTTAGTGATCTTGCTGTGCGCCCTCCTTGCTGCCCTAAGGATCTGAATGCCACTATTTCATGGTCAGTCCAGCCAAGGCTGCCCTTAGGCTTCACTTTCCACACCAGCCTCTCTTTGTTGGTGACAACAAGGTCCAGCATGACAATTCTCCTTGTTGGCTCCTCTAGAAGTTGGAGAAGTAAGTTACCATCAACACATTCCAAGAACCTTCTGGACTGCCTAGGCCCTGGTGTGTTGTCCCTCCAATAGATGTCAGGTTGGTTGAAGTCCCCCATGAGGACCAGGGCTTGTGAAGTTGAGGAGGGTCCTATGTGTCTATAGAGGGCTTTATCCACTCACTCCTTCTGGTTAGGTGGCCTGTAGCAGACCCTCACTATAATGTCACATGTCCCTGCCCTCCCTTTAATCCACCCATAAATTCTTGGTCAGCTCCTCATCATCCCCAGATGGAGCTCCATGCACTCCAGCTGGTTGCTGACATAGAGGGTGATATCCCCTCCTCTTTTCCCCTGCCTGTCCTTCCCAAAGAGCTTGTGTCCTTCTATCCCAAGACTCCAGTGATAAGAGTCATCCCACCATGTCTCTGTGATGCCAGTAAGACCCTTCCCCTGCAGGTGTGTGCACATCTCTAACTCCTGTTTATTCCCCAAGCTACATGTGTTTGCACAGAGGCATTTAAGTTGGGCCCCCAATGAACCTGTCTCAGCTGCCTGGAGTGGCTGGAACTCCCTTGTGCTGCTCTTCAGGTGCTCTGCTGCTGCCCTGTGATCCCTCTCCGGGCTCTGGGCATCTGTTGCTGGCACTGGTACCAAATTGGTCGGAGTGGGATGGACTGAGGTTTCCCTCCCACAGCACCTCTAGTTTAAAGCCCTCTTCACCAGCTTGGCAAGTGACCAAAGGTGCTTTTCCCCTTCTCTGTCAGGTGGACCCCATCACCCCCAGCAGACCAGGGTTCTCAGAGAGAGCCCCATGGTCTAAGTAGCCAAACCCCTGGCTGTGGCACCAGTCCCGCAATCAGCTGTTGATTTGCCAGGTTTGGCTGCTCCTTTCAAGCACCTTCCATTTGACTGGGAGCACTGAGGAAAAACAACCTGTGCTCCGGAGTCTCTTACTCCACTCCCAGAGCTCTGTAATCATTTTTGGTGCGCCTTAGACTGCTCCTGGCTGTATCATTGGTGCCCACACGAAACAACAACAGTGGATAATAGTCAGTGAGCTGTATGAGGCTTGGTAGTCTCTTGGTGAGATCCCTGATACAAGCCCCTGGTAAGCAGTACACCTCTCTAGAGAGTGCATGTAGTTGGTTTGCATGGCAAGGTTTTGGTAGCTAGAGTGGCTTCTGTGAGAA
This sequence comes from Falco naumanni, assembly GCF_017639655.2. Taxonomy (NCBI): domain Eukaryota; kingdom Metazoa; phylum Chordata; class Aves; order Falconiformes; family Falconidae; genus Falco; species Falco naumanni. Next base: position 42,566,206 of record NC_054080.1, on the reverse strand, counting down.
CCTGCTAGAAGCTTCTCCTATGTTCAATAGGGCCAGTGCCAGCCAGCTCCAAGAGGGACCTGCCACTTGGCCAAGGCCAAGTCCATCAGTGATGGTGGTAGCACCTCTGGGATAATGTATTTAAGAAGGGGGGCAGAGGGTAGGAGGAGCACCTGTGAAACCAATTGCAGCAGAAGAGAGTGAGACTATGTGACAGCAACAACTGTGCAGACACCAATGTCATTGAAGAAGGGGCAGGAGGTGCTCCAGGCACCAGAGCAGAGTTTCCCCAGCAGCCAGTGGTGAAGCCCACGGTGAGGCAGGCTGTGCTCCTGCAGCCCATGGAGGTTAATGGTGGAGCAGATATCCACCTGCAGCCCATGGAGGGCCCCATGCTGGTGCAAGTGGATGCCCAAAGGAGGCTGTGACCCATGGGAAGCTTGTGCTGATGCAGGTTTGCTGGCGGGACTTACAAACCCACGGAGAGAAGAGCTCACATTGAAACAGGATTGCTGGCAGAACTTGTGACCCCACAGGGGACCCACACTTGAGCAGCCTGTGCCTGAAGGGCTGCACCCCGTGGAAGGCACCCATGCGGGAGCGGACTGTGAAGGACTGCAGCCTGTGGGAAGGACTCATGTTGGAGAAGTTAGTTAATGGAGAGCTGTCTCCTGGGGACCCCATGCTGGAACAGCAGAAGAGTGTGAGGAGGAAGGAGTTGCAGAGACAGAATGTGATGAACTGACCATAACCCCCATTCCCCATCCCCCTGTGTGGCTCAGGGGGAGGAGGTAGAGAATTTGAGAGTGATGATGAGCTTGGGAAGAAGGGAGTGGTAGCGGGAAGTTGTTAAAAGATTTGGGTTTATTTCTCATTATCCTGCTCTGATCTGAATGGTAATAAATTAAACTAATTCCCCCAAGTCAAGTCTGTTTTGCCCATGACAGTAATTGGTGAGTTATGTCTCCCTGGCCTTATCTCAGCCCATGAGCTTTTAATTATATTTTCTCTCCCCTGACCACTTGAGGAGGGAAGTTATAGAGTGGCTTTGGTGGGCAACTGGCATCCAGCCAAGGTCAAACTACACAGTGCATCAGGTCAGCAGGTGGAAGCCTCCATACCTCTGAGAAGAGAGTTGCCTACTACTATCAACCCTTGCTTTTTCTTAGTTGTGCTCGTTGTTACACAACAGGCAGGTCGGGCTGCCTTGCTCAGCTTCAGCACCCTTCCTGATGTGACAGGTCTCTCCTTTTCAGCTGGCTGAGTGGCAAAGCAGTTCTGCAAGGGCACCTCAGGCTCTGGGGGAAGTCTCTTCCCCCTGCAGGTCCTTGATGTTACAGTCTTCCATTCTTCTGCATTATCGGCCCCCTCCCTTCTGTGTGTGGCCATGGGGGAGTTTTTCACTGCCTGGCTGTGGGCTGTGAGTCCACTGCAGACTGCGCTTGGGACCAGCTGTCAGCTCCTTCTCAGCCTCCCTGATGTTACGCAGCCTTCTCACCGCCTCCTGCAGCTCAGCCACCTGCTGCAGGAGGTCCTCCATCTGGGCACGGTCTTGCAGGCAAGTCTGCTGCCTGTCCCTGCCCCAGGAGAAAGGTGTGGGCACGTCCTGCAGCCCGAGGCCTGCACTGGAGCCTCTGCCTTCAGCAGCTCTGTCTGGGTGGAGGCATCAGCCACCACTGGGGTAGATGGTGCAGACCCTTCAGCCAGAGCTGCAGCCTTGGGTCTGAGACGAGCGCCCACCATTCTGCCGTGAGAGTCAGGTAGGATGAGTGCCCCTGATCTGTGCAGTAGACACAGAGCAGTGCCCGCTGCTGCGTTATACGTACATCAAGTCTCTCACTCGGCCAGTGGAATGCCCCTCCTTGGCAGCAGTGCCCCCCGTGCTGCTGCCACACCATGCCCTGTTTGTCGGCTCTGGTCCCAGCACTCCAGCTCCAGGGCGCTCCCTCGGGCTGCCCTTTGTGGGTGGGGGGTATAGCTATATCACAGTATCTCAGCAGTTATGCTATTTTAAAAGTACTTGAGTGTATTTCTTTATTGATGTTATCCAGTCAGAAGGGGATGTATCAGGAACAAAAAATTGTTTAGAAACTGGAAATAAGAGATATATTTTTTTTTAATTTAAAGTAAGGCTAGGAAACCTATTTTTGAGGAAGTATAGCATTTTGGGGAAAACGAAAAATGTTCCAAGAGACTTTCAGAAAGGCATTCCTTTAGTGAAAGACCCCATTCAACGTAAGTTGATTTGGGATAGGGGTCCATATCTTACAAGTTCTTTATTATCAAAAGAATATTATGAAAAGGCTGAATTATTTTTTAAAGCTGTGTAGGACTGGGTGGTTAATGTGGAACAAAATAATTTGATGCATTAACTTTGGAAATTATCAGCAGAAAAGACCATTGCTTTAATTCACTCAAAATTAGGATACAGATCCTGGTCATACTGTGTCATGCAGCCAGACCACTGTGTCTTCTTGGATTTCAGTTGATGTCGCTGAATTTCTAGGAGAGTCATCAATGCAGATTTCATTTAATGAATCTTTTTTAGTTTACTGAGTGTTAAAATGAAGAGTAAAACTGGGCTAATTTAAAGTGGGTTGGTAGGCTAAATTAATTAATAATTTTATAGACCTTTCTGTTCCATGGATGTGCCAAGTAAATGTTAAAGATGAGTTTGCACTTCAGAAATAATGTATTTAGAGATTCTTTTGAGAAACCTGTCATGTTAGTGACTGTTGTTGCAGGGAGAGAAGTTTGGACCATGAATCCCTAGTTCTTAAGAGCTCCTCAGGGTCAATGGTATCAGGTGGGAAAAAAAGGAGCTATGGATTCTCCTTGTTTAATGCCTTGATACTCTTCCTTGTGAGGGTCTGGACAAATTATTTCTGACTCATTTGTTTTTTTTCAGGTTGGGGGTCACACCATGCTGCCCATTCGTTGGATGCCTCCAGAGAGTATCATGTACAGGAAGTTCACCACAGAAAGCGATGTCTGGAGCCTGGGGGTTGTGTTATGGGAAATCTTTACCTACGGCAAACAGCCATGGTACCAGCTCTCAAACAATGAGGTGTGTGTAATACATTCTCAAACTGCTTTGGGAAGGCTGGCACATTAACTCTTGGTGTATCTTCTCTGAACAGCCACAAATTTATTTAGTAAAGGCAACCCCAACCACCCCTGACCCACCCCCGATATCAGGTATTCATGGTATTGTCACAAACTTTGTGGTTGAATTTCTTCCTTTTCACCATTTTCTCCGCAGTGTGGATGGAGTTGTCCAAGCAGAACTATACCAGTTGGTATTTAGCTTTTTGCTTTGTATAGGATAGTCTGCTCTGGGTATTGGGAAAGACCATGAGGCAATGAGAGGAGTCTAGCTGTCTCCTGAACAGGCGATTTCATTTCCATATCATACATGTCATTGTTGCAAAGTGGTTGTCCAAAACCATTATTGAGCAGATTGAAGTAATCTGGAGATGTCTTGATTTCCAGGCAGTCACAAGTAACCCTTTCCAGAGACTAGCCACAGTGATACTCATAAGTTTAAGGAGGGAAGGAGGGAGAGGCACTGACAGTCTGTGTGAGCAGGGTGAAAACTTGGCCTGCCTCTGAGATGAGGTGAGGTTGGTAGGTGGTTAGAGGGAGGAGGTTTAGGATTACTTCCTGGCTACCATTCCTTCATGAGTGGAAGGGGCAGCATGTGTGAACATAACATCAGTAAACCTCTTGCTCCTTGACAACTTACATTACAGTGATTTTTCCAGATCGCATTTGGCTGCTGGTGTGTCTGCCTAGAAATGCAGCCCTTGGCAGAGCTGGCTGGGTGACTGCCACCAGTGAGGCTGCAGTGGCAATTAGCAGTTAACCCTTCCATAGATGACCCCCACATCATTGATACAGCTGTGCTGATCCTTTCCTTGTGATTTCTCCTAGGTGATTGAGTGCATCACTCAGGGCCGAGTCCTGCAGCGACCTCGCACGTGCCCGAAGGAAGTGTATGACTTGATGCTGGGCTGTTGGCAACGGGAACCTCACATGAGGCTCAACATCAAAGAAATCCATTCCCTTCTCCAGAACTTGGCCAAGGCATCTCCAGTCTACTTGGATATTTTAGGCTAAAGTCTCCTAGCATTTCTTCTTGTGGGCTGTGGGGATGAATGTGTTCAACAGCCGCTGAACTCCATTAAAATGTGTTCTTAACTTTGACAGTATTAATGACAAAGTTGCGGAGAAGCTTTCAAAGGGCAAGCAATGTGCACTTCTCCATCTGTAGACACAGTATTGACTTTTTAGACATTACTGAGATGTATCTGCTTTCTCTCTCTCACTCTATCTCTCTTTCTGTTTCTATTTTTTTTTCTTTTCTCCTGTCTTTCTTATCAATTTGGCTTCTGCATTATTGTAACTCTGCATAGACAAAGGCCTTAAATACCCGATCTGTTATATCAGCAGACTCTTCAGTTTGCCCACCACAACTAACAATGCCTTGTTGTATTCATGCCTTTGATGTGGATGAAAAAAAGGGAAAAATATATTTGACTCGAACTTTGTGATTTCTGCTGTACAGCTACTGGGAGTTTCTATGGATTCACCTCAATATTTTTTGCTTCAGCATGTGGGTGGAAAAAGAAGACTGGTGTTCTCTACATGAAGCATGTTCCTTGCGGAGATAAAGCCAGATGGAAAGAAGACAGTGTTGTGTGATACACTATCTGGAGGAACTAGGGGATCAGATGGCATCCAACCCCACAAAAAAACACTGAAACGATTTGATCGAAGGCAAGAGGGGATTTAGCACTTTCCCTGAAGAGTCTTTCTGAGGACTAAAGGGATTGTTCAAGGAGGTGCTTTGCCAGCACTTTTTATTGCCAGACACAAGTGAAAGGGGAAAAGATGCTGCTTTTACTGCACACAATTACTTTACAACATGATAAACTAAACACATGCCCTGATTTTGTCTTCTGGTAGGATACTGTCATGCCACTGGTATAAAAATGTTCTCCAGCTAGTCTTTTTAATAAAGGCTGAAGCTAGGCTTACTAATGTACGGTATTAATTTCAGGTTCACATGTTGAAATTAAGGATTTTGATAAGATAGGACAAGCTATAGGTGCTGAGACAGGTGTATCATATACTGTGCTTGTCCAGCAGTATATTCCTTCCTTCCTCAATCCTTTTTTTTTTTTTTCCTGAACCATGCAAGCAAAACTGTGCATAGTCGATTAATGCCCTTTGTGCAGAAACTATCACTCATCTTGTAGTACACCCTGGTAGGCATAGCGAACTCATAACAATGTAACTTTTATTTCATTAGAAGGGGCTAATGGAGGACATTAGCCGTGTTAAAATGCCTTTACAATGTTACAGATACAATAGACTGATATAACATCAATAATCTAAAGCACGGAGATCACTAGTTATGTTTGAGCCATGGCAGGGGATAGAAATCTCTAGAGAAAACAAATTACTCTGAGGTTATGGCTTACTATTCAGAGTGCAAAGACCCTGAGCTCAGCACCATGTTTGTATTGGTACTAGTGCTGTCATTACCACCATCCACTCTTTCTTAAATGACTCATTTTTGGTTTGATTGGCATTGTATGTGTACAACATTTGCATGGCCACTGTGTTGATGACAGTTGCATGGGCATACCTGTTATTTTTCGAACTGGAAGTTGATGATTTCAAATTTAGAGTTAGGATTATTTTTAATATGAATTCTTACAATGAAAACCTACCTTACCTATTCTATTCCTCAAGACTTTTGCCTCCCTCTGTGAGGGGGCGTTACTGCAAAAAAGTGATCTTTCTTTCTGTTTTCTCTTTTTGTTATTTCTTATTGATATGAGCCAGATCAAAATAATCCTTCATCTTTGTGTTGGGGATATTTTATTTAATAAATTAAGCGTTTTATTTTTGTAAGTGTTCCCATAGCACATTTAACATATAATTTGCTGGCGTATATTATTTATTGAGGCACTTTAAGTTTTTCCTTCAGAAGCTTTTAGAGCTAGCTTATAAAGATTCTGAATATTTTCAAAAGAAAACAGTTCACTGGACACTGATGAAGTTTCACCCTTCTCAATGTCATTGAAAAGGCAGCATTACAAATAAACATGACAGTGTAACTATAAAGCCATACTCAGTATTTCTTTAATAAACTAGATGTTATTTCTTAACCACTACTGAACTGGGAACACACAAAAAGCCAGAGGAAGATTCCTACAAAATAGGCCTTAAGATTTTATCTAGACTGTCTTGGAAGTTCACACAGAAAGCTAGATAAAGACTGAGCATCCAGTGAAACCCATTCTCTTGAGAACCTGAATGTTGTGTTTTAAAGGAATTTGAAATTGATTTTTGAAACAACAGTGGTGGAAAAGAAAGGTGTCAGAGTCCGCTCTTACTGTGCAATGGGAGGAGGCTGCAGGTGATGGAGGGGGGTGCTGAGTTTCTGCCTGCTGTATTCTGTTGTAGTTTCTTATGAGCTGAAGAAAAAGGCATCTGAGATGCTTCTTCTACTGGAAAGCAGGCTCCAGCCTGAAAGCAAACAGGTGGGTTTTGTAAGCACTGAAAGAATGTATACCAAAAAAAAAAAACCACGAAACCCTGAAAATGTGCTTAGTGGCATCTTCTTTTTGATTTACTAGTGAGACTATTAGAGTCATTTCAGAGAATAAATAGTGTTACAATGCATTGTGCAATAACATAGCAGTATGTTAAACTTCTAAAGGACCAAATGTTCTACAGAGCCACCGGTATGGATAACCTTGACCTATATCATTAATGTTCTTGATAGTGCATAAAATGTGTAATCACAGTAGACAAGCTATAAACTGTAGCTATACATAGTTTGTGTTTGTTTATTAAAAGGTGGCTAAGTGTAGCAGAATGATCAGAGAAGAGGAAGAAATATGTTCAAATCACAGTGAAGGGTGAGTATATGTGCATATTCATCATGCTTGCACTGTCAGCTAGGTCGTGTACACTGAGTAAATATGACAATCAGGCTCATTTAAAAAGTTTATGGACTGTGAAGCTATGAACTGATCAGATATATAATATATATTATATATGTGTGTTTGCATATGGCATATATACACACACAGAGCATATACATGTATGCCTATGTTGTATTTTATTTATATATGTGCAGACATGCATGCACATTATGTATGGGCTGTGTGTATATGTATAATTTACATACACCTACATTATTACAAATTATGATTAGAGTGCTACTAATAAATTGATAAAGTCTGCTGAGTAACCAAAATATTTTTTTCTTTTGATATTTCTTTTTCTATGTTTGTAAGATTCAATTTTTTAACTGGTGTGCAGCAGAGGCAGTGCTAGAATGCCAGAGATACAACAACAAGCACTTTTCTTGCCCCAATGATTGCATAAAAACATTTCTTCCGTTCCCATCTCACTTGTTGATTTCTTACAATGAAATGAACAGACAGGCTTCCAAGCTTGGAAAAGGGTTTGGTTTACTGTCATTCCTGGGTTTGTGCTATTGTTGTTTTATTGTCCTAGAATAACAGTGCAACTCCATTAGCATTTTATACTCGTCTGCAGTAACAAAATAATTCCAAGAATGTGCTGGACTATTCAGACTGCAACACGACTTGTAGGACAACGAGAATGCCAAAATTCAGCAGTAATAATAGCAGCATTTGCCACGCTTTGTCCTTCACTCTCAATAGAGCTGCAGAACCCAGAACTGGCCATGGAGAACAGACACTTACAAAGCAGCAGCAACCCATGATGCATGATGGAGTGTACCCTTCTAAAAGGACTTCATTCATTTTGATTTGTAAACCAAGATCTCTATACATTGTCTACAGTTAAATAATTAACTGCCTTTTTTTGTTTGTTTTTTTCTTGCTATTTCTGTAACAATTTCCTTCTTTCCCTTTTCTGTTCTTTACTTTTCTCCTTCTTTCCTTCTTTTCTTTTTTCTTTCCTCTCTTGCCCTCTCTGTACTCTTCCCCACCTTTCTGAGAGATTTTTTTTTGTTGTTGTTGTGGTTGATGTAGACTTTTACAAAACACTTTAAAAATGAATTGAATAACCCAATAGAATTGTTAGGTCACTGGATGACTAAGGTATAATGCATATGTGTTAGAACAAGTCTGTGTCTGAGTTGTTGCAGCCTGTAACTGGATTTCAAATACTGCTATAAAATGTGAGGGAAGGGAGTAGGGAGGGGCTGGGGAATAGGTTGGGGCTTCTAATCAGAGATGGAGGTTTTGATAGCACAGGAAGTTGTATTTTCTTGTTGTGAGGGCTGGGATGAACCACTGCTGCTTTGAATCAAAAGGTCCTTTAGAGCCTTAGTTAAAACACCTTTATTTGGGTGGGGTGGGGGGTGTGCTACATTAATCACAAGTATGAAGAAAAAAAATATCTACATGTTGCAGGGAAAACACTGTGAATTTCACAATAACAACCAAGTGACTATTTTGCCATCTTTTAAACATACATCTCAGGAGAAGAAGTGGGAAATGATGGGTGTGTTATTTTTCCGTCTATGCATTCTAGACCAGGTCTGTGGGGGTTTTTTGTTTGCTTGTAGAAGGTTTTGGGTGATGACCGGCTGGTATTTTATAAAAACTGACTCCTTTGGGCAAGGACAATAGAAGCTGCTAGTAGTGAGGCCATTTGATTGGAATATGTGCGAAAACGGAGATGAAATCGAATCTTTCCGGAGGCCTGTATCTCACAGCTTCTATGTACCTTTCTGTAACTTAAAGAAAAGCAGCTAAGAATGTTTTATATAGAAGTAATTTAATTCAACATTGATGTTTAATTGAATCACTAATAGAGAGAGAATAAATTAATTAAATATTTGTCCCAGCCCTGCTTTCCACCTATATTTTATGTATATATATATTTCTAGATATCGCTCTCTTTGTCACTTAAGGTAAAGAGGAAGATATCTACATATAAATATAAATCTTTATATTGTCACCAAAATGTGACCTGGTGTGTAGAACTATCTTTCTCCTTTCTTTTTTCTTTTTCTTTTTTTTCTAATGTGATGTCTCTGTGGAAATATTTAGTGGTTCTTGTTTTGCAGTTTGTTATAACAAGTCATTGCTTTAGAACTTTCATTGCATCTTGGCTGATTTCAAAGTGATGCCTAGGTATCAGTGTTAAAAGTTTTGTTTGTGAATCATGTGACCAGCTTCTCTCAACATGACATGGAAAGTCTCTTGTATTGCAGTGTATTTAATAAAAATGATGTCTTACAATAAACAATGTCATCCAAAAGAAAGGTAAAATTATTGCTTTAAAAAACATAAAAATTTCATGAAGTATTGTGTGCTAATTTCTTTTGTTTGTATGCCTTTTTAAACTCCTTTCTTTTTGAAAAGGATGAACTTAAGGAACAGTTCAGTATGCTTACAAACATGACATACTTGTACTCTAAAACTCTGAATAAAAAGCAGGTCACTGAGCTCATAGTTGATGAAAGAGAAGACCCGTAGTAAAAGGGCAGAGGGTTATCCAATCTTATCCAATCTGAATGTGATGACAGTCTTTTTTTATTCTTTGTTTTCCAAATGAAGATCCTATTTGAATGCTTGTTCATTTGGGAAGCTATCTTAGCAAATACCTGTTTATCTTCTAGCAGAAACAGACCTTCAGATATTTTCTGGCTTTTGCTAAGTGTTCCTCAAATCACAGCCCCATTAAAAATGTAGTTTGTTCTTTTTAACTCATGAATAACTAGAATGAATATATTGTGAACAAATATACCATTAAATCCAAGTCCTTGAAGAACATAATTAAGATTCAGAATGCAGAGTACTTAGGCATCCAAAGGAAGGTTCAGCAACTTGATTAAAGATCCCTCCACAAGCTATTGATCTAAACCAAGCTGTTCAAGGTTCGAGTAAAACAATATGGGAGCCACTTTATGACTGTGTCTGCTTCCTTCTGCCAAGAGACTTCTCTGAGATTAGACAAGCTGGCTACAAGCATTCAAAAGGTCAAAGGAAAACAATCCACCGAGAAGAAGCCTCAGGATGAAGTTTGTCCAAAGCTATGAAAAGCCTGGAACCACAATGAAAAGGTTTGTCGGCAGTTCCTGTTCATCCAGTGACTGAAAACTGCCTTACCTGCTTTCATGAATCTGTATGCCTTCCAGACCGGTGGGTTGCATTGCCATCCTGAAATGAAACACCTCACTGCAGACAACTGATTGCAATACAGTCTGGCAGCAGTGAGACCTGCAGAAACCCCGAGCGCCAAGCCCCTGTACCCACTGCCCTGTGGTCCCAGCAGCAGGGGCGTAACAGCCTGCACGCCGTACCCACCATCCTTTTCCCCAGGGATTTTTAAAGCCAGGAGCACATAGCAGCAGCAGGGACTGGACATTGCCATTTGTCATGGCTGCTTTGTGTCATGAGATATGAAGCCAGATGAGCTAGCAGGGCCCGTGCACACTCTGTATTTTTGCAGCATTGCAACAGGGCATGTTGATTGTTCCTCTCCTGTGCAGCACAGCACTCCCCCCACCCTGAGAGTACAGCTTGAGCTTCCTCTCCCCAGCATCCCTCCCACCTCCCATAGCTTCTTCCCAGCTCATCCCAAACTTCCCTGTGCCCTTGGGCAGGCAGGAGGTGTTGATACGTTGATACCCTTGCTCATCTGTGGTGGAGGGAGCAAGAGTTTTTGTGTATTTCCCTGCCTTGCCCACCTGGGTGCATGCAACCCAGCAGCGTGCACCATGTCACAGAGCAGAGGCCCAACTTAAAAAGTAATGACTGGTGCCATTTTTATTGCCTTCTGTTCACTGCAACTTTCAGGGTAAAGGCTGCGCAGGGGGCTTTCAGAAGACCTGTTAATGAGGCTGATGAGCTTCGTGATGCTCCAAAATGTGTCAGACTTGGTAGCTTGTTTAAGGTCACTGGTTTCTGCCACAAGGTGCACAACCAGCCAAGCACGCTCCTATTTGCTGCTCAGTGACAGCCTTGCAGCAGCCAAAGACCTGTTGGCACATCCTGCACGTTCTTTCCGCATAAAACCCACAGAGAGCTAACAGGCCAGGAAGGGATACGCAACACAAGTCCTGTGCCTGCTTCTGGTGAGGCTCAACAAACTTACTCAATTGATTTAATGATGAAGAAGTCTTTGCACTAAATGCTTCATATAACTGGAGCATCAATCATCTTGATCACTGTATTATTTTAAAAGTGATTCACAGTGCTCATTGATTACTCCCGTTAGTGTTTTTAATAGCCATAATAATTTATTTTTAAATCAGTGAGAAAATTTATGTTACAAAGAAGAATGATGGCCCTAGAAAGGATGAAAAAAAAAATTTGGAAGTCATTAGGACAAGGTCAGGCTTGACTCTACTAAAGCAGTTCACAGGTTATCTTACCAAAGCAGCTTATTAACACTTGTCATAAACCATAGGTTCTGACAGGCAAGACTTCATGCAAGAAAGAAAAATATTTGAAGTAATCACCTGAAGAATCACCCAACTCATTTCTATGCTAAGGGCCCTGTGCTTTGAATGCTTGTGGATAGTTTTATCTGCACAACAAGCATGGAGTTCCTTCAGCAACTCCTGCCTTTTGAGAGTTGAAGATTTTAGGGCTTGGGTCTATTTTTATACAATGAAGAATACTAACAAAAAAGACCATAAGCAGAACAAGAGAGGTGTGGGGAAAACAGTTGCTTTACCTTCTTGAGCTGATAGTCACATCATGCAAAAATATGTACCATCACAAATTATCATGATTTGAGCTAAAACTCAACCTAGACCAGGGATTAATGACATTCAAAAAAGCTTTTGCTTTTTCTGGCTGCGGTCTGTATGAAATGTTTTGCAAGGAAAGAAGAGATGGACAAGAGAAGATCACAGAGTAAGTGAGAAAACCCTTGTTTAAAATGGGATGTAAATATTAGATGTGTAGTGTCTGACCTTGAAGACAAATAAAACAGACACTTGTTAAATTATTTACACATATTTTGAGCACTTCTGATAGAGAAGTTTCTAGGCCTAGTAGTGCTTTGTTATGATACAATGAGTGCTAGTCTTATGGAAGGTCCAGATCTGCACTCTATTATCTTCATTCTATTTTATTTTTTTTTAAAACAGTTCATTTGAATACATAAAAACTATAAAAACTGATAGTGCTGTTCACTGTGTCACAGCACGGGGCAGAGCCAGCTCCAGGTTTAATTAATCTCTTTTTGTCAGCTAGCTCAGTTAGAAATTGTTTGGAATGAAAAAGTAATTTATTGATTAGTGGAGAGTGGGAATATTAACATAGGTAAGTCCCAGGGCAGGCTCCTGCCCAGGGTAAGCCAAGTCCTTCTCTGTAAAGCTGGGGCTGCAACAGGAATGGCAAGGCATTTAGCACCTTCTTGTTCACAGTCTGAAACCAATTTACAACTGGTTTGTGATAGCTGGCCAAAGGGTAAAAAATCTCCTCTCTAGGGCATCTTTTTGTATGCCCTTATAGCCAGTGCTAGCATCCCTGATCTTGGGTAACATTTAAATTGAAACCTTTTTCTTCCCCAGCAGGCATTATGAGGGCAGAGAGTTTTGATTTGGCAGAGGTGATCAACTTCACCCTCAGAGCAGTTTCTTGCTGGTTGGGTTTCACACCTGTAAGTGTACTTTAATATCTGGTGCCCTGATACTACAGAGACAGCAGATACCATGAATATGTGGGAGGGTAGATGAGCAGTATTTATCGTCCATGCAATAGAGAGGAGAGAAAACCTGTAAGTGGGTAGGGAGCCAGCCCAGCCTGCAAAACTGACAAGAGCTGAACTTGTGGTCTCCAGCCCCTAAGCCAGGGCTCCTCAAACTACAGCCCGCGGGCTGAGTACAGCCCCCCAGGGTCCTCAATCTGGCCCCCGGTATTTACAGACCCCCCTGCCCCCTCCCTGCCGGGGGTTGGGGGGAAAACCAAGCAGCCGCAGATGGCTGCCTGCCACTGCATCCGCGCGCTGGCCCCCTGGTTAAAAAGTTTGAGGACCCCTGCCCTAAGCAGTGCTGAGAGGCCCATGGTATCTAATGAGGAGCAACGCGGGAAAGTCTTCTCAGCATGCTCATGTCTCACCCACCCAGAAACAAATGTTTCCCCTCTCATCTCATAGCCCACAGTATGTGAGGGATAGACCAGCTGCAGGATGGGAGTCCCCACAGGGGAGAGCTCAGCCTTGGCCCTCAGGCTATGAGGCTTTTGGGGAGAGTCCTGGCAAGCAGCAAGTTTCTTGTCCTCAAGTGCCTGCATTGACTGGTTTTCTGTATGTCCACTCCTGATGGAGGTGATGGGCATGATTCCCCTTTGCTAAAAGATGCTGTGTCCAATCTGACAATAAGCATATTGTCCATCTGCAATGGGTTGGTGCAGTCCTATGGGATGCTTGTGGCAGTGACGTGACCTGTCTCCAGTGTGAGCAGGGTGCTTGTGGCTGTGGACAGCCTGCAGCCTGTAATCCTCCTCAGCTCTTTCCTGCAGCCTCTGGAGCATCCCGGGACTGACACTGGAGAGCAAGAAGGAGAAAGCACACTTCACCGAGGCAGGCAAAGGGCTGAGCATGGGCTTGGACTTAGACAAGTGGGAACAGGCGTTAATCATCGTGACAGGAATCACTTGTCATCCTGTTCATCACCAATACCCCCCACAGAGCTGCCCACACTCCCATCTCCATGCATTACCTTGGCATTAGAGCACACAGCCAGCAAGTGGCATGGCTGCAAGTGCTGCAGAGCTGCCCACCTTGGCACAGGCTGGTGCTGGTGACCATGGCACATATCCTCAGGAGTACACTCTCCATTTTGGGTGGACCTGCTGGCTGAGGGGTGCCATTCATTGCCACTTAGGTGGCCCCATGTTGTATGCCATGCAGAGGCCTGGCGACTGGGCTTGCTCTTGTGTCTTGACCTGTATCTTGAGCTATTTTTTGGGTGCCTTGCACAGCTGCTTGCCTGGCCCCCAGCATGCATCTTGTAGCAGAGAATCAGCTGGATCCCAGTCCTGTGCCAGCAGGGGATGAGCTCCCGGGCCCCAGCCACTCACTTTCTCTGTGAGAGGCACTGTCTGATGTCTCCCTGGCACAGCAGCTGATCAATCACCCAGTGGAGTAACTTTAGTGATATTGAGATTGAAACACCAAGGTACCTGTCCTGGTTTTATTGCATCAATTAAATCTGCTCACAAGGGGAGAACCTTGTCCTTGGAGGCACACGCAGTCACATCAACTTTCACTCACACGCCTCATCCAGGTGACCCCCTGGATGGCACCAGCAGTATTTGCACCTGTGTGCCTTGCCCTTGCCAGCTCTGGGTGCACCCTCCTTGGCCCCACATATTCCCACCACTGCTCTTGCTGAAGTCGGTTTTGTGAGCCAGCACACAGGTGCATGGACAAACCCACTGCAGCACAGGGCGGGGCGCACAAAGAGGCAGTCCTGTGCTCTTCACACAAGCCACTGGTGCATTTTGCTTTTGCTGCAGATGATCACTAGTTATAAAACCTGCTTTTTGTTCATCGGGTGATTTTTTTACAGCACCTAAGTTAGTCTATTAACAGCACTGCTGACATCCCCATCTATAATTAACATTTCAAGAAAAATCACGGACGGGAACGGCAAGTCTTTAGGATACAAAATTAGGCAAACACATGGATCTCATATCCTCTGCTCCCCTCTCCTACCTCATTCCCAAACATGGGGGTTTTGGCACAGTCTGTCTTCAAGTTCCTCCAAGCTGTTACACAAGAAGGTACCTGTAAACAACCCATTGCAAACTCTGGGTATCTCTTTCTGCTTAAGGGGTTTTCTTGCACTGCTTTATGATTTGTGGAATTATGTTGACAAATGTCATTAGCAAGAGTCATTTTTAGCAACTCAGGATCTAAAGAGGGTTGGATAAGGGAAAGCAGATGGAGAGTAAACACAGTGCCTCCAGTACCGCAGAGGCCACTGAATAAATATGCACTTTGCTTGGTTAAAATAACGGTTATTGGCAGTAAGTGGTGTTGGGTTTTTTTCACCAGTGGGGGACTAATCACTCTGACAAGAGCTAGGTGCTTTGCAAGCTGTTCCAGCACTCTTTAGGCTCGCCTTGTGTAGTACAACCAAACTCACTGAATTCCATACTAAACAACCAGGTAGGGATCAGTGAAGTCTGCAATGTCAAACTGATACCGCAAGTCACGCTGTTTTCCCAGGGTGTGCAAAATCCTATTGCGCCATCATACATGCTGCTTAGCGATTATTTTCAGGCTAGATTTGCTGCTAAACACCTACTTCTGAACGTGACTCAGGGCAGGGTTCAAAGATGGCTTTCCCAATCCAGAATGGTACGTAAGGCAAATTCAGCTGCCAGCTCTTTTTGGACCAAGTCAGCTTTAAGAAAACCCAAAATGCAGCCAATGGACATGAAAAATTTTAATTTCAAGTCTGTGGCACCAACACACCTAGTGTGGGTCTCACCACGATTAGCAGTATACAACTGCAGAGCTGGTGGTGGCAAGGACATAAACCCCAGACCAGCAGAGAGGAAGGGCTGTGTCATGAGCAATGAGGATGTCTCCTGGGACCCTGCCCAGGGATCAAACTCTGCTGTTGTTTTGCTTTTCAGAGGTCAAAACCTGTAGTGCTCAGGGAAGCAGTTATGTTGAGAAAGGCTTGGGAAGGGATTAGATAGTCTCATGCCAGACTAAGGCACCGAACCAGGGCCAGCCCCAAAACCCTAAAATCAACAGTCTGTAGCAGTACCTTGAAATGGTAGCAAACCAAACCAAAAACAAAAAGTAAAGTGAGAACAACAGTAGTAGTGAAAAGCAGCAAAGTGCACCTGGTGTTACATTCATCTTTCCAGCCATATCACCAATGGCACTGAATAAGGTCATCTGATCAAGGTAACCCTTCCGTGATGTTATTTTATCTTTAAAACATGCCAGTGATTAAATCTATGGGCAGCTGCCATCTTGGAAACTAATCCAGCACAGATGTGTTTTACATTAAAGTCAGTGCCAGCTGCCACCTTGCCTCCTTTCTTGCCCCACAGTCAGTGATTCCTCAGTGAACAGGACACTTGACAAGAGGCAGACATGCCAGTTTGTTTCCTAGTGATGCTTTGGTAAAGGTAATGCTGGCAGCCTTCATCTCACTGGCTACCGAAGTTCAGTTTCTGCATCTTCGATTTCTGCTCTGACATAAAGCCTTTGTCAAGAAAGACAAGTTACCATGGCAGTGCCTCTAAAATAGAACAAATCCAACATACATCAATACCTGTACAATAAATACAATAGAGTACTACTTATAATGCATTATTCTGCATTCATTGGGTAGTAATTTGTGCAGAGGGCTGCAACTAACTCCTTTTCATTTAATTATGGGAAAGCAATTCTTCAAATCGGAAATGCTCTGTGCTTGGGAAGGAACAGAGCAGAACCCCTAAGTGATTAAAAAGACAGAGCTCCGGTTGCTAAATTAGAGCTGCTAACGAGATTGTTCTTCATGGAGAGGCTGATCGCTGATCTATCTCCCCCTCACTGTACTGAGCACTGGATCAGGTCCACACTTTCAGAGAAGTGCAGGCTTCTAAGGCGTTTTAACAAGTCTGTGTTTTATTTTGCTGGAGATGATGGTTGGTATTCCTGGTTGCTGCAGCCAGGGGCAAGCATCTCAGCAGGTCAGGACACGTGGCTGTAAGCCAGGCAGAGGGAGCTCAGCCAGGTTCCCTTCCTCGAAATGGAAGGTATTCAAAGACAACTAGAAAACCAGCTATATTTACACGAGTGTGAGACCAATGCTATGACATGATGTGTTTCCCACCAAGGCATGGGTCTTCCTGGTCTGGGTTGCACATCACAGTTGTGTCAGGACACCAGGAAAAGCTCACAGAAAATGCCCATCTTTGGATATCTCCTCAAGCAATAGGATAACTGGTCTGCACAGGTGCCTCAGACTGGAGTATATGACCCAGTACAGGGTCTTCCAGCCTTGTTACTCTGTGCTGGGAAGTCTTTGCATCCCACTTGATTGCCTCTGACAACTCAAGGCTTTCATGTTAGAAATGTTCTTTGCAAGCCAGTCCAGACCAAGCTGTTATTTTGCTATGCTTAGTTGAGCATTATAAATTTTATTTTATTTTATTTTAATTTTATTTTATTTTATTTTATTTTTTAAAGAAGACTTTTTGTATTATGCTTTGGCACTTTTAGAAATCCAGATAACCAGATTTTCTGGTCCAGTGGTTTGCTGTTTTACTTGACACTGAGCAGTAGAAAGTCTGTAATGAGTATCAATGAGGAAACCTTTTCCCTCCCCCCCAGAAATAAATCTTAAAACTTCCTGTGATGCAATGGGGAAGACTTGCAACAGGTGAATTTATGTGCAGATGCTCCAACGCCAGTCTAAATTATTTGATTGAACAAGCATGGGGATGTTGTTCAACAAATTTTCTAGTCATTTCTTCATTCCTCATTTAAGCAACGGTTGTGCTGATGTTAACAAACCTGCATAACCTTGTCATCCTGAAGACAGGGCAATTTTCCCGGCAGTACTTTTGAACCCAATTAGTTCTCTTGTATTCAACAGTGAATAACATTTACTGTTGCCTATGGTACCACTGAATGAGATCTGCATGCCAGTGTTGCAAGGGCCTCTGCCTCTGGCATCTTCACCAATACCTGCCACAGCAGTATGCTTGAGGAAAGATTGCGTTGTCATGTGCTTCCTTCCATTGATACAACAGTTCATGCAGTTAGGAGTGCAGTTTGGTAGACATTTTTGAACTACTGCAACATAGTCATGATATTCAATAAAAACACCCCTGATTTATAGAAAGGATTTTAAATAAATCAATATGTGAAAGCAGTATCAGTGATGCTCTTAAATTGTTTCTCAGCATCAAGACAATACTATCTTTTACTTGCTAGTGTTAAAAAAATGCATTATTTCAGAGAAACATTTTAGTCACTTATGCAATTGTATAACATACCAAAAAAACAGCAGCTATCTGAAATACAGCAAAACACATACATGCCCTAGGAACAACCAAAACAAGATTCAACAAAACACAAGTGAATCATTTCAACTGTATGCACAAAAAAATGGAGATAGAAGAATCCATGTTGCCTTTACAATATTTCATAACATGATTTGAACTTACTGGTTACAGACTCTTGTTCTGTATTACAGACTGTCCAGCTCTTAAGGGCAATGTATTTTTTTTTTAACAACTAAAATGTATTTCTGGTAAAAGTCTTATTACAAGAAACCAATCATAGTTCAGAAACAAAGCTGGCTTGCTGTTCCTTAACATTTCTCTGTTGAGATACAGACTTTCTTCAGAACTGATATTCCTAGAAACGTATGTACATATCAACAAGAATTCTCTTTTAAAAGTGTAATTGTTACTTTAATTTCTTTCTCTTTCTGGATATGTGGTTACATACACATGTATACATACTTTTCTTTTTTAATTACCTCTGGTTTTAGCTTCTGTTCTGTACTTTTTCAGACCTCCCTGACTTCTGGAAAAGCTCCGATAGTGGAATTAGGAAGGGCATGGGAGAAAGCTCCATGTAGTGGACACTTCTGGGGACTTTGGATGAGTGAGCACTGTGAGGCGTACAGTTAAATCTGCAATGGGTGCCATTCAGTAGTTCTATAGAAAAGAGAAACAAGCAAGGCCAGGGAAGTATGGGAGAGAGAAGAAGAGAGGTAGAAAGATTGAATACACAGAAAAGTGTAACTGCATGAAATCTTTACACTTTCATAATTTAAAAAATAAAAATAAAGCACAAAATTGATTGGAGGTATCTTGGTCATGAAAAAAGAAAAACAACATGAACGTGATTGGCTTTTCTGCACTACTTGGGCCATGGACATAAGTAATACAGTACAGGATGAGAAAGAATTTGGTATTCAAGACGAAAAACTGCCTGCATTGCTGTTTAGTTGTGAAATAGCTGTTTTTATTCTAACAGTGAAAGTTTATTTTGTGTGCTTAGTCTTCAGGAAAAGTGAACCATCCACTGGTGTTTTCTTGTGGTTAAGTGGTGGTCAGGCAGCACCTTAAGTCCTGCCAGAGTTTTTATTTAAATCAGTGGAAACCTTCCTGTTGATTTCAGAGGGCTTTTAATCTGACTACTGTGAACATAATGCTTTCACACACCCTATGTCTGCAACAAGCTCCCAACAGTTATAAGGCTCCTGCCAAAGAGAAATACTGAGACGCTTTGGACATAAAAGTATCTCTCTCTCTCTGAATCTGAGATAATGACCGTTCTATTGCTCAGTTCAACCGCCGTGTGAACACCAATGTAAGTAGGAATTAATACAAAAAGAATAGAGAAGGAACAGAAAATATTACTGTGTCCCTGAGTAAATCTTTACTTCTTAAATGCTGCATGCATCTCAAAGAGTACTGCATAACTGGAGACAATTAAAAGGGCCACAAAGAAAATCCAGGTTATGACAGCAGCTATCGTGCAAGACATGCCTCAGTAGCATTCTAAATACAGCCCTAAGTCTTCAGACTTGAGGAGGTTACAGTGAAGAATTGGTAAATCCCAAGTGGCATGGTGAAAGTGAGTACAGCATGATTATTCATCCTTTTTTCAGATACAAATGCAGAGAGTCATCAAAAAGAAATAGGAGCATTTTCTGGAGGCAACAAAAGAAGACACCTCTCCACATCTGCAACTTAGCTGTGCAATGTGGCCAGAGTTTCTTGTGGGCACCAGGAATGAAAGTGGGTTCAAAGGTTGCTGGACATATTTGTTATAAGAAAAATATACCAAGAAAACTTTAAAAACTAAGACATCATCTCTGGCTAGGAAGGTAGCCACAGCAATTGGTTTATAGCCCACATGAGGCTGGGAAAAGATTCTGGCTGTTACGGTGTGTTCCTCTTGCCCTTGCATCCTTCTCCAGGCACATACCACAAGCAGCTCCTGTGTTGGGGAGATCTGTCAGGGTACAACCGCTCTTACCTGATTATTTCTAGGAAGGAGGGGTTGGGATGACTGCAGCCATGGCTTTCATCAGTACAATTTCAGGCAATAAGAGTACCACATTAATTATGAAGTATTAGTTGCAATACTAACAGTATTCTTCAATATCATTGGTATCTGACGATATCGTTTCTGAAGTGGAATTATATTAGTTTTTCCTTTAAATGTGTATTTTTAGTGATGAACCAAAAAGAACCAACAATGACATTTCAGGTTGAATAATTAGAATACAATGCTTCTGTAATCATGCCAACTCAATCTCAAATGAAATGTCCTCAGATACAGTAAGTACACAACCTCATTAAAATGGAGTCCATGTTTTTATTTCTTTCTCTCGCTCATAAGCATTCTTTACATTTTAATTATATTTGTATAACTGTTTTCCTATTTTCTACTTGTTTTTCTGACGTGAGAGGTGCTTAGAAGTAACTGGAATCTGTAATTAAAGTGACTGTAGCAGTATGCAAATTAACAAAAAGTGTACACAAAAAACAAAGTGATGGAAAAGTCTGTGCTCAGAGACTTTTCAATCATCATCTAGTCATTTTCTCTGAATTACCCAGATATTCAACTCTTATCCCCTAAGCGACTTAAAAAAAAAATCTCAGCCAGGTGTTCGTTGTACCAATGACAGGTTAAAGTCCTCAGATGGAAGTGACATTAAGTGAATAGTTCCCCTATTAACAGTCAGGTGAAAAAAAAGCTGCACATTGCATGATCTCTGTTCAGATCCCAGTGCTGCTTGGCTAGGGTCCCCCAAACCCCTCAGGCTGCAGGGAGCAGAAAATGGTCTCTGCTCCAGGTGGTACTGTCAGTACCATCCCAGGCTTCTTATACAGTGAACTAATCACATCCCAAAGCTTTCAAAACTGCAGATTATGTGTGGGGAACTGCTTGCTAACATACCATATATGCCTTTATAAATACCTGTCTCCATAGTGTGTAAGATGGGAAAGTGGTGACACTTCTTGGAAGCAATGACGAGGACAGCTCACCATTATCTTCATTTTTGACGTTTTAACTAAAACTAAGGCTTCTTTTAAACTCTTGCGTGTTTATTCATGTATTTTGTATGCCACTGAATGTTCACCTTTAAACCAAAATAAACAAAGCACTGGCTTTTCCTGAAAGTTGATGAATCTGGCATAGAAAGAAATATTTAAGACATTAATTCCAAAGTAAGATTATCCTCCAAATGATTTAAAAGATAATGACTTACAGAAATATGAAAGGAAAAGAGCAAAATCTTAAAAAAAAACCAAACCAAAAAAACCCAGACACAAAACCTGCTGCCATTTCTTGGCTGGGTGTTTCTGCCATACAGTACAAACAACAGTGAGTAAAGAGAATACTCATAATTACCTTTAAAAATGAAAATAAATTTTAAAAAATCCAAGTAATAAATAGCAGCCACTTCACTGGTATTTCTGAAGATGTTCTTTGGTTGAGAGCTTCGAGCTGAGGTTTACATTGAGGATGGCTCCTCCTCTGGTGGTGATGATGTTTATCTCAGTGCATCAGACAGAAACAAACACAATTTATAAACAAGCTCCAGATATTTTAGTCTGTAGTGGATCCTAGATTTCTTATTGCGGATAATGTAATTAATAAATAACAGAAGCGAGTGAGGGCAAGTGAGCCTTATGCCAGCAGAGAACATTTTAAAATCATCTATTTACAAGAAATCATTTAAAGGATTGAGTTGACACAGATGAACAGTAAATTCCACTGGTTCTGTCTGCAAAACATGTAGCTTCTTTCTAAGGAAGGTGGAGTCTGGTGTTCATGCAGCCCAATGTTTGTTTCTCTTCAGAAACACTGTTGAGCAAGAGCACGGCTTATTCTTGATGCTTTTGTGGTCTTCTGTTCTTCTAAACCACCCTTTTGCTTCTCTGTTCACTTGTGTTGAGTTCTGAGTTTGGGAAGTTAAATAAACAAAAAAAACACGTGCAAGAGTGCATGAAGGTGTAGAAGAACCAGAGGATGTGGGTGCAGAGGATTGCAGATGGGGATAGTCCACTGTAACAGGATGTGCTGGGTGAGTCGGGCAGAAAGGGTGAGAAAACTTAGCAGCCTGGAAAAAACCTACCAGTCATGTCAGAAATTAGGTTTCTGTGAAGAGGAACTTGATTGTCTTAAGTGACTGGGAAGCTGCAGGATGTTTCACACTGTGCAGGTCATTTGTGTTCAGGGCAGCAAGGGATCAAGAGCATTTGTAGCTAGCACTGACAGGCAATCTGACACAGGCATAAGACAACCAGCTTATATGTACCCTATTTTAAAAAAGCTACCATTCACCCTCTTAAGCTATTTATACAATGACAATACTCTGAATAGGGAGATAATTGTGCTAAGTTTCCTTATGCTGTGCACTACATATACATTACATGCCACCTACATCACATGTAGCAGACAACTAATTCATTCCCACTTGAGCTTGGGAAGCTATAATTCATTCCAAGCACATGAGCATTGACTCCTCTTCCCGTAAGCAGAGCTCCATGTAGAAATGCTGCAGGATGGGGTATTGGCTGTAACAACCACTAACAAACAAACAGCTCATAATCTTCAGAGAGCATCCCTAGAAACTTTGATACAGGCACTGTGCTTTTTTAGTACAGTGAAATGGTACTACAGTTCAGGATGGCGCTGCCAGTACAAGTTGAAGCATATCCAAAGGTTTCTTTGTCGTTCATACTGAGCCCTGTATACTGGATGGCAAAGGTTCTAGAGCAAAATTACTTAATAACCTGAATTAACGGCTTTTCTAATGCCTGTATCCACAGCACCTAAACCAGAAAAACAGTGACATGCATCTGAAGCTATGAGCAGGACAGCTTATCATTACCTTCACATTTGACACAGTAATTTAAACCAATACTTCTCTTAAACCCTTATATAGTTATTCCTGTGTTTTGTATGCTATCTTTTGTTTTGCTGTATGTATCAATTTGTCTCTCCTAACTATCACCAGAAAATAAGGACAGATTGATGTAGAGACAGAATGACAACAGTAGGAGCAGGGAAACAGGGATGTCATGCACAGCTGCACACCGGTTCTTAGAAAACAATACAATGCAAACATCTGGAACCAGTTAGCACACTGACTCCCAAATCATACTCCGTTTTTTGTCAAAGTGATCACAAAGCTGTCTACAACATTTCCTGCCAATTTTATCTTTTGCACAGCTCAGAAGTGGCCTAGAGTTCCAAACACTGCTTTGGGGAGAATGGAGGTGAAAGATGCATTGAAAAAAAACAGTGTATTTTCAAAGGCTGTAGTGCTAACTAATTTTTCTTAGATGTCATTCAGCTGTCATAAAAATAATAGTTTAGAACATCGCTGGAAACACTGTGGAAAAAAATGAAACAAAAACTGAGCTGAAGAGAAAATATTAGTGGTAGCTGTAGCAAGTAAAAATTTCCTACTGAAAAATTTGGTACACTGAGTAAAGAGTACATTTTCCAAAGCAGTAACTGTGTTTTAATCTTTATCTGTTAGCTCCCTCCAATTTTATAAACACCAAGGCTGTTATAGTCTGTGAAATCACCTTCAAGAGGGCAGTGGCCTTCATTAAAATCTCAGTGCTTTGTTCACAGAATCAGAAAAAATCTCACCAAAAAGGCAGAGGTTAATACTAGATTAGCAGAAGCAGCAAGGGTTGCTTGGTAATCTTGAGAGGTCTTCCCTAGACACATTACATAAATTCTTGCCAAGAGCTTTGTTTCGTTTAAAAACAGTTTGAAATAATTTTTTTTTCTCTATTTTGGCCTTTTGTTTTTGTTTTTTTCTAGAGACATAGGAACAGCCTGCTGAGTTCATCTGCTTTATGTCATTCAGAAATGTCTCTGTACACAGCAGAGGGAAAGGAACACTGCTAATGGAAAATACTGATTTAAGAAAAGAAGAAAAAAATATTCTAAGCATATAGTAATTCCTTTTCAAAATTTGGAAATTATTAAAACCACTAAAAAGAAACTATTTAAAAGAGTAATTAAATCCATAAACCAGACCAGACTGAATTTCTAGTTGCTTTTGTACCATTCACTTAAAAATGGCCTAGTAATTTTCACAGAGATGTATGATTTTTTTCAGAAGCATAATTCACAACTAAACAAATTTCTTCCTTGCTTAAGTTTTCCCAAAATATCTCAGCTTGATTAATTTCACTCCCTTTTGCGAAAGAGCAAGATTCCATACATTTGGATCCAAGTGCAGGACTATGATTTTCAAAAGGCTTTGAACATTTGTTCGAATCATCCACAGTTTCTGAAATGTGCTGCATTTCCCTAACTAGATTTTGAAAAATTTTACTTTGTTGATGGCAAAGAATATGTTTAAAGAAGATTCAGTTTCTTCTAGTGAAAAGCTTATTGGCATTTTAGGGTGCTATTCAGTTGCTACTGCACATGATTCAAAGTGCCCCAAAAAACTTGGAGACAGCTAACATGGTCTTATTTTCCTTCATACCAGCTTTCATACTGTAGGCAGAAGAAAGCAGACCAATACTAGTCTTAGGTCTGTTGTCTCACACTGGTATGGTGCAGAGTGAGTGCCAAAGCCCAAGACCTTTCTTTCTTGTATTGAAGTGTGTTAATTTGTCCAAAACCCAGGGAAGTCCCTAGGAGTATTTGCAATTAGATGACTGGCCTGAAGCCAGGCCTCAAATCATGTGAGGCATTAGGAATCAGAAAGCTATTTAAGGATGGTTTTGTGGTTACATTTTATACATGTAAGTATTTTGGAGAGTTTATGGTATCTCACATAAATTTAGAAGTAATTTTCCCTCCGTTATTTCTGAAAGAAAATAACTATTATTTTACTTTTGTTTCATTTTAATACTTTAAATTTTTAACTGCAGTAAATTTTGGCAATTGGGAAAAAAAAAGTGCATTTTATACCCACACAGAAGCATGCACACATACACACATATACACTTATTAAATCCATAAATGCTATTTAAATTTCTCTGCTCCTTTTTGCATTCAGCATGTATTTAACGTAATGGCATGTGAAGGGTAAAGTACCCAGTTGTTTTTTTTTAAGTGAAAGATAATTTATCAGCTGTATTATATGAGCAAATATGTCTGCATGTAATTCTACACTTACAAATACAAGCTAACAGTGACTTTTGTGATCAGCAAACTGCATCAGACTGTGATTTTGGATATAACTAAGTCACCTACTTACTTACATGGAGGGCAAGAAGGAATAATTGTGCTAAATAATTAATTAAGAGGATGAAAGTGTAACAAAGATATCTGAACAACAGGGCAGAATTTCAAGGTCTCCTCTGGAAAAAGTCTGTACTAGTTCTTTTGCTGATTATATTTAGATATAATTTCCAATACATTAGAGAATTTATTATGCCCTTCAAGAGCTGGGAAAGCATCAGTTCAAGCCACTTGGTTTTGAAAGTATTTTAGATATTACCAGGGAGACAATTTTCTTCCTGTCTGATGACATCCTTTTGGCTCCAGTATCAAAATCATTGCATGTTTTTTGTAACCATAAAGCCATATCAGACTGCCTTATCCTTCACAAATGCAAGTTAAACTTCACTTCTGATTAAATTTGAATGAAAGGAGATCACTAATTTCGAACAAACTTGATGGACGTCTGTCTTTGTTGTGATGCCTACAGAAATTTAATCTCTTAACAAGTCAATCACTCCACACAGAAATGCTAATATATGGGAGAGCTTGGCAGGATGAAGATAGAAAGTACTCCCATTGCACAAAGCCCCTGAAGCAAGGAGTAGCCACCTGATGTACAAAATGATGAGGCTGTTTTTCAAATGAGACAAACAGCCTTACGGCAGAGTGTCTGTCTACCTAAAATACCTATCCTTAGGATATTGTTCCACAGAGGTTCAACAGGGTCCCTTTCAGCATGGAGCTGGAGCAATGCCACGTGGAGGTGCATAAGTGGCCCCACAGATGTGGGTACCAGCTCACAGGCTTTCCTAACAGTGAGTGGAAACTAAGATCTTTTGATGGATGCACTTTTCAGGGGATAAGCTAGCCAAGACACAGAAATCTCAAACACCAGCTCCAGAAACAAGCAAATAAAAGGCCTGAAAGCTGAGTCCTATGCAACCACTGTATTGTGCTGCTCCTGACTTGTGGGAGGCTGGGTGTGAACCTCTCCCCAGCCACTTACACTGCTCCTAGCCCTGAAATTGTCCTGCATGCTACCATTGCAGTGGAAATGGAGTAGGAAACTCAGAGCCAGCTCTGGTCCAAACAGGGAGCTAGCTTATTAGGGCAGCTTGTGAAAAATGATTTATGAAGTTTAAGGCCAGGAGGGACCATTAGAACATCTAGTGTGACCTTGTGTACATCACAGGCCATTACATTTTATCTAGTTATGGCTGTATTGTGCTCCATTAACTTCGTTTTATTCATCTGCGCTTTCCTGGCAGGCAGCTAGACTTAAAAGTCAGGACAGGGAGATGGATACTCATCACTTCCCTTGGAAGTGTGTCTAACAGCTTGGATCAAGTAAGGAAAGGTGTGTCCTCAGTTTTCATCTAAATACTTTGGACCTTTTTCCGTATGCTGGCTTTGTTGTGCCTTTCTGTACTAAATTAAATGTCCTGTGAATGTTGCCTATTTTCCTTCCATCATTGGATTATTCCCTGTTTATTCGCTTCAGTAGTTTTCTGATAAGATAAGCTGAATTTATTATGTTTCTGCCTGAAAAAATGCTCTACTTGTTTCAGCTCTAGTATCAGTTTTGTGTTTCTTTGGTTTTCTTCAGCATCATTTTACAATTGTGCAGGATTCTCCTAGTAGTCAGCTTTGTACTGTACAGAGAGGTAAAATTACCTTAATCTCTTCTCCTATTCACTTCTTCCTTGTTCATACACTCAATGCTCTTATTAACTTTGTTATCACATCAGTGGAATTTCTCATGTTGAATTGCTTTTTGCATTGTCCCCTAATGCCCATTCAGGGCCGTTGAGCCCAGGGATATGTTTCCACATGCTCTCAGGACTGCCTGCTTTCTTTGCTCCTAAGCATATAAACTAGCACTTACCATACATTTTGTTTAATAGCCCCAGGACCCTGCTGTATGGATTTTTATTTTTTTATCACTTCATTCCTTTCTGTAGTGAGCAAACTATCAAATTCTATAGGGCCCTCCCATAAATGGCATCTTTCAGCCTCATACCACCTGATGATCACATTGGAAATGAAAGTACTAATGCACCACAAATTAACTCTGAGGTGCCTGAATTCAAGGCCTGTTTGTGTGCTTGGTCATGGCAACCTCAGGCATTTGCAGCTCAAAAGCTTAAGGCTGGACATAAAAATTAAGATCTCGCATGTTATTACTATTCTTAGTTTTGAATCATCCATGTCTGTGAGATCACACTTTCCACACTATTTCCATTAAGACTGAAAACATGCAAAGAAGAAAAAGAGAACAGTTGCTTGTTCATATTAGAATGTAAGACCTTAAAAACGAAACTACCACTGTATTGAATCAGAGACCTTAATGGACTCATAGAAAAAGGTTACTGAAATACTTTCTCTTGAAAGTCACTATATTTTTCAAGCAAATTTAGCAAGGCCAACAAGTAAACAAACAGAGAGAGAGGCACCATGGGATTTCTTTGTTCATGTCAGTTTGTTCATCCTGAACATGAATGCCATGATCCTCCTTTTCTAAGACTACACAGCTCTCCTGTGAAAACAAGAGATGTTGTGGTTTGCGTTTGTATTGGACACAAAGTGGAATTAGCAAACTCAGTCAACATCACGTCCCATTGCTATGAAGCTTATTTTATTTAAATGCATATGTGCATATGCCTTTGTTTCACGGAGGTGTACTTAGGCTTTTGAATGCATTGTTGGAAAACGAGACAATGTTCACTGAAGCTGGAAAAATCTTATGCTTCATAAATCAAGGAGACAATCTGGCCTTCATTATGGAAAACTCAGGGTGAAATCCTGGCTCCGTTGGCGTCAGTGGAAAAGCTCCCATTGACTTTACAGAGGTTTGCTTTGCTTTCTGATCTGTCGTTATGTGATTAGTCTATGTGATTAGTCTGCACCTCACATGTTTTCCCAGGTTTAACTTACCAGTCTTCAGTCTGCAAAGCAATTAATTGAGAAAAAAAAATTAATTGAGATGCATCCAAATAATTGTCACCTTCAGTTTCTCTCTTAGGGCTAGTTACAAGCCACACTCCCATACTTGGTAATAAATCCTGATGTTTAGCTAACAGACCGCAGGGTAGCATTTCCGGAACTCTTTCATTTCTCAAGATAAATATTTTTCTCCACTCCCACCAAGTTTCTCTTTCACCTCTTTAGGTGATGGGCCTGGAATGGAGGATGCAGGTACAAGGACAGGCTGCCTTCTGCCCCGACATGCAAAGCCTTGGCAACACAGCAGCAGCAGAACAGTTTTATTCTGTGATGGATGAATGCTTTCCTCAGTGTATTGCTCCCAGGACACATCACCGAAAAAACTCATTATGCCAGATGAAGCAATGGAGTAAGAGTGATTGATGTATGTGCTGTCAACTGAGTAGAGGTACCCACATACTTTGGGTTAAAAAGCACTACTACCAAAGCTCGTTACCTTGAATGCCTCGTGGTTATGCACACCTTCTGTGGACTCTCTCAAAGCTTGGTCATACAAAAAACCTGCAAAAATCTTCATGTATGTAAGAAGGAAACCTCTGCCCCCACCCACAACAAAAATATGTTTGGTGAAGAACTTAAGAAAAGTGCTGTGACAGGGAACCACATTTGGACAGTGCACATGAGGGCTGATACTGCCTGATTTCCTGCCACAGAGAAGTACTGGGAAGGATGGGGAGCAGGGTGCAAGGGAGGAATGCTGCCCTAAGACCTGCTCCTGGTCCCGTGCAGCCTTTCACCACTTGGAAGCTCATTCTTTGACCTCATGATGCCTCCCTATAGGTGCCTGTTTAAGTGAAATGCTACCTGAATAATTAATTAATTATCCTTCTGGATCATCCTGCTTGTTACCTTTGACTTATCAAAAAGAAAAACCAAACCCAAAACATCAAAGGGCAGGCAAATCCTGTCAGGTGGCATAGATTGACACTTCTTTTGTGTTTTCAGCTGCCACTCACAAAGATGGTGCAGAGAAAACACTGCTGATCTCCTGCTGAGCCAGGGATTAAATAGCATATTTGGACACAGGAGATCTGGCCTGAAGTTCAGTCTCAACAACTTTCAGACCTTGGACTACAGACAAGTGCAAAGCCTATAATATTCTCATTGCATGCAAACCCTGCATGTCCTTGTGATTTTTAAGTCCAAACCCAAAACAAAGCATTTTTGTGCTTCCAGAAATGTTTCTTTATTTTCTTTTTCTTCAGCCAGCACTGCTCAACAAAACAGACATTTCACAAGTCACTTTGGTTGATCCAAGTTAATCTGTGCAGTGCTATGTGAGGCAGACCAGTGGCCAAATCTCCAGTTGGTATCAATCACTGACCCTCCATTTAAGTCAGGAGCTAATGGGGGCAGATATCAGCTTTACAGTCTGATTCCTGCTATTTCTCATGGTCCTATTTGCACATGCCAAGTGGGTACCACAGGGCAGAACAAACACAGCCCCAGACTTATTTTTCTGTGGGCAGTAGCTCTGTGCGGGAAAATGCAAAGACAGGCCAGGCACAGACTTTCACTTCTGTTGTCCAAAAGTGGAGTGCAAGCTCTTTTTCCTGGCTACACTTAAATGTTAAGAGAGGACAGAGACTAAACCTAAATTGATCCAAGACACACATATCTCATTGCAGCTGCCAGATTCTCCTGGGATCCTCCAGCAGTCCTAATCTACAGAAGTCTAGGGCTGCCACTATCTAGAGGACAGTTTCACTTATACTTACAAAGGGTTGCTCAAAGTTCAGCCCTTTATAAATATTTCAATAAGAGATACATATTAAGATGCTGCTTATAATGACTGGGAGTAGTTAACTCTGTGTTGCTAAAAATCCATGGGGACCCTTCCTCTGACACCTTCAGTGTGATCCAGCCTGGCCTCCTGTACAAGGCTGGAAAGCATTAAAGTCAAGGGGACAAATGGGCTGGTAGAAGACCTGGAGCGGCCATGAGCTGTGCATGTGTGCGTGCGCACGCAGACAGAGGGACACCAGCAGTGCGGGCCAGGGGGCTGCCTTCCCAGCATCAACTCTCATCTATGTGGGTATGACAAAATCTGGCCCTGAGCCTTTGCAGATATTTGGTTATAATCAGGAGCCCATTAGCAGTGAAACTATTAATCTTCTCATAGACATTTAGAGAATAAACCACAAACAGCACAGCAACAGCCAGTAGGGATGAAGCATTAAAAGGTGGTCTGTCTGTCAGAGCCCAGTGTGAAACAACAGCTGCAGTGTTCGCTGAAGAGCAGTGAGCTGTTATCCCTGCACCCCCCTGGCTCCCAGCATGGACGAGGTTAGAAAGTGAAATGTGACCTGCCGGGCAGACCTGATCTTGCAAATGTGCACAGCCCATTTGGCTGCAGGGGAACTGAAGGAGCCGGTCTGGCCAGGCTTGGACAAGAGACCTTCAAGAAGACTCAATTGTGGGTACAAGGTTGGGTCAGCCTTGATTAGGCTATTGAGGGTCTGTTCCTGATGCATGTGATGTAAATTAATTAGATTTCGTTCTTTATGAGAAATTCATCATGGAAGAAGTGTTTTTCTAGGGTATGGCTCTTTTTGAGGAGCACAAGAAGACCTGTTCAGCAAAAGCACCATTAACCAGTACACTTCTGATTTTTCTCTTTGATTCCTTTTAAATATTATTCACTGACTCTGTCAAGGCATCATGTGGTCATTTGGAGGCTACCTGGGAAAGCAGGAATTAGCATCTAACATCACTAAGATGCTGGTGTCCTCATCCTATCTGAGCAATCTCTGTGATCAGGTGGCTTGACTTCCCCTTCCCATTACACCATCTCTGGCAGACAGAAAGTAACTGCCTCTAGTCCTAGCCCTAAGTCAGTCAAAGAGGAACTGTGAATAAAGTAAAGAAGGAAAAGTCTCAGAATCCAACAAGCTGAAAATACTGATGACTTCCTCTAGTTTCAGCAGAATTAGCAAAAGCTGGGCTTTTTGTCCCTCTCTATAATTGCAGGATGTCTTTATTTCTCATAGCTTTGTCCTTGCCAGTGGGAGAGGTCACAAAGACTGACCCCCTGCCAGTATTACTTAGGAGGATGGATATTTTCATCGGGTAAAGAGGAAATCATAAGTCAGTGATTTTTGCTTACCTCACTGTCTCTGAAAGTTTGCCCCACTGGCAAAATTTCAGCTTCATGTAAAGTGGGATGGGCTCCTGCTTGTTGAATCCGTATTTCTTCATAAAGCAGTGGTTGGGTCTTCAGGGTCATGGGAGGTGTGTGTCAAGATGTAGCTGCACCTTGAAATGCACCAGAAGAGAGTTGCACAAGTCAGGAAAGGTAGGGGTGCGCTGATTAACAGGGACAGAAAAATCTGTCCTAAAACTAAAGCAAACACTGACTGTGGCCTGTACTCATCTCCATCTTACTCCTGCCACAAAGGCAAAAGAAATGAGGTTTCTGTAGAACTGTTGAGGTTTTAGATGTCAGACAGTAAGTACTGTACAAAGGAAAAACTTGCTGTAAAAGAAAACTGAGGGCATTGATGATTTGTAACAGCCACCTCCTGTTTGCTTAAACTGTGATGGTACACAAGCCCACACCTACACCACAGCTAATTAGACTCCAATCTTTCTTTCTGGATATGAAAAGACTACACATACACAGAGGGTAACTAATTAATTATCCAGACCACTGGTATCCAAGATACAGTCTATGAAGATTAATATTTGTGTTTTCCCTTAGAGTGAGAGATAGCGGCCTTAAATAAATTGCACTGAATTGCAGTAATGGACATTGAGAATAAATCAGTTTGTTATTTCATTTCCAGCCATATTATATAACCTCCAGCTATCTATGGTGATTTCCACAGCTGGCAGAATACAGTGATTACCCTGGCTATGTACTGAGGTTGGTTCAACACAGCAGTAAAGACTACTGCAACACCAGTGGCTTCTGCCCTCTGAACCTCTCCCCTCCTTTCCCCAACAAACCCAGCACCAGCAGCTGTGGGAGATGAAGCAGCAGTACTTGAAAAGGTCCATCTGCCTTCCTCATGCTCAATTTTGACCCCTGGAGACAATGTGTTTTCTCTGACAGTGGGCAACAGTAGCTGTGAGTGAAGTGGTGGGATGGAGGGAGGGTTCCTGCAGCAAACTGGTCCACGTGCAGGCTGCCCCATCCTAACAAATTCCCACCTGCTCTCAGCCAAGAAAGTCAGACTCATGGAGTCCAACATCAGTGTGAGGTGGCAAAACCACAATGTCCCTGAGGTCAAATCAGCAAGAACGGAATTTCTCGGTGTTTGCCGCTCATTAGTGATGGTTGCTGCTTGACAGCAGTCTTTCCAGTGTATGAAGTTGCTATGCAGGCAAATGCTAAAGAAGGCGGTAAGGCCTATAACTCACAGAGAAGTAAGTCAAAATAAAATAAAACTAATAAAAATAAAAAAAAGAAGAAGAAAAAGAAAAAAGAAAATTAAGGCTGGCTTTTTTGTGACAAATAGTCACAAGAATAAGTAAAAGCTGTATTTGCAAAATATCTCTATAAACATCTTTGTTTATGTTTTGGGTTTTGTTTTTGCTCTTGTGCACACAAATAAGACTGTATCTGAACTGCCCTAAAATTAAAAATTTCCTGGCTGCTGAACAGCTGGTAAATATGGCTGTTAACATTACAGGCTCCTCAGCAGCTGGGCCAGACCATGACCCTGGGCTGAGCAGCACAGAGCTTCCCCAGTATCCCTAGCTGGAGAAGGTCTGGGGACAGCACAAGTTACACATGCAGGCAGCCTGATCTTGGGGCAGGGAATGCGAAAGATGTGAGCTATGTCATGCACAATTCAGCTGACGCTGAGGTCAAAGATACCAGGATGCGCTGTTGTAACACTGAAATCAGGTGCCAAAGCATGCATAAGGCAATGTGTGCATTTAATTGCATATACAGAGTGCAGCCTGAAATGAAATAACTTTGAAACGCATGCCCTTTTAGGAAAAGTGCTCCATCAATCTGCTTTCAGATTGAAAATTGCATCTGTAGTTATTGGCCATCTTAGTGTTGGCCCAGAGGTTGCCTGAATGAGTAGGACTGGGAGAGCTTATGTTAACAAGAATTTCTAGATGTAGTTTTGCCAGTTTGAAAAGGAAAAAAAAAGAGTATGAGTGGCACACTGCAAGTGAAAATGGGACCATGCTGCAGTTATCTTTTAGTTTAAATACTTTTGGAAATAGTCTGTATGTGTGTTTTTTTTCTTGGTGCTGTGTTGTTGGGGGGGGGGGGGTAGGTTTTTGTTGGTTGGTTGGTTGGTTTGGTTTAATCTTATAAACTGTAAAGTTGTTTATTTACAGCTCTTTGTTGGTTTCTGACTTGAGTGTTTTATGTGCTCTTGCCTCCTTATGGAAAATTACAAACAGGTGAAGTGACTGACACTCATTGTACTGATCCTTAACAGAGCCTGGAACATGATGTTTCAGGATGTTACAGAAATGATCAGATCTGCAGGGCAAGCAGTAATAGGCAACACTATTACTCTAAGCACACATTGAAAAACATACCTGTAACACTGAAGCAGAACTTCACTACCCTTCTGTGCTTGCATCTTATCTTATATAGCCACTATACATTTAATTCTTTTGTTTGGGACTTTTCAAAGGGGGTATGGGAATACAACTGTGTGTTTATATGTATACACATACTCTTACATATAGAGAGTTGTTGAAATATTTTGGATGTACATGTCTGGCTTATCGGCTGTCGCATGCACTTGTTGATTTTATTAGCAGAGCCAGAAAACTGGAAAAAAAAATCCAATCTGGTATCTTCTCTACAGATCCATCACTCCATCATAAGATAGAGAAAAATTTTGTGTCAAAATATTTTTTGACCTTGGACCTCTGGGACCTCTGCATACTGTGTAGAAAGCATGAAAAAGGATGAATAGTAGACGTTTGGTTAGGTAGTTACGTATATTGATTAGAATCTTTTATTGCTTGTCTTCAGGGCTAATTTAGTGGCACTAGTTTGTGAGACAGTAAGGAACATTTTCATTTTGCCAGAGAAATTTCTGATTGCTTGCAAGCTGTGGAAAGAATCAAAATAATAAAAGTTCCTTCAGTCAGTATTGATTTTTGGTTCTTTACAGAAGGAACTTTGGGCCATAATGTCAAGATAATTAAGAAATTGGCCATACTAGTGAGTACCAAAATCCTTTCTGACACCTCCACTGGGTTCCAGGGTTCTGCTACAGATACTTAGCTACATTTTACAAATCTCTCCATGTATCTTCTCTTGTGTTTGTACAGAATCTACTCCTAATGGCAGAAAAGGTATTCTTAACACCAAATTATTAAAATATCAGATTGCACAGCCATTACTGAGGCATTCATTAATTGCTCTGTTCAAAAGAAGCATTTTACTTACCTTGAAAACTCTGAAATATTTCTAATATAGTCAGAAGTATATGAAATTTAGCTAGATGGTATTTATCTAAGAATGCATCAACAAATCTTTTGTACAGTGTTATCCTTCCAGACTTCTGATTTAGGCAGCATCAGGTAAGCTTTACGTTTGTGTTATTCTCTCCTAGTTTTTTCCCCCTCTTCATTGTCATGGAGAGATAAGGAAATAATATTCAGGATAAATAACAAAAAATCATTGTTCCTTGTCTCTCACTCCTACCAAATTTCTAGGCTTCTACCCATAAACTAACTTGCAAGCTCCCACTGCAAAAGCAGCATGTGCCTCAAATCAACCAAGTCCCGAAAAAGTTGGTGTTTAAATGTCTAATAGATTCATAGGACAAAAGGGCTTTTTTTCGTGCATTGTCTAGTGTAGGTGAGTAAACAAGGTTTCTAATGTTGGGCAGAGCATGCTCAATGGCCCATGATCAACCTCTTCGAAATGTTTCAAACAGCACCTTAAAAAGCCCATGTATGGGAAAATCCAATGGTACGCTCTTTCACTGGTAACCACCCTTGATGTTGAAAACATGACTGATTTTCAGTTTGCATTTTTTTTCCATCAGCTTCCACAACTGGATTTTGATCTGCTTCTGTCTTACCAGTAGAGTCATGAGGATTGTCATACACTGCTGTGTAAGACACAGTGGTGTGCTTGAACAAAAGAAGTGGAAAGCACCAGTACTGGTGTGTGTTTCCTGTGCAGGTTAATATGTCTCCCAATCTATCCCCAGTATGAGGTAACCACATAACTTTATACAATTTATTCATTCTCATCTTCTCCTCAATTTCCAGAAATAGGTGTTCCCAGCTTAGCTTAAATGGTAGTTCCTCTTATTAAAAGCAAGAAGTTTGCTTTGATCTTCCACTACTTAAGCATAATTGTGTCTAGACAGCCTTCCAACTAGCTTGTCCAATTTAGAAATGGACAAAGAAGGTACAGGCTAAATGTTTTTAAGGATAAATAGACCAATATTTAAAAAGCACTAAGAACCCTTTCACTCAATATGTTCCCAGAACACTGCACTATTTCCAATTATCCTGCTTTTCTTCAAACCTAGAAACAACAAATGAATAACAGATGTCAACTTCTATTGAAGGCTACTCACTGAATGGTAGTTGCTCTTGCTTATTGGAAACCCTTTTAGAATTATTTCCCTTTCTTTCTGTTACCATGACAATATTTGGCCTAATCCCATGGCTTTTTTTCACATCTAAGAACACTGTGTAGGCAAGTGGAATTATCATTAAAATTAATCCTATTCAACACTGATAATGAATGTCTTAACTGGGTCCTTGTTTGTAAGTGTTACATTCCTAATATGATTCCTTCAGGAAAGATAGTATGGAAAACACAAACCCTTAACTTCCTTTGATTATAAATAGTTGATTATACCCTGGCTGTGCTAGGCGATGCATCACAATGCTATGAAAATACTGTCTTATTCTGTTGAGAATGTTCTGCTGTCCTACAATGGGACAAAGCTACCATGACACACTCCACCTTCTTTGTGAATGTGTAAAGATTAGCCTCCAAATTTATCTAGATTTCAAAAAATCTATACAACTCATCTTGTGCTAAAAAAAAAGAGATTGTCTTCTAGATCTGACTTCTTTTCAAAACACCTCTAATACTGAAAGTACATTAATTTCTGAATGTAAATGTTAACACATAGATGTCTACCTAATCTACCCATAAACCCCCTCCACTCCCCTTCCCCATATCCCTGTGGGCTGAACTGTAGTCCATGAAAAAATATGCTTCTTAAACCCTTATGCAATAGAGCAACTAATGTGGGGAAGAAGTACGTGCTCTAAGTGGAATGATAGCTGTAGGAAATTTTTCTTGGTTTTCCTTTTGGATGCTAGCAAAAAATCAGTTACATTATTCGAGGTCATTTACACATGTAGAAATCACTGGTGTGGGTATCCAGTATAGGGGCCTGTAGTATAATCAACGTAAGTTTATTTTAAATAAGCACATGTAAAGCTAGCTTGATATCTTTTCTGCTGTGGTTACAGGTTTGACTGATAAAGGTAATGGTGTTAACGTAACATATTTAGACTTCTGTAAAACATTTGGTCTCATACCATGTGACATGTCGACTAAGAAATTAGAATAACACAAAAACAACATGGCCCACAGTAAGTGGATTAAAAGCTGGCTATACTGTTTATTAATGACTTGGAGGGAAAAAGAAAATATTTGCCAACAGAGACAGCAATTGGCACAAGTATTGGGGAGAGCTAAATAGTGTAGAAGAAAAATCACTGAGAGAGGGAGTGACCTCAATCACCTGGTAAACCTGTCCATCCAAACATGCGTTTTGACAGAGCCAAATTCATAGCCTTAGAGCCAAAATTCACCCTGTGCTACAGATGGGGGCAGATCAGGGAAAGACTGTGGCTCTGAAAGGTTTCAGCAGCTGTGGTAGACAAGTAGTCCAGCCTTTGTGTCTGACTCCCATAAAGTCACTCCTGAAATACTATGTCCATCTCTGGAAAGGATCAGAGATGAGCTAACAGTGTGATCAGAGACAGGAGAAACATTATTTTCAAAAACACTTTGAGGACTGTCATCTATTAACTGGATTATAAAGAAGGCTAAGGATTAATGGGCTATGAAACCTCTGACTGTCTACACGAGGAATGCACATTTGATGCGTTTGGTCTCTTGGAGAAAATGATATGTCTCTATGCCTGGAAGCTAGAACTGGCCAAGCCAATATTAAAAATTAAAAGGAAAATTAGAGCACTGAATATTATTGACAGCATTGAAAAAATCTGTGAAAGGCTGCAGTAGATTCTTGATTGCTGGTAAATTAAGGTAGTGTTGAGATTAATTTCTAGAATTTATATGGTAGTCCAAGAAAGATTTGATTCAGGTTAGTCCTCTGATCTATATAACAGAGGGAACAGTTTTTGGCTACTCACAACATGTAAAAGGAAGTTTATGAAATTTGGGCCTATTACCAGCAATAAAACAAACAAACAAAAAAATTCCCCTAATGGTAACTTGGGTCATGAAGTGGAGCAGTGCCTATCCATGTAGGGCAAAATCCAAATAAAGAACTTGTATCTTGTGGCACCTGGGGGAATGTCAGATTCTAGCTCTCCCCTGTACCCCAAACTTTGTCTACCAGTGTATAAGGTACCGTAGACCTCTTTCCTTCTGGGGAGGGAACTGGATGTCAGACAAGATTTGCACAGGCATCTTAGATGGTGGTCAGCTGAATGGGTCCCCACGTGTCTAAATCTCTTAAAAGGCTGAGGATCAGGCTTTCCTCCCAAACACAGGGCTTAGAGCAGGGGGTAAAGAGTAGTAGAGTTTGTTGTCAGACATTGCATCTACTGCCTCTACTTTTTGCACAACACTTGTTGAGTTGTTGAGAAACTCCTTGCTAAGTGCTTTTCATTTCCTGTGAAAAAGTAACAAACAGGATACATTCAGATCACTTAGGTTTGTTAAATACAATGATTCCCACCTCTGTTAATAGATCAGATTTATTGCACTGATTTGATAGTTTGCTGGTTTCAAAAAATCTTTCAAATGGCACATTGCTATTCAGTTAGTAATTTTAAATTAAATTAAATTAAAATTAAATTTTAAATTTAAGTGGAGTATTCCAGGGAACTGCCAAATTTACATATCTCTCTCTGTTATAAAGATGGTATTTTGTGTGATGTGGGATGTTCTTTCCATTTCAGCTGCTTCCTCATGTTGTTTGTTTGCCTGAGACAAATATTGTAATTTACTAGCAAAGAATGGGCCATTTCCAGACCATTTTGGTAAGCAAATGTGTTTCCATTTTCATATCTATTTTTTGTGATAATTCACAGTCTCTCACTAGTTCATGACCATTTTCTATATGTCTAATACTAACGTTATCGGCCCCAGAGGAGCACTTCATCTTAACATGCATGTATCTGTATTCAACCATATCTGAAAAAGTTAAAATATGTTCCAGAAATATTATTGTCTTTGGGCAAATGGGGTGAGGCAGGCACCTTTGGAAGGTGAAATCCTTACTGATAAGTTCCCCTGGGCCATTATTCTTGTTAGCGAATGAGCAAAAGCCCTGTGTCCTCAACCACTGGGGTCAAGACTGCCTCCCATGGTCCCTTCCAGCAGCTTCATTCAATGGGTCTGTGAGTCTAAAAACTCCTTTGGAGGGAGACCATCTCATAATAATTTCATATAGGTCAAAACTTCTTGACAGCTGTTTAACTTGGAGCACTTGGGACTTCTTGGTGACTCAACTGGCTTCTTTTAATCAAGAGAGAAGCAGGTCACCCTGAGACTGACACCACCCGTTTTAAGTCCCAATTTGTTGTGTTTCTGTGAAGTATGGAAGTTAAACCTGGTCATCTGGTGCATAAGTTTTTAATGTCCTAGCTTAGGTGAACCTCTGAAAAGTCTGGTGGTTCTCTTCGGAACTAAAGAGTGGGCTGGGATGCACAGATACCCAACAAATCATTAAGCACCAACTGTAGTGAAGCACTTACAGTACAGCATCCCCTATGCAACATCTGTCAGTAGACATTCTCATTATTTATTTTATCTGTGCATATATATACACACATGTATGTATGTATGTACATAGATATGAACATTTTCATGTTATATATTTTATGTACCTATTTATAGACACACATACATGCACACACATATGTAATCTACTAAAAAGACCACCTGTATGTCATCCTAACGATTTTCTAACCGCTAATAAACCAGTGCAAATCCATTATTCTTCTTTTTTTTTTTCTTTTTAATATTATTTAGAAATTTAAAAACAGATTTTCTACCAGAAACTTCCCATTTCAGGAAAACAAATGGGCTTCAAGTTATGACATGAATATAATAGCAGATAGCTAATGTTCTAAGGATACCCTGATACTGCCATTACACAGCTAATCATGGAGCTGAAAAGCATCCTAATCTAGCATCTATCTCTGTAACTGTAGTATTAAAATGCCGTTACATAATAAGTATGGGAGGAAGACCGCCTCTCTAAAAATGTGAACAAATTCACAGTAAACAATATTCTTAAATGAAACAAGGACGTTGTGGCATGATACCTTCCTTCCCACTTCTTTACTTTAGTCAAAAAGCACTCCATGTAATTGCAGGAAGGGGTGCATTTTGTCTTCAAAAATGTGTCTTTCAACTACATTCAAACACGTACCTGGGTTTTATTAAGTAAACAGACCAAAACAGAAGAAGAGAATTCAGCTTAATTTCAGTCTTGATATTATCTGTTCTAATCAGCAGCATTTG
The DNA here is from genome assembly GCF_017639655.2 of Falco naumanni. Classification (NCBI taxonomy): domain Eukaryota; kingdom Metazoa; phylum Chordata; class Aves; order Falconiformes; family Falconidae; genus Falco; species Falco naumanni. Next base: position 42,526,368 of record NC_054080.1, on the reverse strand, counting down.
TAGGATTAGAGGCATGTAGTACTTGAAAGAAACCCTTCTGTGTTTTCTTCTGGAATACAATAATCAAATCGAGCTTGAAAATAAATTTTGAAAAAATTAACTGAGTATTACAGGGCTTTCCTGCACTGATGCAAAGCCTAGATTTTGGAAGTGGTTAACACAGAACTGTCTTAGAGCGGTACATTGCTGTGTTCATTTGCCTGACACAAAGTATGCTTGCAGTGGCCCAAGGCATTACACCGAGTTACATGCCCACCTGTGGTACGTGAGCAGTCCCGCCGATTTCAGTGAAGTTATTCATGTTCAAAGTCTGACCAGTAGTTAACTACATTTTCTGCATCAGGACCCACCGTGGCTTCTAAAAGGAGTTTGCTTATGGACTGGAGTCTGTAAGATGGGGAAGAGGGGATTTTCATGTTTTGTGGTAACAGGAAGAGGACAACATGCCAGAATCAGAGAAAATACCTACTTTTTTGGTTGGTCTTGAGCTACAGAAGATGTGGCTAACATCTGAAAATCCACCCACGTACTAAGAAGCAGCAGAACACTTATAAGCCATTTCACTTTTACTTCACTATGTGTATATGATGTACATAGAGTATCCAGGACTCTCCTGGATACAGGAATTATTGTTATTCTGTGTATGTAAGGGGGGTGTGTGGGGTGTGGGGTGGGCAACAAAGGAAGAGACAGGAATGAGGGCTAAGGGGAGAGGAAAGGACAGAAAGTGGTAGGAAAATGTATTATTATGTGGATTAGTGTAGACAGAACTGTGTAGCTGATGCTCTAATCAAAGCTGCTACTTCCATCTGAGCATTGGTCCTGACCACAGTTGCCATAATGGCAAATACTGACATATCACTACAGTAAAAGCAACAAGCTGATGAACCGGACCAGCTAGCCCACCCAGCATAAAAACTCATTGCTTATAAACAAAGCAGCTGATGTCCTGGAGGCTAATTAATACTTTTGCTATTCTTAGTTGTAGGCTAGACACCTACAACCTCCAGAGAAAATCTGCGTCTAACTGTGTTTGGTGTCCTAACAAGTGACACTGGTTTAGCCAACCGATGCAAAAGCATGCCAAAGTTCTGATTATTTTGAAGGGGATACAAAAGTGCACTTCACAAGATGACCAGTATAATTCCAATAGTCTGTAATCTCTTCTCAGAAATTAGCTGTTAACCCTGTGGTCACAGAAATAGAGCGAAGTAAAAGCACAATTTGCACGTAGTCTTCATGCTTCACAGAGAATGAAGAAACTCCTTCTATATCTTTGTCTTTTGCAACAGAAATTTGACGTTGTCTTCTACTCATTATTCCTGATGCGAGAAAAGCCATTATTATCCTTTCAGGATGCAAAGAAAGTATAGAGTTGGTGCTGGTGAAGCTGAGACTTTTGAAATTCACACAAAGGGACCATAGTTCTACCCAATATGTTACAGGTAATTCTCAGGAAAGAACAGCAGCTTTTCTTCAAGGTCTTCTGTGCAAACCATTGAAGATATTTAATTACAAGCATATAGGTAAAGCAGTTGCATACACATATATAAGTTCACACCACACACACACATAAACATTTGTGCTTTTTACATCCTGAAAGGATAATAATGGCTTTTCTCACATCAGGAATAATGAGTAGAAGGCAACGTCAAATTTCTGTTGCAAAAGACAAAGATCTAGAAGGAGTTTCTTCATTCTCTGTGAAGCATGAAGACTACGTGTAATCTGTGCCTCCTGGGTGCAATGCATATATCTGAAATAGCATCAGTTAGTGTATTTTTCATTTCCTATTTGATATTATTCATTAAATGGATTGTAACTTTTCACAAATCATGTCAACTATGAGTAAACAACAACTAAGGCATAGAGGTGTTTCCCAACTAATAGAAAAAAAAAAAACCACCCACAAACTACCTTGTAAACTGATTCAAGAATAAAATTCCCAAGAAACAGCTTTAATAGCTTCTGTGGTGTTAGGGGACCCAAAACCTAAAATCAGTGCAATACTTGTATTAAATTAGTTCTTAATATCAGAGGGAAGCAAAGCACTATGCAAGGGTCTCTGTAAACATCATCCTTGTTCAGATTTGTCTGCATGTTCTAGTGGGGTTGTAATGGTTTCCTCATCTGGCAGACTCATGCAAGGCATAGGAGTAGGTGCAGCTGCTGAAGCAGGTTGCAGCTAACTGAAATCGTGCAAATCTGCCAGACCTGCACAGCCACCCGTCTTGGGGGTTTGTGCAATTCCCTCCTTTTTAATGTTGGAGCATTTTACAAATTTTTATCTACCCACCTTCAAAAAAACCTTGTAAATTAAGACCTACTATTGCTGTCATTGCATTCAAAGACACAACTATCAGAAAAAAGACACAGGCCAATGCTGTCAGGGTCTGGGCTGTAATAACTTCTCCCTGGCGAAAGGCAAAAGTCCACAAAGGGGCAGAAAATTGAAACAGAGTCTTTCTGAATCTCAGTTAAGGTCTGATTTGCAGAACTGTCTTTTATTTCTGCCCGCCTTCATCCTCCAAAGATTTGCCTGATTTTACTGCTGTGCTCCTCAGTTTCAATGGGCTTTATGAACTGCAAAATCAAGCGCACATATAAGCCTTCACCTCTGACAGTTTAGAAGAAGAATAATTTTTTAAAGAAATACATGAGTTACAGAAGGCAAGATTTTGACATCAGTTTTCTGCAAACCTAAAACACGGGAGTAACAGGAACTCATGCCTGGAAGTAGGAGAACTTCAGCACTTCATGGGTGACTTTAACAAATTAGTTATTGAAATAGTCATTAAGAATACATGTGCTCAGGGTCCTTCTTATGGCTTCCAGAAAGTTAATTACTGGTGAATTGGAGTTTTCTCCTGAAAGGATTCAATCAGATGCATTAGAATTTTTTGGGATCTATGCTGTATCTTGTGTCTCACACACACAGGGATGCAATTAGTTTGTGCAGCTGGAGGCATCATGAGGAAACTGTCAGTGTTGTGAACAAGCGTGAAAAGTTCCTGCTGCCCACACTAGTGCTGGAACTGCCAGTTAGCTCCTTCATCCAAAGATACTGTTAAGGAATGGGTTTTGGGGAGTGTTTTGGGGGGTGGGGTGCGGAGGAGTGGG